>NW_028317894.1:3430000-3737500 GCF_062004578.1 Staurois parvus | reverse complement strand
ATGCGGTATTTGGGGAAAAATGTGTCAGGTCACTTAAATACCACATGTGATCTGCTTTAGTGTATTGAGCCCAGTGTCTTTTGTTTTTAATCAGGAGTGAGATAAGTGGACAAAAAAGGTTGCCTTGTGTCTATAAACACAAACCCTGAAAGTCCTAAACACTGGCGAAGACTGATTTTGCAAAAGTGTCTCATGCGTTCTAAAAATGGTGCAGTATTCTACAAATTCACATACCTGTCTAAAACTTGTACATGAATTTGTCTTAATTTACTCAATTTTCAAACCGTTGGCATTTTATTTTGAGCACCAAAATGAAAAAGTGGCATATTTTAGGGCGGCATGAGCAGGCTAAGTGATGTACCTGTACCCCAACTCAACTGGACACATCGGTTTGTGGCTCCTGGTTCCCAGCCACTTTGATTGGCCTGAGGATCATGTGATTGCTGTGCAATCACATGATCACAATGTGAACATAGCTGTTATAAATTAATTTCATTCATAACAGCTGTAATTCCTATAATGATGCTATGATTGGCCCACATGGTACCTGGGCCAATCACAGCACGCAATAGTAATCACAGGTGTTAGGAATGTAACCCATTCTTGACAATGCAAAACATAGCTGTTACAGTGGTTATCACTGTAACAGCAATCAAAGTATAAAAAAAAAAAAATCTCTTATTACCCCCTCCACCAGAGTAGTACAGTGTCACTGTGGTGACACTGAACTACTCTGATGACAGTATGTAAAAATAAATAAAAAGGACAAAAAAATAACATGGAACTGTACTGGTGACAGTATGTTAAAAATAATTTGTGGGGAAAAAAAAAACGTTTAATTTCTGCATTTTCCAAAAATTGTGACAAAATAATTGCAACTTGAAAAAAGCTCACCATGCCTCTTACTAAGTACCTCCGTCTACTTTCCAAAAAGGGGGTCATTTGAGCATTTTAAGAAATGAGACTGGCCTTCAGTACATCAAAAATTATACATTTTCAAATAAATATAAAATAGTTTGTGGATGCTATAACTTTCACACAAACCAATTAATATACACTTATTTGGGTTTTTATTATCAAAGATATGTGAAATGTGTTTTTTGTGGGGGGAAGGGGGGGGGTATGTTTTATAACAAAGTAGAAAATATTGTTTTTTCAAAAAACTATTTTTTTTTTCGTTTATATAGAATATATATAGAAAAATAAAAAGCCCAGTGGTGATCAAATACTTCCAAAAGAAAACTATTTGTGTGAAAAAAAATTATAAAAATTTCAGTTGGGTACAGTGTGGCATGTCAACGCACTTGCTATTTAAAGTAGTGCAGCGCTGAGTAGCAAAATATGTCCTGGTCATGAAGGGGGTAAAACCTTCTGGAGCGCAAGTGGTTAACATCAAGTGATATGATGATTTCTCCCTAGCGGTCTGATTATGTCAGTATTTCTGTGCTCAAAGCGGTACATTGTTTTCAATGGAAGTATGTTGTTTCTTTATTGTAGGCCTGTAATTCTTAGGAATAACTCACTGAAATCTGTCCGAACAAGAGTCTAGTAAACATCCCGGGTATGATAAAATTTGAAACATGAAATCATAAATTATAATTTAATAAATAATCATAAAAAATAATATAATAATAAATTTAATTCAATAATGTAATCAAACCAAAAACGCTGACATTTGAAATAGTGCGCCAAGTTCTCACATCACTAAGCTTAGTCGCAAAATCGTTTTCAGTGTCTGATGACAAATTTCCCCACAAATCATTATCACTCAATTCTGCAAGTGGTTCTAATTTACTATCACTGTTCTCTAGCTGGTCTAAAACCACTTTTGACCTAAAGGGATGCTTTTTGGACGCCACGGATGTTTCTCAGTTTCCAGGCAGAAAGAACAGTAAGAATGCAGGCAGGGCACAGGACAAAGCACTCGGGACAAAATGTATGTGAAATGTTTTGATACAGTAATGTTATAGTATAAGATTTTAGTGTACTGAGTGAAAAAGTGTTTACATTTTTTAAATTCCCACCGGTTCCGTCCCCCATAAGTCCCGACACTTGCAGGGAACGGAACCTGGAAGACGGGTTCCGGCATCGGCCGGAGGACATGGCCGGGGACACTGCAGGGGGGAAATCGCGGGAGCGCAAGACAAGGTAAGTGCTGGAGGGATCCCAGAGCAACACTGCAGTGTATTCCCGAGTGTAGCTCGGGGTTACCACTTCTAGTACTGAAAGTTAAACGAGCTACACTCAGGAATACCACCAGGGGGGTTAATACTCCTTTCTGTTCATCCCACATCATCATTGGCTTTTGCAGCTGTTTGAAGGCCATTTTTATCATCCACAATTGCTATTTCTTGTGGAATATTTTGCCTCCCCAGATGAATGGCACCATTTTTTTAATCCATTTTCCAAATTAATAAGTAATGCTGAGTGCCTACAATCATTCATGAAGTCAGTGCAAAACATTACCTGTAGGAAAATACTAGTAAACAAATCTCAGTTACCCCCCTAAGTTACACAACTGTTAAACGGCAATACATTAATTTGTTTCTTGGGTTTAGATACAGTATGCTTAGTTTATTACGAGAGAAAAAACCTTTTAGAATATAATTATTAATCTGTACAAATAAAAAAGTATGAGTTTGGTCATTGGTAACGTTGCCTTGTTTCATTGTGAAAAACAACTCAGTTCTATTCTTCAGGCGTTTCTATAAATAAGTGGTGTGAGATTTGTTGTTTTTGTAAAACGCAGTACTGGCCACAGATAGTGTTATATTCTCCAGAAACAATACCTGCACTAAAAATCTATACTACATCCTGTAATCATTAATGGATACATGGCCTTGAGGACTTGTCCAGCAGCCTTGCATTCCCTTCTCTGTGCAGATAATATCAGATGGTGCACATAGAATGAGAATTACCAGACACCTTGGCTTCACACAAGGACAAAGGATTTATGGAAATAGCGTACAGGGGAAAAGCACCTTAAAGTAGAACCTAAGTTAGACTAAGCATTTGATTTCCCTCTTACTCTAAAATGGGAAGATCCTTGGAGCTGCAAGGAGTAATGAATATTGATAGGAATTTCAGTTTTTTTTAACATTTCTCTTGTAGAAGGATTTGTTTATAGCTACACTTTACTGTTTTCATGGAAACCTTTTAATGTAGTAACAGTAGTAGAACTGCTGTACCAGTCTTTAATGTACTAAAATAACCAATGTAAACAGTGACATACAAGGGGGCTGAGAAAAACCCACTGGGGCCATTTGTAGAAAATCAGTTGTTTCTCCTTTTTTTTGAAGACACACATTTTTGCAAAATAAGTTTAAAAAGTTTGTAGTTATTGGTAATAAACAATATTCTGAAAAATACATGAGTGCTTGAAAATAAAATACCCATACTTTGGAAAGCACCCAAAACCCTTTTTATTAAATCTATGCCATTTTGCTTTTTGGCTGTGTCACCATACCAGATTGTTAAGCTCTTTTGTACCTCTTGGTCCTGGTAAAACAGGAGACTTCGACATTTTAAAGTTAAAAAACTAGGGGTCACAGGCAAATAGGTTTACATTGTTTTCAAATAAAAATCCTCCTTTAAAAGAATGACTTTTATATTTTCATTGTTTACAGTGTGTTTTTATGCTACAAAATTCTAAATGTCTAGTGACAGATGTCTAGTTATATAGTTCTGGAATAATATATCATGAAAAATAGGACCTGTTGGGATAGTTCTAAGTTCTTTAACTACAGAAGTACCTGAATAACCATTATAAGAGATGCTTTTCTAGCAGATGACTTTCCCTTTCAAAATAGTTTTTTTGCTTCATATCTTTTTTTTAAAGTTTGTTTTTTTCATTTGCTTATTTTCTTCAGTAGTTCTGGTTGACGCCGCTTCCTAACATAGAAATAATCCATGGACTTTACACTTTTAGAGAAATAAAGTAAAATAAGCATTCTAATATAGCAAGTAGCTGGTGTGCGCTTTCAACAGTGCAATACTTTGTCATCTCTGAAAGCAGTGTGCATCACCTTCAATATACCAGTCCACCATCACATTTCATTGAGACTTTGACTTTACGTGGATTCTATTATTATACAGTATTTATAAAGCGCCAATAGTACGCTCAGCGCTGTACATTACAAAGGGAGTCAGAACATGCGACAGTACAATAACAATACAATGTGATACACGAGGGGTTCCAAGGCCCTACTCTTTCGAGCTTACAATCTAGGAGATTACACCTAAACTGTCCTAAAGCTGGTCATACACTTTCAAAACTGACTGCAGGAACTCCATACAAACATATTTTGAATTTTCCAAACCTGATGTTCAGGCACTGCCTTAACAACCATGAGCATTAATATGGGAAGATTTTCCACAAGTTTTTTTGGTAGTAAGTGGAAATTTGTACTGATACGGATACTATCAGAACCAAGTTCTGATGTTGGAGAAGAAAACCTGGCTTTTGATTGGTGATTCATTTCATCCCAAAAGGCGTAGAGTAGGATTGATGTCACGGCTCTGCGCAGGGCACGTGAGTTCCTCCACACCATCATGTCTTTGGTACAAAAACGGACGTCGTATAAACTCAATAATTTGGAAGAGTGTCTACATAATTTAGGCTGTTTGGTGTAATTCTTAGTAGATGTAAAGCATAGTTATATACCAACATTACTGTTTATGTTCTTCTAGGCCAGGGACTGATAAACATCACTTTGTATTCTCTGTAAAGCACTCAGCACTGTATAAATGAGTACATTTAAAATTTGAATGTATGTTTCCTTTCCTGTCAGGTTAAAGGTGGAACCCAGTTTAACAGATCTGGCTGAATTTTTATATGAGGAACAGCCCGGACTACTAGTGTACAGAATAGACAACTTATCAATTGATGTAGTGAAAAACTGGTACTGGAGTCGAGCAGAGGAGATTGAAAATTATTCCAGACAAGTAAGCATGCTGGCTAAGAAATTAAATTTTTTTAATGTCATAAATATGTTGTGATAGTGGTCTGCTATAGAATAGTGCCTAAACTGTGTCCATGAAACTCCTCCACTTTTTGAATATTCCTGAAACATGAAACTATCAGAACTGTAGATGGGAGAGGACTACATATAAAGGTTTACGCTTCTTACTGTATTCTTTCTGTCTCATTTTAATAGCCATGTATTTTACAAGTGTAGTCATTTGCACAGACTTAATTTCACAACAGTTACTGCCCATAAAGGTCCCTCCCACACTACACCAGCAAAACCACTCTGGGAGAAAGACAACCTGCCACAGTATTTTTGGGTTATGGGAGGAAATTGGAGCACCCAGAGGAAACCTTTGTAAACATATAAACCTGGAGTATCTCTATATATAGAAGTCTGGTGAAAATTGATACCATAAATCCAATGCTGTAAAGAAAAAAATGACTTTCAATTGAACTGCTACACCATGCTTTTCTGCAATGCCTGTAATAATCCCCTGCTCTCTGAAGTTAATTGAAGCAGTATCTTCTGATTAGAGAACCGTGAACCCCCCATTGATGTAGCTTCTCTCGATTAGCGAACAGTATACCCCATTGCTGTATGTATCCTTTCCAGATTAGAGAGCAGTGACCCTGCTTTACCTTATCTTCTCTTCGAGAACAGTGACTTGAACCCCCCACCATTGCTTTATCTTGCCCCCTATTGCTGATCATCTCCCTTTCTCCATCTTTTTCCATGCAATATCATTGCAGCTTCTGCTTCATTCATTTATTTTTTTCTATTTTACACTTGGCAGATGAGTTTTTATTTCTCTTTCATCGAGTTTGTGTGAACGTTCTTTTGGAATGGGTGAAATGTTGGCAGGCACTTCATATGCATAATTTATATTCTCCGTATTAGAATATAATTACACTTACTGTCTGCACTTAATCTGCAGCATTCAATTCTTTTTCTAATATGCCTGTCCTATTCTGCATAGAGGACCTGCAGCTTTATTTATTTATTTTACTCTTTGGTACAGTTCCAGCATTCTATGCTGCCTTGTACAAGGAACATTGAACCATTCACATTGGTCTGTGTCTCCAGAGCCTGTAATGTTACTGTCATACAGACTGCATATACTAATTTAACTGTAAGCTATTTAAATAAAACCATGTATTGTTACTTGGCACCTTGTGGGTCATTATTGCAGTGTTTTTTTAACATCCAGGATGATAGTTTATTGAACAATGGCATAGTACAATAACAGCAACAAACAAGCAATACAAAGCAGTACAGTGAGGCAACACTATCTAAAGACAGAAAGCAAGAAAATACATAATGAGCCAGTGCAACCTCAGTCACAGAGGAGCAGGGCTCACAGCAAAGTCAGTGGGTATGCAACCAGTTAACAAGCAAAACATCAACAAAGCAACTTAATCATTGTTCTGTCCAGGGTTGCCAAACCTTATCGAACTTTCCAGGACAGCCTCTATTAATGTATGTCAACTTGTACATCAGAAACACTGCATTAATGGACGCTTCCCACGAGGCCACTGAAGGGGTGGGTGGGGGAGGTCCAATGATGAAGTATCTCCTTCTTGGCATAATATAATAAATAGGAAAGAAGCAATTTGGTGTGGAGAGGCCTCTGTTCATCATCTTGTATTCTCAACAGTGCAAGATCAGGGGAGAGTGAAAGGGAAAGCTGAAGTCGGGTGTTGACACAGGTAAACACTCCTTCCAAAACTGCTCCACTTTAGGGTAGATCCAAAACATATGAAAGTAGGTGCCCTCCCCAGAATGACGGCGGGGGCAGTCAGTGGATCTCTGAAGATAAATTATGTGCAGTCTCTGAGGCGTGTAGTATACTCTATGCAAAAATGTAATCTGCAACATTTTATCTCTAGAGCAAATAACCAGTTTAGAACTGTCTTCAAAACATTCCTCCCACGTTTCCCTATCCAAGGTTCGAGTGTCCTCCTGCCATTTTACCCATAACCTATCCATCTTGGGGAAATCCACACTGAGAAGAGCCTAATAAAGAGAAGACAAAGGTTTAGAAAGTGACTCCTGCGCAAGAAGGTCTTCTATTGGGTCATTCTACCTGCGCACCATGGCACAATAGTTAATATCTAAAGTACATCCACCCAGGTAATCTGTGTTTGCAGGAGAGATCCCTAAATGATAGCAAGGTACCCATAGGCATGATATCCTTAATTAGTCTGATACCATAACGTGCCCACACTTGGGGGTCAGGTAACTGTCAGAAGTAAGACAAGGTCAGATTACGACGCAAGGGGCAGTATGGGGACCACTGATGAGACTGTAGAAAACATTTCCTAGCTACAACCCAGACCTGAAGGGTGACCTTTCTAGGGAGTGGAAGGGAAGCTTGGAGACGTAAGCCCTTGGACCTCTGTATACAAGACTACTCAGTTCTGTAAAGAAACCCAGTATGACTGCTTCAAGAAAAAGCACAGCATTAGCCCGAGAATGCATGAACCATCATGTGACCAATAATAGATCAGAAAATTGGGTAGCGCCAAGCCTCCATATCGTACTAGCAACTGTAGGGCGGACCTTGCCAAAAGAAGGAGCCCACACAACGAGAAAGTACCAGCTATCCAAACAGAACAATTATGAAAAGCATATTTCAATTTGGGGAGGTAGATCAGCTGCAACAGCAAGGGGTGTAGGTTCAACCTATAAAAGCTCTGTAAATATTATTGCAGTATTTATTACATTGTGTAATAGAAACACTTGCCAGTTTGTTATTTTATTGTTTTATTTTGTATGTGTCACTTTATAACAATTTTAGTTTGGATTGACCAACACTTAAAGGGATGGCCCACAGTATTTGTTCAACCACTATTGGAAACATTGAATACTTTTCCATCTATTTTAGCAAGAGTTGAGAAGGCTTTAATGATGTGGAAGGTGTTAAGTGTAATGGCGAAAAAGCCTTATCATACAAAGGTATCATTGTCGGAGGAGTCTGTCTTCAAACCATGTTTAGTATATACAATATATGACATTTACGCATAGTATGTTTATACATTTGTGTACAGAATATTTGTAAGGCACAGGATATGTTATTTGTACTCTCTTGTCATGTGCAGGTGGATGGCGCCCTCTCCTTGGTACGTCTGGGAAAGGAGAAGAGGATCCCAGGCTTGCAGCTACTGTGCGATGACTTGGTCACTTTGGAGACGCTTGTTTATGAAGCAGATTGTGATGTCTCATTAACCCTTAAAGATCTGCAGCAGATCAAAGACATCGACAAGCTGCGACTTCTTATGGAAAATGTATGTCTGTATTCGTTTTGAGCAATTTCAGAAGGAAGCTATAGTCTTTAAGATTCCAGAAATCCTGGCAGGCTGAGCAGGCTTTTCAGAAAACCTCTAGATGGGACTGCAGCCACTTGCACGCTGTACTGTGTAGTGTCCCTTCCTCTGATCTTTACATACAGTAAGACTTTCTGTAGAATTCAGTTGGGGTGTAGCAGAAGTGCCAACTGTTTCTTAATGCTCAGGATTTGTAGAATAAGTATGCGGATTAAAGATGGATATACACTAGTAGATTTTAATTTGCAATTGTTTGTTTTTGGAACAATCATTCCTTTTTTTAATCATTAGAGGGTCAAATTGTTCGTTTTCGACTGCAGTGATGAGAAAATTTGAAGGAGCAGGATGTAGAATTTTTCTCAAACAAATTTCTAACAGTGTATGGGGACATTTGTTCAGTAAAATCCATTCACTTCAAAATTGGATGTCTAAAGCAAACAAGATTTTAAACTACTTTCAAACAACATTTGTAAAGTTGTTTGATGTACTCACAATTTTCGAATGAATATTGGTAGAAATTTTCATTCGAAAATCTACTAGCGTAATACCCAGCTTTATGGCAGAAATGTGGATATTCCCCATGGAGAGTATACACTCTTTATATACACTTTACTTACAGTAAGTAAAAAAACAAAAAATCTATATAAAAGAAGACATCAAGATAATTGCGTACACTAGCATAAAATATTCCATGAAAACATTATTGGATGAGGCTGACATAAATTGATAAACCTTACTGTGTTTATACTTCTAGAATCATTCTAATGGTCCACATGCCACTAATATATACAGAAAGATCTTGCCAAGAAGTAATTGTGACTGTGTGGATAACCCAACACATTTCATGGTAACTCTTCTTCAGGGATTAAAGTGATAAACATCTGCAATACATCTGCAGTTCTATGATGTTATATCTGAACATAACATATATCATACAAATCAATCAAAAACCTGATTTTTAATTTTTTTTTTTAATTTTAAGTAACATTTACAGAGGGTACAGGGTTATGCATATACAGACACAAATGTTAAAACCAGAAGATTCAGGCCCTCCAGATCCAAAGAGAGCCCATGGATCAATGTATCATCTACTTGACACCAAGATAAAAATTCAGCCTGGTATACCTGTATATGGCTCAAACGTCAGCAGGTGACATTGATAGTCAGGGATGATCGCTGCAGGGGTGGGGAAAGCTACAAGCACAGATCTCCCTGTATGGATTTCAGTGAAGCAGCTGGAAGTTGATACTCCCCTTCTCCCTCCCGTGGCTTTCAGCTGCTTCACTGAAATCCACACAGGGAGATCAGTGCTTGTAGCTGTCCCACCGCTGCAGCGATCATCCCCCACTGTCAATTGGATTCCTCTTCTGGGCCCCCCCATACCAATAGGAGAGATAGAGACTGGATCTGCTCTGCCTCCCCGTGCCCGCCCATACTCCAGTCCCTGCAGCTTCTCAGAAGAGGATGTGTGGGCGGGAAATTTTATACAAAGCAGCTGACCGCTCTGTAATGCTTCTGTCATGTGAGTCCTCCCTTCCCTCCCTCCCCTCTCTCCCTTCCCTCCCTCCCCTCTCTCCCTTCCCTCTCTCCCTCCCTCCCCTCTCTCCCCTCTCTCCCTCCCCTCCCTCCCTCCCTCCCCTCCCTCCCTCCCTCCCCTCCCTCCCTCCCTCCCTCCCTCCCCTCCCCCCCCTCCCTCCCTCCCTCCCTCCCCTCCCCCCCTCCCTCCCTCCCCTCCCCTCCCCTCCCTCCCTCCCTCCCTCCCCTCCCTCCCTCCCTCCCCTCCCTCCTTCCCTCCCTCCCTCCCTCCCTCCTTCCTTCCCTCCCTCCTTCCTTCCCTCCCTCCCTCCTTCCTTCCCTCCCTCCTTCCTTCCCTCCCTCCCTCCCTCCTTCCTTCCCTCCTTCCCTCCCTCCCTCCTTCCCTCCCTTCCTTCCTCCCTTCCTCCCCTCCCACCTTCCTCCCCTCCCTCCTTCCTCCCCTCCCTTCCCTCCCTCCTTCCCTCCCTCCTTCCCTCCCTTCCCTCCCTCCCTCCTTCCCTCCCTCCTTCCTCCCTTCCCTCCCTCCTTCCTTCCTCCCTTCCCTCCCTCCTTCCTCCCTTCCCTCCCTCCTTCCTTCCTTCCCTCCTCCCCTCCCTTTCCTCCTTCCCTCCCTCCTTCCTTCATCCCCTCTCTAACATGCTTCATTCCTCCCCTTCCTCCCTTTCCTTTATTCCTTCCTCCCTCCCCGCCTTTCTTCCTCCCTCCCCTCCTTCCTTCCTTCCCTCCTTCCTTCCTTCCCTCCTTTCCTTCCTTAATTATCTTCCCTCCTTTCCTTCCTTAATTGCCTTCCCTCCCTTCCTTCCTTCCCTCCCTTCCTTCCTTCCTTCCTTCCCTCCCTTCCTTCCCTCCTCCCTTCCTTCCCTCCTCCCTTCCTTCCTTCCCTCCTCCCTTCCTTCCCTCCTCCCTTCCTTCCCTCCCCTCCTTCCCTCCCCTCCTTCCCTCCCCTCCTTCCTTCCTTCCCTCCTTTCCTTCCTTAATTGCCTTCCCTCCCTCCCTTCCTTCCTTCCTACCCTCCCTTCCTTCCCTTCCCTCCTTCCCTCCCTCCCCTCCTTTCCTCCCCTCCCCTCCTTTCCTCCCCTCCCTTCCCTCCCTCCCCTCCTTTCCTCCCCTCCTTTCCTCCCCTCCTTTCCTCCCCTCCTTTCCTTCCCTCCTTCCCTCCCTCCCTCCCTTCCCTCCCTCCCTTCCTCCCCTCCTTCCCTCCCTTCCTTCCCTCCCCTCCTTTCTCTCACCTTGTTTCCTTCCTTCCCTTCCTTCCTCTCACCTTCCCTCCCTTACTTCCATCCTTCAATCACTTCCTTCCTTACAAATGTCTCTCCCTCCCCTCCACCTCTTTCCTATTTTGTCCTCCAGCAATAGCGTTCATAAGTGCAGCCAAAATAATTTAGTTTTGTGTGGTAGTAGTTGGTCCCATGTGGGGACATTTGATGTAAGGGGGACTGTGATGGGACACCTAATGTAAAGGGGGACTTTAATGGGACACCTATTGTAAAGGGGGACTCTGATGAGACACCTGATGTAAAGGGGGACTGTGATGGGATCCTAATGTAAAGGGGGACTGTGATGGGACACCTAATGTAAATGGGGACTGTGATGGGACACCTGATGTAAAGGGGGACTGTGATGGGACACCTGATGTAAAGTGGGACTGTGATGGGACACCTAATGTAAAGGGGGGCACTTGATGTAAAGGGGGATTCTCATGGGACACCTGATGTAAATGGGGACTGTGATGGGACACCTAATGTAAATGGGGACTGTGATGGGACACCTGATGTAAAGGGGGACTGTGATGGGACACCTAATGTAAAGGGTGGCACTTGATGTAAAGGGGGATTCTCATGGGACACCTGATGTAAATGGGGACTGTGATGGGACACCTAATGTAAATGGGGACTGTGATGGGACACCTGATGTAAAGGGGGACTGTGATGGGACACCTGATGTAAAGGGGGACTGTGATGGGACACCTGATGTAAAGTGGGACTGTGATGGGACACATGTAAAGGGGGACTGTGATGGGACACCTAATGTAAAGGGGGACTGTGATGGGACACCTGATGTAAAGGATGACACCTGATGGGTGTTTATTTAATATTTATTTTTGTAACTTTATTCTGCATAAAACATTTAACACTGTAATTTCAGGAGATAGTTTACGAGGGTGTGTTTAGGAGTGGGGCAGGCTAGGGGTTTGGTGGGGCAACTGGTGGCGAGTAATTCTTAAGGCCTGGCTAGTAGCTCAGAACTTGAAATGTTGATCCATATATATATATATATATGTGTGTGTATATATATATATATATATATATATATATATATATATATATGTATGTATGTATGTTCACTGTATATTCCTAGTAAAGGGAGGAAACAAAGGTCACAGGTTTGACAACAACCAATCAAGGGCTGTTGATTATCCTAGATGTGTCAAGGCATCACAAATGTGATTAAAAACACATGAGGCCTATCGCTTCGTGCATTCCCCATCACTTACAGGACGCCTTGACATTATATCCGGTGCACGCAACATGTGAACTAGTGATGTCACCAAGTCCCTGGACAATGCCAGCACCATACTGTTCCCGCAGCTTGCTGCAATGGGTGGAAAAAGGGCAACAGAACCCATGAAGATGTGCACATGCCCAGACTATATGATAACTCATTCCTCCCACATGCACCCAATCACATCCAAAGGCCACAAGTCTGGTGAAAAAATGAGGGCCCCAATGCTACTTGGAGGGCATACAGGTGCCGGAAAATGTCCCTGCAATATTCAACAGAGTCCCAGCAGAGCCCAGCTTTACTCTGCAGGGTGGAGTTGAGAATCAACCTTTCAGAGCAGCAAAATACAAGGCTGTCAGTGGGGTGGGATGTATGAAAACTAGCTAGGACAAGAAACAAAGCTGAGAAATTACCCACTACCCTATGTGTATTCTCACAATAATTATGTGGACTTTTCTTGTATCTCCTGGATTTTACAGGGTTCAAGAACAACATTCACAGATTTTACTTACAATGTTTTCTTGTTGAAATTTAGAAGGTCAAGTATAATAAAAAATGGTTCACTGTTTTGGATGTTATATTTAATGACTGGATTTCGCACTTATAAGTGCTGTAAACAGCTATAACACTGTTGTCCCTATATTGGGTATGAGAGCTGTGAAAGGATAGATGCCTTGGTATGAATATATGTTACTGTTAATGCTTTATGTCTTACCAACTGTTATCTGGTATGCTTTGCTGTTCCAATCTAGGAAGTACAGTGACTGTAAAAATAACTTTAAAATAGAAATAAAAATTAAAAGTATGTACTGTAAGTATATCTAAAGCCCAAACTATTTTTTACATAGTATAAATAGCATTGTGCAAAGCCTCCTGTGTAATAGCCTGTTTGCTTCCTGTTCGCTCCAGGTGCTGATCCCTTAAGGAGCTTGTCCTGCTCCACTTGTCCACAATTGTACCAAACCCCATCACATAGTGTAAATTGTGGATTTAGCTACAGTCCCTGCCCGTCAGCCACTCCTCTCTGTCGTGTTTCACCCAAATTGGGTTTAGTAGAAGTATGACTAAGTCCAGTTCGGGTGAAATGCATCAGGGGGCTTGGCTGATGGTTGGGGATTGCAGTTGACATTTGCAGAGTGTGACCCGAGTTTGGTACATTTTTTTTTTTTTCTATAGTTTTGAATAGGTAAAACCCATTTTTTTTGTCTGTGTCCAATTGGGGATAAAGATATAGATACAAGAAGTAATGGAGATGTGGAAGAAATTTTGTTGTAGGTAAGAGTCTAGAAACAAAAATGGTAAATTGATGTTTAGAACCATGGTTTTGTACATGTAGTTTGTACTACATTATTTAATACTCGGAGGGTTGGTAAATGCCTGATGGCATGCGGAAGAGAATTCCCAGAGAGACCGCATCATACATGGAGACCACCATAATTTAAAGTGAAAAGTGAGGGTTGTCTGTTTTTGGGGATCCTCTCAAAACAGTTTATTTTTATCTTTTTCTTTTTTTTTTTTTGGCATATCAATTTTCTCTAATCAAGTTTTTATTTTTTATCTTTTTTTTTTTAAATGAATATATCTTCCAGTCGTCAGAAGATCAATATGTAAAGAACGCCTATCAGTGGATGGTTCCCTTCCTCCATCGCTGTGAAGCACAGACCCCAGGGTCAGCGAACAGTCTCCTAAAAGATTATATAGTAACCATGGCCAAGGATGACCTTAAATATCCTCTGAAGATCTTTCAGAATTCTAAACCTGATGTAAGCTGACTCTCTTCCTTTATCTGTTTACTGTGCTTAATGGCACTATATTTGTGGATATGGGCACAGGATATTTCTTAAGTATGACAAAGCTTTGATGCTCATTGCTATTCATGACTTTCTCAGTTTCTTATTTGCTGAAACATTGTTTGCACTGTTTAAGAAGAGATGTTCTTAGCTCTGTCGCTCTGTGCAAATTAAAACAAACTCAGGTTTGGCAGTCTGATCTGCCAAAAATTCTTAAAGAAAAAGCATAGTGGTTTGTATATATTTTCTTTTATTTCATTAGAGTGTACAGTTAGGTCCATATATATTTGGACACAGGCACACTTTTAATTGTTTTCAGGTATTTACCAAAACATAATCAAGAGATAGTTATATAATGGATATGGGCTGAAAGTGCACACTCTCAGGTTTAATCTGAGTATATGTACATCCACATTGGTGGAAGGATTTAGGAATTACATCTCTTAAAGAGTAGCCACCCCCCTTTTTCAAGGGATCAAAAGTAATTGGACAATTGAATATGATAATAAACAAAATGTTCATTTTTAATATTTTGTTGAGAATCCTTTACTGGCAGTGACTGGCTGAAGTCTGGAACTCATAGACATTACCAAAGACTGGGTTTCCTCCTTTCTGATGCTTTGCTAGGCTCTAACTGCAGTGGTCTTCGGTTGTTCTTTGTTTGTGGCTCTTTCTGCCTTTAGTTTTCCCTTCAGCAAGTGAAATACTTGCTCAATGGGGTTGAGATCAGGTGATTGACCCGGACATTGTAGAATATACCACTTCCTTTCCTTCAAAAGCTCCTGGGTTGCTTTTGCAGTGTGTTTTGGGTCATTGTCCATCTGTACTGTGAAGAGCCGTCCAATCAACTTTGCTGCATTTGGCAGAATCTGGGCTGACAGTGTATCTCTAAACACTGCAGAATTCATCCAGCTGTCTTCTGTCTTCTGTCACATCATCAATAAACACCAATGACCCAGTGCCACTGGAAGCCATGCATGCCCATGCCATCACACTGCCTGCACCATGTTTTACAGATGATGTTGTGTGCTTTGGATCACGAGCTGTTCCAAGCCTTCTCCACACTTTTTTCTTCCTGTCATTCTGGTACAGATTAATCTTAGTTTCATCTGTCCAAAGAATGCTTTTCCAGAACTGGTCTGGCTTTTTTAGATGTTTTTTGGCAAAGTCTAATCTGGCTTTTTTATTCTTCAGGCTTATGAATGGTTTGCACCTTGTGGTGAACCCTCTGTATTTGCTCTCATGAAGTATTCTCTTGATTGTAGACTTTGACAATGATACGCCCACCTCCTGGAGAGTGTCCTTCACTTGTATGGATGTTGTGAATGTGTTTTTCTTTACCATAGAGAGGATCCTGCGATCATCCACCTCTGTTGTCTTCCATGGACGTCTATGCCTTTTTATGTTGCTGAGCTCACCAGTGCGTGCTTCTTTCCTCAGAATGTGCCAAACTGTTGATTTGGCCACTCCTAATGTTGCTGCTGCTATCTCTCTGATGGATTTGTTTCATTTTTGAAACCTTACAATGGCCTGTTTCACTTGCATGGACAGCTCCTTTGAACGCACAATGTAGGTTCGCAACAATAGATTCCAAATGCAAATACCACACTTAGAATCAACTCCAAACCTTTTACCTGCTTAATTGATGAAGAAATAATGGAGTAGCCCACACCTGGCCATGAAACAGCTGTTGATTCAATTGTCCAATTACTTTTGGTCCCTTGAAAAAGGGGGGGATGGCTACTCTTAAGAGCTGTAATTCCTAAACCCTTTCCCCAATTTGGATGTACATACCCTCAAATTAAATCTGAGTGTGCACTTTCAGCCCATATCCATTATATAAATATAGATTGAATATGTTTTGGTAAATATCTGAAAAAACTGAACTTGTGCCTGAGTCCAAATATATATGGACCTAACTGTATGTGAAACAGAGAGAGAGTGAGTGTGTGTGTGTGTATAAGGGTATATTATTTTGCTCAGTACACCATTACATGTATTGATATTTTTCATGAATAAATGCTTGAAAAGGCAATTTTAACTTGTGTTCCTATTCAAGTCAATCATCTTTTCAAACACTTTGCAATGTTATATACATTGAAAAATGAAAAACAGGTTCACAAGGTATACTTATTTTTTTCATATGATTGTATGACATATGTTAATAGTTTGTTTTTAGCAATTAACAAAATAGAACTAAATGAACAGAAGAGAAATCCAAATCAAATCAATATTTGGTGTGACCACCCTTTCGCTTCAAACCAGCATCAATTCTTCTAGGTACACACGGTGCTTGTGCACACCATCTTTTGTGGATGAAGGCTGCCTCAAATCCTTCTGTCTCTTCATGTAATCCCAAACAGACTCGATATTGTTGAGGGGCCAAATCATCGCAGCCAGGACTCCTTGTTCTTCTTTATGCTGAAGATACTGTAGGTCTCAATGACATTGGCTGTATGTTCGGGGTCGTTGTTCTTCAGAATAAATCACACGCTTCCCTAATGCTGCGGCATAATGGCAATAAGTATCTCCCTGTATTTCTCAGCATTGAGAACACCATTGATCCTGACCAAATCTCCAAATCCATTTGCAGAAATGTAGCCCTAAACTTGCAAGGAACCCTCAACATGCTGTCCAGCCCTTTAGTGAACAAACTGCCTCCTGCTACAACCAAATATTTCAGATTTTGATACATCAGTCCAGAGCATCTGCTGCCATTTTTCTGCACCCCAGTTCCTGTGTTTTCATGCATTGTTAGTCACTTAGCCTTGTTCCAAGTTATAGGTATGGCTTTTTGGCCAAAATTCTTCCACGAAGACCTCTTCTGGCCAGACTTATACGAACAGTAGATTTGTGTACCTGGGTGCTACTGGTTTCTACAAGTTCTGTACTAATGGCACTGCTGGACATCTGATGTTGAAGGGAAGTGAGCATGATGTGTCTTTCATTTGCTACAGTAAGTTAAGCATCAAGTCTGTCTGGGATTGCATGAAGAGGCAGAAGGATTTGAGGCAGCCTACATCCACAGAAGATCTGTGCTTAGTTCTCCAAGATGTTCGGAACAACCTACCTGCCGAGTTCCTTCAAAAACTTTGTGCAAGTGTACCTAGAAGGATTGATGTTGGTTTGAAGCCAAAGTGTTGTCACATCATACATTGATTTGATTTGGATTTATCTTCTGTTAGTTTACTTTCCATTTTGTTAATTAATAAAAAATAAACGAACAGTTATATTTCTGAAAGTATTCTTAATTTACAGCGTTTTTTACAACTGTCTATAACTTGTGCATAGTATTGTATATCATGCAAATTGGCCATAGAGTTATTGCCAAGTTAACGTACACATTTTGACACTGCTAAATTTGACCTGAGCATCTAGGCATCAATGACCTTTGGTCATGAAAACATTATAGAAGATGTTTTTACTGCTAACTTTGTAAAAATAAGTATAAGAATAAATCTTGGTAGGTCAGCTTGTTTCTGTGTTCTATTTATATTACCAGTCGGTGTCGAATAAATTCTGTTTACTTTTCTGAAATTTTTATACACCTTTAGTCAAATTTTATTATTCTCACCATTTGCTTCAACTGTAATCACAAATATAAACATAGATTGTTTAAATGTAATTGCCTGCTTTTATTTGTTGTGCTGTGTCTGCTGTTAAAATTGGTGTCATTTGTAGATGCATAGCGTCATTTATATATTTATTTTGCTTGCCTATTACATAAAGCATTACAGATCAAGAGAACCTATCAGCTTTACTGGGGCTCTGGTTCTAATGTCATAGAAACTAAGGAGCACAGCTTGAAAGTACAAATAGGCTAACCATACGACTGAATTCAAGCAACCCCAGATCCAGACACCTCTGCTCCCCTATACTGCTGCTTAGCAAACATAAAGGCTGTAAAAGCAATCATTTCTCCTTCTCTCTGGCTGCATTCTTGTAGCCATTGAGAACTACTGTGTGAGCTGTGATTGGTCACAGCTTGTCACATGGTACAAGGCTGTTGTGAATGGCCTTGTACCATGTGACTGCTGTGATCATTCACAGATTTCACACGTAGTAAGAAATGATGTCAGAAGTGACATCATTGCTTACTATGCATGTGATCACTGATTGGCCAATCAGTGATCACACGATCGGGACCTCGCACAGAGGTCCCGTCCGACGATTGGTGTTCCAATGTGTCCGGAGGATACAGCGGGCACCGGATCGCGGTGCTGAGTGCGCACAAGCAGCGTGCGAGGAGGCCGTTTATAAACGGCCACCCGACCCTGCACTGCCACCATCCGGCCATTTATCTACATGGACCGGACCGGAGGTGGTTAACTGAGAAAACCCCTCCTCCCCTCCGGAAGACTCCTGGGATGTATGACATCATTTGCCCAGGCCTGGAAACCAAGAAGTGACTGAAATGTAAACAAAAGTTTAAAACAAGTAAATGTGATATGGTTTTCTATTTATTTACTAATGCTACCAGCATAAGAATTAAAAATAGTCAATGTTGAATGAGAGTGTGAATTTACACTTTAAATCTGAACTCTCTGGGCAAACTGCTAAATACACAGATCAAATACATATGTGAGAGTTCTTTTACCTGCCAATCGTTTTTACTATTTTCCATCCTGTGTTGAGATTTACATTGGTCTACCAGACAGCATAGCCCTGACTAGAAGGATAGGGAACCTGATTTTTTTCTGCTGCAATTTCACTCTCACAGTTCTCAAACCTCTCTCAGTCTATAAGAGGGTAAAGAAAGTAGAAGCATCACACTGATGAGCTCATCTGTCTGTTACTCTACTCCGTCCTTCTATCAGCATACTCCTTGCTCCTCAGCACACCCACCTGTCTCCTTGTGTTTCCTCTTCCTCTATCAGTAATAGGAAGAAAGATCAGAATCAGGGAGACCACAAACAGTTGACTAGACCTTGTCATGCCTGCCTTTTTTGGGGGTACAGCTTGCGACGTTCAGTTAATTTTTGTGTTTTAAAAAAGGTAAAAAAAAAAAAAAATTATTTTTTCTATGCACAATATGTAATTATACAGTATTTGTGCATGGTGCAGCCATAATGGTTGAGCATTTTTGGCAATATTATCCTACTGTCTTCCAGACAGTGTCTACCCTATTAATTAGAGTGATGCCCTGCATTGAGTCTCTGAAACAAAGTACCGACAGTGCTTCTGGAAATCATGTGATTTAACCAAGGCTATGCTCCCCAGGAGTTATGTTTTTAATGTGATTTGGTTATGCTGAGATTTTATTGATTTATGTGGAAATATTAATCATAGGTCCACTTTAAATCTGAACATAAACATCAAAAGGATCATCTGAGCAGACAACTCTGACCAGTTAGGAAAGAATAGGAATAGTTGGCTGATAGAACCCAAACTGGTCTTTTAGCTTTGAATAACAGAGATCTCTGATGTTTATATCTAAAGTTTATTAGCAGAAAGCAGAAGTATTAAAATCTTATTTTCATGCATTTTCACAAATATCAGTGAACTAACACATCTTAAAAATAAGAATAAATAAAGTAACCAAATACAATCACCCAAATTGATCTCAGACATACCGATGACTGGGTGACAGTCACTTTGTCTTTGGCTGCCTTTACCTGGTTTGGTTTGTTTGTGCCCCCATAACAATTTTCTCATCAATTTTGAAGAGCTGGACAGGGGAAGAGTTGCTTTGGTTGATATACCAGCACTGTGAGAGTATTCTATAATAAGTGATTTATTTTTTCATAGCTTAGCAACAGCTTTGAATAATTAAACAGTGACAGCATGTTGAAGTAATAAATTAGGCTGTACTACAGATGTGACAACAATAAATCACACTTTATCTGCATCATTTAAGTTCCAGAGATTAAAAGATTCTGTGAGCGGCTTTTAATCCTTGATTAACTAATTTGACTTTGGGATATTTCAGGTCGTAATTGTTTGGAGAGAAGTTTATGTGGACATGAGAAAAATCACAAATACGGAATCCCTGTGTTTTTTTCCTGGAGAGCAGCCTTCTATAATTACACTGTACAGAAGGCCCAGATTATCAGTCATTTTTCCATTACACATTTGAAATATTACTCTTACATATATATATATATATATATATATATATATATATATATATATATATATATATATTTGGTAGAATTCTAAAATGATGCCACAGGTGACTTTTTAAAGCAATCAGGATCCTCTTTAAGTGGTTATTGTTGATTATCTAAAGAATATGACTGATGCTTTTTTTTTTTCTACTTTTGTTCTTTTTTAGTGTCCACAGAAGCTAATTCCTGATCAGGACCAGCTAATGATCATAGCTTTGGAATCCATCTACACTTGTCAGCGAGATAACCAGCTGTCCTTCTGCTATGACATTCTGGAGTGTTTGCCCCAGAGGGGTTATGGGTAAGAAAACTTCTAAGTCAGCCTTTCTTATCTAGGGTTGGTCCAGATGTTGCTTGGGGTTCCTGGAACATTGAGCAATTTTTGTCCCTTAGGTATATAACCACAGACACCAATGATCATTTTTAGCTATCTGTAAGGGGATCACTGACCACCAAAATAGGAAGCATTCTTCCAAATAACTACCAACATAAGATACTTTCTTTCCCCTGACAAATAATGTATGGAGCATCCTTCCCGCTGACCACCAATGTAACAGGCACTTTTTCCACTGACCACCAATGTAAAATGTATTCTTTCCACTGACCACAAATGTAAGGCGCATTCTTCCCACTATCCATCAAAGTAAGAAAAATTCTTCTGGCGTTCTACCCACTGACCTCTAATGTAATAGGCATTCTTCACACTGACCACCAATGTAAGAGGCATTGTTCACACTGACCACCAATGTAAGAGGTATTCTTTCATCTGATCACTAATGTAAGGGGCACTCTTCTCATAGACCACCAATGTAAGGGGCACTCTTCTTATAGACCACCAATGTAAGGGACACTCTTCCCAAAGACCATCAATGGAAGGGGCACTCTTCCCACACACCACCAATGGAAGGGGCACTCTTCCCACACACCACCAATGGAAGGGGCACTCTTCCCACAGACAACCAATGGAAGAGGCATTCTGACCACCAATGTGAGAGACATTCTTCCCACTGACCAACAATGTAAGAAGCATTTTCCCACTGACAACTACATTATTAATCAGTGAGCTGTAGCTATAGTAATTATTAGTAGGAACTCCCTGACTTGGTTTCTCTATATTAACCACTAGCCGACCGCGCATAGCCGAATGACGGCTGCACCGCGGCCGGCCAGTTCTGAGTGGACGTCATATGACGTCCTCCCAGAACGCGCTCTCCTGCGCGCCCCAGGGGGCGCGCACCCGGCGATCTCCGTGATCGCTGTGTCCTACGGACACAGCTGATCAGGAGATGTGGTGAAAGGCCGAGCCCACCGGCCTTTTACCACGTGATCAGCGGTGTCCAATGACACGCTGATCACAGGAAAATGCAAGTGCCGGTTCTCGGCTGCACTTTCCTCACGCTGTCAGATCGTGAGGAAAGTACTGCCGAGAACCGGCAGTTGTCACAGCGGGGATCGGCACCGATCATCAGGGCACTGATGATCAGTGCCCTGATGATCGGTGCCCAGCAGTGACCCCCGCATTTCCGGTCAGCAGTGCGCCCACTAGCCCCGCCCACCCATTCCCAGCAGTGCCCCCACCTGTGCCCAGCAGTGCCCCCACCTGTGCCACTCTGCAGTGCCACCTACCTGTGCCCAGAAGTGCCACCTACATGTGCCCAGAAGTGCCACCCACCTGTGCCCACCCACCTGTGCCCACCAGTGCCACCCACCTGTGCCCACCAGTGCCACCCACATGTGCCCACCCACCAGTGCTGTCCACCAGTGCCACCCACCAGTGCTGCCAGTCAGTGCCACCAGTCAGTGCCCAGGGGTTGTGCCAGTCAGTGCCGCCAGTCAGTGCCCAGAAGTGATGCCAGTCAGTGCCGTCTATCAGTACCCATCATCAGTGTCACCTATCAGTGCCGCCTATCAGTGCTGCATATCAGTGCCGCCTATCCGTGACCCCTAATTAGTGCTGTCTATCAGTGCCGCCTATCCATGCCACCTCATTAGTACTGCCTATCAGTGCCCTTTAGTGCTGCCTATCAGTGCCCATCAGTGCCGCCTATCAGTGCCCATCAGTGCCGCCTCATCAACGCAAATCAGTGAAGGAGAAAAAATACCTGTTTGAAAAATTTTATAAAAGAAACAAATAAACTTTTTTTTTTTTTTCAAATTTTTTGCACTTTTTTTAATTTATAGCACAAAAAGTAAAGCGCCCAGTGGCGATTAAATACCACCAAAAGAAAGCTCTATTTGTGAGAAAAAAATGATCAAAATTTCATATGGGTACAATGTTGCATGACCGCGCAATTGTCAATCAAAGTGCGGCAGCGCTGAAAGCTGAAAATTGGCCTGGTAAGGAAGGGGGTATAAGTGCCTGGTAGGCAAGTGGTTAAAAAAGCTTGCTGTAAGTTATATTGCCACCAGTGTAAGGGGCATTCCTCCCACTGACCACCAAAGTAGGAAGCATTCTTCCAGCATTCTGCTGACTGGCCACAAATGTAAGAGGCATTCTTCCCACTCACTACCGATGTGAGGGCCATTCTTTGTACAGACAACCAATGTAAGAGACATTCTTCCCACTGACCACCAATGTAAAGGGCACTCTTCCCACAGACCACCAATGTAAGGGGCACTCTTCCCACAGACCACCATTGTAAGGGGCACTCTTCCCACAGACCACCATTGTAAGGGGCACTCTTCCCACAGACCATCATTGTAAGGGACAGTCTTCCCACAGACCATCATTGTAAGGGGCACTCTTCTCACAGACCACCAATATAGGAGGCACTCTTCCCACCGACCAATGTAAAGGGCACTCTTCCCACTGACCAATGTAAAGGGCACTCTTCCCACTGACCAGCAAAGTAAGCAGAACTCTTCCAAATGACCTCCATTGTATTAAGCATTCATTCTACTGCCCACCAATTTAAGAATAATTGTTCCCACTTCACCACCAATATAAAGGGCACTCTTCCCACTTACCACCAATGCAAGGGGCACTCTTCCCTCTGATCACCAATATAAGGAGCATTCTTCTCCCTGACAAAAAATGTAAAAAGTATTTTTCCCACTGACCAATACATTATTAATCTGGGAGCTGTAGATATAATAATATTTGCATGAATTCCCTGAGACTAGGTTTCTCCTTGTTTAAAAGGTTGAGAAAGGCTGCTGTAAGTTGTATTGCCTTTTTACCAGAACTTACATGTATTTATTTCTATTCTGCAGTTCATTCTTCACAGTAACTTGTGTTTACTGTAGATTCCCCATTTTCTTCACAGTGCTGTCTGAACTGTTGTAGTCATCTTTGCTTTAGTTTTTATATTAGGACAAAAAGAATGGACCATTTTCTTTTTTTTAAATGACTGTCAAGAGCTGTTTCAGGCAGTTGGTTACCAGGCTGCCTAGTTCTTTTTTACAGTTAAATATTTCAGAATAGAAATGAGAATCTGATTGGTTTCTAGGAAGAAGCACAAATTAATCCTTCAGTCTGAACTCTGGGAATTGTATTTGATTCTGGGAATTGTACTCATCCTGCAGTGTAATGGATCAAAGTCACAGAGAGAGATTTACTAAAACTGGAGAGTGCAAAATGTGGTGCAGCTCTGCAGAGAAACCAATACTCTCCCAGTTTTTTTTTTTTTTTTGTCAAAGCTTATTTTAACAAGCTGAAGTTAGAAGCTGATTGGTTTCAATGCACAGCTGCACCAGGTTTTGCACTCTCCAATTTTAGTAAATCAACCTCACAGTGTCTTCTAAGACAGGGGCGTATTTACCACAAGGTAAACAAGGCATTTGCCTAGGGCGGAATTTTTTAGGGAGGCAGCGGCGCCCCCCCGGAAGAAGGGACACACGCAGCATGGGGACCAGGTGGGATCCGAGAGGGGCTGTTGGATGCTTGAATGTGTATGCAGAGCCAGATTCTTGTTCCCAGGGATGTCCGGAGCTGCGAAGGTGAATGTCTTCTCCCTCTCAGTGAGGGGGGGGGGGGTGGCCAGTGTATTGGGAGCGTTGGTAGAGCAAGGCTCTCTCAGGTGGGGTTGGGGTGTTGTTGGTCAATGCAGGCTCTTTTCGTGGGGGAGGGGGGTGTTGGCCAGTCTCAGGGTCTCTCCGTGGGGGAGCAATAATAATATCCAGCCCTGGGGACCAGACATTTTTTTTTCCTGCTTATTATCTTATTTGCATTGGTCCCCTCACTGCCCCTGTATGATTTCCTTCCTCTGAACTCTGTGACAGAGGACCAGGCCACTACGCATGCTACCTCCTCCAATCAGAGGTATGAACATAAAGTAGGCAGCGATATGGGCACCCAAAGAAGGACCCCAGAAATTAAACAGATGAAGAGTGAATGGTCGTCATTTGAATGTGGCCTCAATCAAGTAAAATTGTGCAGTTGGATTGTTGTTTTTTTTCATGCCAGTGGTTAGAGTTAGAGTGAGGTTGCTAAAATCCTGGAGTTTTAGTGAACGTGTGCTGTGCTCATGCAGGACACAGTAACAGGTTGACGGGAAAGTGTATGTCAAGCCAAAAACATTTTTTCTAGTTTTGGACAGAGTCGGAAAGGATCCGAGCCCCTGCTTGAGTTTTTACCGCTCCTAGGGGCTCCATTACAGAAATATAAAACTGTTTCACATGGTCCATGTTTGCCTGGGAATGCACAGGTGTTCCATGGATCAGCATACAGGGAGTCTTATTCATCTCAATTGGGAAGCAGCTACTGCATGGACACAGCGTCTCCTGCCAATTTGACTTCTGTGTGGGTGCTGGTGTGTGTCCTTGAACACACAGTGTGAGTTCAGGGACATGTACCCATACCCACATGGCTGTCAGATTAGGAGGTATAACTGTGTCTGTGCAGCTGCAGCATCCAAATTGACAGGAATGGGACTACCTATACAGGGATGCAAGACACCTCTGCATCCCTGTTCAGGCAAAACCTGCTCTCACGTGGATGTACACTGTAGTATGCCCATGTGAATGAGGCCATACTCTAAATTCCTGTCCTGCTGACATCATTTTTACCAGACAGGAAGTAAGGGAATGCTCAATTAGCTCTACAGACCTAAAATAAAACAGGTTTTGTACATTATTTATTTGCACTGTTTCTTTAATAATTTTCTATCACTTTTATTGTTGTTAAAAGGAATGTAAACATCCCTTGTGACAGCACTAGCCAGTAAAAGGTACTCTTGAAAAATGGTGCTTTTTACATCTGGAGAAACCAGAAGTGACAAAATATTAGTCTCTTCCATTTTCCTATACCATAGAACTGATCGGAGACCTTTTGGTCCTTGATCATCTCTATGGTAAGCCATCGGAATCGCTGGCTCTATTCTGGGCTCGCCGGTGGGACCCCTAACCGCCGCATGTAAAAGCAATCCAGCGGCTAATTAACTGCTTGGATGGCTTTTACAAAAAAAATGATCGTCTTCAGAAAAAAAAAACAATATTGGGATGATGCCAGTAGCTGCAGGCACCATTCTGGCATACCACTGTGATGTAGTATGGCGGTCTTCAAGTAGTTACAAACAAATTGACTCATCGCCTTGTTTTTGAAGGTTCATGCTCTCTATGGTTGTCTTTTTTATCCTTCCTTCACTGCTTAGTGAGTCACTGATATGGAACAAGCATAAGCATAGCAGGTGATGAGTGTAGAATTTTGTTCAGATCATTGAGTAAACTAGCAGTGATGACAGCCCAGCATGTTCAGTAGTGGCCACTGCCATAGATTTCTACCCTGACTGGTCCCCCTTAAAGTAGTCAAATAAGTTATAATAGGCATCCAGTAAATACAGCTTTTGTGCCCTATCATCTGTAAGCTTCACTTTAGAAGTACCCTCTAAGGGCCCAGCCAATGCCGTAGAACACAGTGTCAGCTTTGATAGAAGACTTAGTTATTGTTTGTGTCACTCAGCAATGCTGTATTAATAAAAACAGGAAATTATTTTCAGCAATCTGATTTACAATATCTCTTTCATCCTCTTATTCCCAGCACAGAGACAGACATAACAAAATCTTTGCATGACAAGGTGGATCAGCTGGAACAAATCCTCAGGTAACACATTTTGTTTCATTATCCTATGCTGCTTCAGTTCGGAAGAATTATTTGGAGATTAAATGAATAAGCAATTTTTTTCTAGCTTTGCTGTAGATTGGTTTATTGTGCATTAATTCATTTATTATAGCTGGCATCACCTGCCTGGAGTTTGCATGTTCTCCCTGTGTCTGCGTGGGTTTCCTCCGGGTACTCCGGTTTCCTCTGACGTGCCAAAAACATGGTGGTAGGGTAATTGGCTCCTGTCTAAATTGGCCCTAGTATGTGTATGTATGAATCAGCACTTTACTGGTGGTAGAGTCTATCTTTACTGATGGTAGATTGTATTTGTGCTTTACTGGTGGTAGAGTCTATCTTAAGGCTAGGTTCACATCTGTGTGGGTGTTGCCGCACGAAAATCTGTGCAGCTGCACCACCCGCACAGAGGAATGCAGGCCCGTGGGTGGTTGTCATTAGTTTTAATGGCACGCCGCCCGCACTGGAAAACGCAACCGTACTGGGAACCAAGGTTCCCGTGTGGGCTGTGTTTTCAGAAGAAGTGCAGCGACTTCTTCTCTGCATGTCACAGGGCACGGGAGTCCATTCAAATGAATGGGCTCTCATGCCCGCGCAAAACGCGGCCCGCATGGCCACATATATGTGAATCAAAGGTTACTGAGGGAAGATTGTATCTACACTTAACTGGTAGTAGAGTCTATCTTTGCTGATGGTAGATTGTATCTACGCTTTACTGGTGGTAGAGTCTATCTTTACTGATGGTAGATTGTATCTATGCTTTACTGTTGGTAGAGTCTATCTTTACTGATGATAGATTGTATCTGCACTTTACTGGTGGTAGAGTCTATCTTTACTGATGGTAGATTGTATCTGCACTTTACTGGTGGTAGAGTCTATCTTTACTGATGGTAGATTGTATCTACGCTTTACTGGTGGTAGAGTCTATCTTTACTGATGGTAGATTGTATCTGCACTTTACTGGTGGTAGAGTCTATCTTTACTGATGGTAAATTGTATCTACGCTTTACTGGTGGTAGAGTCTATCTTTACTGATGATAGATTGTATCTGCGCTTTACTGGTGGTAGAGTCTATCTTTACTGATGGTAGAGTGTATCTGTGCTTTACTGGTGGTAGAGTCCATCTTTACTGATGGTAGAGTGTATCTGTGCTTTACTGGTGGTAGAGTCCATCTTTACTGATGGTAGATTGTATCTGCACTTTACTGGTGGTAGAGTCTATCTTTACTGATGATAGATTGTATCTGCGCTTTACTGGTGGTAGAGTCTATCTTTACTGATGGTAGATTGTATCTACACTTTACTGGTGGTAGAGTCTATCTTTACTGATGGTAGATTGTATCTACGCTTTACTGGTGGTAGAGTCTATCTTTACTGATGATAGATTGTATCTGCGCTTTACTGGTGGTAGAGTCTATCTTTACTGATGGTAGAGTGTATCTATGCTTTACTGGTGGTAGAGTCCATCTTTACTGATGGTAGATTGTATCTGCACTTTACTGGTGGTAGAGTCTATCTTTACTGATGATAGATTGTATCTGCGCTTTACTGGTGGTAGAGTCTATCTTTACTGATGGTAGATTGTATCTGTGCTTTACAGGTGGTAGAGTCTATCTTAAGGCTAGGTTCACATCTGTGTATGTGTTGCCGCACGAAAATCTGTGCAGCCGCACCACCCGCACAGAGGAATGCAGGCCCATGGGTGGGTGTCATTAGTTCTAATGGCACGCCGCCCGCACTGGAAAACGCAACCGTACTGGGAACCAAGGTTCCCGTGCGGGCTGTGTTTTCAGAAAAAGTGCAGGGACTTCTTCTCTGCATGTCACAGGCCACGGGAGTCCATTCAAATGAATGGGCCTTGCGCAAAACGAGGCCCGCATGGCCGCATATATGCGAATCAAGGGTTACTGAGGGAAGATTGTATCTACACTTAACTGGTAGTAGAGTCTATCTTTACTGATGGTAAATTGTATCTACGCTTTACTGGTGGTAGAGTCTATCTTTACTGATGATAGATTGTATCTGCACTTTACTGGTGGTAGAGTCTATCTTTCCTGATGGTAGAGTGTATCTATGCTTTACTGGTGGTAGAGTCCATCTTTACTGACGGTAGATTGTATCTGCACTTTACTGGTGGTAGAGTCCATCTCTACTGATGGTAGATTGTATCTGCACTTTACTGGTGGTAGAGTCTATCTTTACTGATGGTAGAGTCTATCTTTACTGATGGTAGATTGTATCTACGCTTTACTGGTGGTAGAGTCTATCTTTCCTGATGGTAGAGTGTATCTATGCTTTACTGGTGGTAGAGTCTATCTTTACTGATGGTAGAGTGTATCTATGCTTTACTGGTGGTAGAGTCTATCTGTGTTTTAATTGAAAAAGCTTATTGGTGCAGCTGTGCATGGTAACTTATTGGGTACCATACACAGCTGCACCAGATTCAGAGTGCTCCAGTTTTAGTAAATCTCCCCCTTAGGCTAGGTTCACACGTACGCGTTATGTAGTGTGTGTTCAGTTTTGCAGAAATGCACTAAAGGCCATTTAACCTGATTTCCTATGGGTCACATTCACATCTGAACGTTTTAAACCAGTGCATTTTTTTTAAAGGGTCGGGCTTTTTTTGTCGCAGCAGGTTGCATTTTTGTTTCCATAGACTTCAATGGAAATGCATCATAAACACACTGCTTTAGTTTTTGATGCATTTCCACTGAGTTTTTGCTGGTTTATCCTGCAAACAGACATCTCCCCAAACCGCATCAAAAACACATTATAGGATAAGTTCACCTTTTACATAAAAATTATAATATATGCACATTTATTTTGCAGGTGCAAAAATATGCTTTTTTTTTTTGTTAGGAGCCTGTAAAGCATTGCACCCACGATCATCAGATCATGGGTGTAATGCCATGGTCCTGGAAACTGTGTATCTGTCTGCTCGTACCTCCGATATGGGCAGGCAGTTGCACTCTGACAGGAAGCTCAGTAAACTACTGAGAATGCTCAACAGCACCCTGGTAGTTCAGCCACAAATGCTGTCAGGACTTGTAGTTTTTCCAGAAACACTGTGAATGAATGGTGCGGGCGGGCGGAGCCCTGTACAGTGTACAGCTGTTTTGTTTTTTTAGATTGTGACAGCGAACGGGGGGGGGGGCGGAGAAGATCATGAGATGCAGAATCCGTGGGAGGAACTTGATATTGTTTATCAAAAAAAGATTAAAATCACTAACAACATCCAGTGCACTAGGTTGATTGATCGCTTGTTTACATTTCCATTCCAATAGTATATTGCCCGCTGAAGGATGCATATTTCTGGAGTAGTGTCTAAAATGGCCGAACTCACACTTCCGGGCATAATGACATCTAGTGGCCCTCTCTCCTCTCCCGCCTCTTAAAGTGACACTTACCTGGTACAAGTGAATTGGAGGAATATTGCCAGTTATTACACCCAGAGTGTTGGGAAAGTGTATTTGACCTTACCTTTGTGTGGGTCAAACCTTGAGGTGAGCGGCAGCATTGGAAGGTGATGGTTTACTGTGGTGGAGCACATCAGCAACTTTATATTGAGCTCGCATGACATATACATGCCACAAAACACAATATTTTGAAGAAAGAAATTTCTCATTGGATATTTAGGGACTTTTTATGAATTTTGAATTTCTTTATATTAATTAAATGTATGTGTGTTTACATGCGTTTTTTATAATATGTATGAAGATGAAGTCTATAGGGGGAATGTGAATTATTAAGCTCTGTATTTACAAGGGATGTAGGGATTCATTGCACTTTATCTATTTCTGTCACGAGTTATATCACTAATTGTGTTTGATGCATTTACATGCATTTGCCATTTAAATGTTTTTGGGGGTTTTTTTTGCACATTTTACATTGGGTTATTCATTGTACTTTATCTATTCATATTATCAGTTATATCACTAATTGTGTTTGATGCATTTACATACGTTTACACTTTTTCTATATTGAATTCTCTTGGTGTTTGCACAACAGTGAGGGGTGGCAACATAATATATATGTTTTTTTATATATATTTGGGTTAGTGCAGAGGTTTCCATTTGTTTGGCATATTTTCTTCAAAATGATTGGTATTTTTTCATTTATATAGCACTAAAATAAACCCAGTAGTGAGTAAATACTACCAAAAGAAAGCTCATTTTATGTGAAAAAAATAGATACAAATTTCATTTGGGTACAGCGGTGCAATTGCCGGTTAAAGTAGCTCAGTGCTGAATAGCAAAAAAATGTCCTGGTCATGAAGGGGGTAAAACCTTCCTGAGGTCAAGTGGTTAATAACTTTTTCACGACACAGAGCATTATGGATGATGACTTATAAAGACCTTTTGCAGTTTTGAAGTGGTTAATCCAGACAGTAGTAGCAGATCTGGAGAAAACTTTCTAGCTTCTGTAATAAATAAGCTGCTGCATGTCCGAGTGCTCTTTACTTATTAATAGATCCCTTTGTACCATCTCCAAGCAGGCTTCCCATAACCTCCTGGGACTATGTGTTGCTGCAATTTCCAGCCTTTAGTTTGGAGAAGGTCTGTCGCTCACAGCAGCCAGTCTGTTGGTGTAAGTTATTACATCTCGCCAACAATACACATTTCAATGAGAGTTCACCTTACCATAAAGACAAGCAGCAGAAAGTTCCACTTGTAATTTGTTTTGCCTTGGAACCTATATATAAACTATAAATTAGAAGGAAATGGGTATTATCGTCCTTTCATTCTGGCTGCCGGCTTGTTGTTTGTAAAAGAAGTATTTCGGTATGGGTGCTGCTGCTTGGTTTAATGATAAACTAGGGCAGGCAGGCATGAGGCGAATCAAATCATAAATATCCCTGTTTCATAAAGTCAGTGGCGAGGCCCGGGGAAAGTACTACCTGATGCAAATAGATGTGTGATAAGAGACTGAACAGCAAGGCTGGGGCATACTCATTTTTCATGTTTCTTATTATATTAAAAGATAGCGAGCAGTGTGACAGGAGCATTGTCCCGGGCCTGGCAGATAAAAGTACAAATTCTAAAGTTGTTCTTCTTAAATAGACTTGAATATTAAATCCTTAGCCATGTGCTCAGTTTAAAGGAAACCTTCTAGGAGAGAATTATGTTGACTGCCATCATTGACTTCCTTCTGAAAATGCAGTCAAGGTGATCCTCTGGTTTTAGCACTTTCTGACTCACTGACATGGAACATATACATGATGAGTAAAGTCAGAATACCTTGTCTGTGGCCTTGTTCTTGGTCACTGTCTAAGAAAATATGGAAGACAAACAATCAACATGACAGCATACATGTTAAAGTGTTTTTGTTGTTTTAACTATGTATTTGTGTAGTTATATTCCCTGTGCTTTACCTTGTAATGATAGGCTCACATGTTGGGACTGCAGTATGTAGTGTCAAATCGATTCCATGTATTCATTCATCTAGCTTGTCTCTATTCGTTAGAGGACTGGCAGCTTTTTGTCCTGGGACACTCAGTATCCAATCCACTCCCCGCCATTTATTATTTATTACAGGTACTTCTATAGCACCCTCAATTTACGCAGTGCTTTACATATATATTGTATATTCACATCAGTCCCTAACCCTCAAGGAGCTCACAATCTAATGTCCCTAACTCACATTCATACATACACATATTATACAATTAAGACAGGAGCCAGTTAACCTATAAGCATGTCTTTGGAGTGTGGGAGGAAACCAGAGTACCCGGAGGAAACCTACATAGGCATGGGGAGGACATGCAAACCCACAGTTGAGTTTCAAACTGATCGTCCTAGCGCTGCTAGGTGGAAGTGCTAACCACTTAGCTTACTGTGCATTTCCTCATCACTGTGCCACATCAAATATATGTGGTGGTTTATGTAAGGATTTATTCTACTTATAAAGGGCGTGTCCCTTTCCCTTAGATGAAATATTACAGTGCCTCCAGCCGTTAAAATATGGCAAATATTTAGTAAACCAATAATTTGGACACCTTGATAATTTGATCACCACTTATTATTATACCTTGAATTCTTTTAGCCAGTATGATTTCGTACCATACACACAAAATTTGCCTTATAATAGATAAATATAAAAATTTATTTATGTAGAAAAATTATATATATATTAACACAAAACGCAAAAGACTGGTGATAAATGGATATTGATACACACGTTCAAAGATATACTATGCCGATATAATACACAATAATAATGTTTCTAAATAATGAAATCAGTATAACAATTTCTAAATGATACTGATTAAAATTTAAATTTATTAATAACTAATAATTTCGAGTATCTCAAAGGTTATTTTCTCTCATTACGTGGCCATAGCAATGGAAGAATATATTCTCTGATAAATTATACTCTGATTATTAATATTTAATAAATTATGAAATATGAAAAATTTATAATATGACACCAAACAAGTTTAACAGTAATACAGGATCTCTCTACATATATATAACTACCCAATATAGTTGTGATACACTAAGGTAATTCTATGACTCTACACAACAGAGAAAATAGACAATGCAAAATTAAATGGACAGTCTCACCACACCCGGAATTCAGACTATGAAACTCTCCCGTGGATTCAGCTGGCAATGGAACGCCTTTAGAATGATGTCACAGGGCAAGTGATAGATATTTAGTATGGGAGAATGTAGGAAGTTAGGAGTACAGAGATTTAGCAATTTAGTAAAGTTTTGGAAGTTTGAAAGGATGGAAGAGGGGTTATAGAGAGGTCTCTTCAGATGTCTTCCGATTTTCTTCTCATGAGGTCTTTCTTCAGTCAGGTTTTTTCTTTTGATGAGTTTTTTTTTTTTTTTTTTGAAAGGTGCATGGGCTTTTATACCAACTAATCCATTGTTCTAAGATACCCTCCCACCAGGCTTCTTGATTGGCTAGTTGAGAAATGTATGTACATAAGCTATTTCTCACCTATCCGCCAGGTGGCGGTCTTGTACCTTAGAACAATTTGAGTATTGATGATGACTCATACCTCGGGTGGAACTCCATGTAATTTTAGGTATTAAATATACGTCTTATCCAGATGTATAGTTGATCATAGCTATAGTGTTCTAAATAAGAACCATGGAATATATGTGTATATTCAGTTATTCCTCCCTGAAATACAAGCTTGTGTGACAGCATCTATTTCCTGATAAGACATACAACTGATGCTACCTCACAATATATCTTACTTTTCATCATCTCAATACTCAAATTAGTGATATACAATTCCCATTGCTGAATATTTTGTGGTGGGTGAGACATATTCTTTATAACATCTATAGATACTATGCTTTTGTAGTAATATCTTTGTGGTTAGATACATTCAATTCTTAGCCTTAAATGACCGGAATTTAACTTTTAGTCTTAAAAGTGACACATTAAACCGATGTTTGTCCATTGTAAAGATGAGAGGCAATAACCAGGTGTCCTTGTAGTTTGAACAGAACATTTGAAAAGACTGATATCTCACCAGTCTCCTCAAGGGTTGTTTACGCTTCTCAAACGTTACTATAGTTTCACTTGTTGGTATGGTGGTTTCACCATTTGAAGGTTTAAAGTCTTATTTGGCTGTCTAATTAACTTTTGTATATGCAGTCTTCCCGACCCCAATATACAAATAGTATTTGTTGACAGTCCAAACAGTCTTATTGTCTTGGAAAAATCTCACTTCACTCATTATGTACATTTCTTTAGCTGGATGGTCCTTCGACTTTTCAACCAAGACAAGTTAACCCCTTAACATCCGGCTATGCTGAGTTGCTGTCATATAGGGTTACGTCTTGATAAAATCATGTTTTTGAGACATAATTTCAAAAGGTCCACAACAAATATGAGAGTGCTAACATAAATACACATCTCCTCCAGTATGGTGATCTCTTTGTGAATGCTCAGCCTGTTTGTATCTGTCAGATCTAATTATTGCACCTGCACCCATGCAAGACTGAGAGACCCAGGGATTGTGGGACATGTAGTTTCTTCACATGAAGTTCTCACTCTACAGACCGAGGTCATGCATTAACCTGTGGAGTGCTATGTGGCATGCCTCATAATTGAACACAAACAGAGACACCTAACACAGGAATGTGAAGATGTGTACTATACTATAGGCTGTGCATACAGTGCTATGAATAACACAATGAAGTGACATGATCATTGCACATCTTATGCAGATTAAAACACAAAGAATGCAAGTAGGAAGATTTATAATGTCTTTAAAGTAGATTTTTTGTTTTTATATAGAGGGGGACGGGTTTAGACCCTTTGTGAAAATGTTATTGTCTGTGTCCATTTGTACTGGTGACTATTGTCACTGAGACAAAAATTGACTGGAAATACAAGATTTTAAAATTGTCATCAGAACAAGAGGTGAGTGTAGAATATCTTGGGGACACCTGTTGCTGTTACCAATGGTCTTGCTTTGATTAACTGCTGTCTACAGAAGAGTAAGTAAAGTGAGTGTAAGGGACCGCCTGGCGGTACCACTAGCACTCCACTGAATAGGCGTCCCCAGCGCACGGAATCTAAGTCCCAGGGTGCTTGTTCACCAGGGCCCCTGATGGTGGGGATGGACTTGGAGCCCCCCGAGACCAGGTCGTGGCTACTGGGTGCGTCCGGCAGTGGTAGTGGTATGCGCCAAGGGCTCCCGCGGGGAAGAGTCTGATGTGAGGAGGTCAGAAGACCCCACTGCAAGGGATGGATGGATGAGCAAGGTCAGACGGGCCGGGTCGGTAACAGAGAAGACGGCAAGGTACAAGGCAGCGGGCATAGAATGGTCGGGTCACACGCCAGGTCAGCAACAGCAGGTCAAATCCAATCAGGGGCATTCAAGAGAGAGGTCAGGCAAAGCAAGGGTCAGGATAGGAGAAAACAGCAAGGTCAGGTACAATCCGGGTCACAACTTACAATTCACAGGTTCACAGGATGCAGGGAAGACCAGAAGGCACTGAATGACAGCTCAGGGCCATTTAAATATCCCACCCTGCGCTGCCATTGGTGCCCAGCGGGCGGCCGCGGCTTCTACTGCGCATGCGCGAACTCGAACGCCGCGGCCGGCCCGGACCTAGTGCCCGTGTCCCTGCACAGGGCGGTGCACTGCGCCTGCGCCGGGACCATCGCGGCGGGGATCGGAGAGATCCCTGACATTGCCCCCCCCCACGGGCAACCTCCGGATGCCCACCCGATCTCTCCACCACGGGTGATCGCGAAAAAACCTCCGGACAAGTCTGGGTGCATGGACATTATGGGCTGGTTCCCAAGAATTGTCCTCAGGGCCATAGCCCTTCCATTTGATAAGGAATTGGGTCTGGCCTCCCCTCCTTCGACACTTCAGGATTGTTTCAACCTCAAATTCTTCTTCTCCCTCGACCGTTGCGGCTTCCGGGGGTCTAGATTCCCGGTCAGGGAAGGCATCAGGGACTACTGGCTTCAGCAGGGACACATGGAAGACTGGGTGGATCTTGAGCGTGTCAGGAAGGACGAGTTCGTAGGCCACTTCGTTAACCCTCCGTTTAATGCAGAAGGGGCCTATAAATTTGGGTCCCAATTTCTTTGACGGGCAAAGCATTTTTAAATTGGACGTCGCTAGCCAAACCTTCTCCCCAGGCCGCAATACCAGATCTCCTCTCCGTTTCCTATTGAATGCCTTCCTGTAGTCTTCCTGGGCCCGACTGATGGCCTCTTGAAGCTTCTTATTGTTCGCGGAGAAGAACGTCACCACATCTTGCGTTGCTGGTACTGGGCATTCCGTGACCAAATACGGGAGGAAGACTGGGTGAAAGCCATAGTTGGCAAAGAACGGGGACTGTCCCGTCGCTGAGTGGCGGGCGTTGTTGTACGCAAATTCCGCTAGGGGTAGAAGTGGCATCCAGTCATCTTGAGTAAATGAAGTGTAGCATCTTAGGTATTGCTCTAGGGTCTGATTGGTCCTTTCGGTTTGACCGTTAGTTTGAGGGTGGAACGCGGAGGAGAGAGACAATTTGATGTCCAGGGCTTTGCACAGTGCTCTCCAAAATCTGGACGTGAACTGGACCCCCCGGTCCGAGACAATGTCTTCGGGGACCCCATGCAGCCTTACTACCTCACGAATGAAGACTCGCGCAGTCTCGGCCACCGAGGGGGTTTTCTTCAACGGGATGAAGTGGGCCATCTTGGACAAGCGGTCCACGACCACCAGGATTGCCGTGTGGTCTAGTGATGGTGGAAGCTCGACTATAAAATCTAACGAGATCTTTTGCCAAGGCCGTTCAGGAATCGGTAAGGGTCGCAGCAGACCCCAAACCTTGTTTCTTGCTGGCTTGTTCTTCTGGCAGGTGATACAGGACCTTACATAGCCCTTACAATCTTTAGCCATGTCCGGCCACCAGAATGAGCGTCGGAGAAGTTCCAGGGTCTTTTCTGGGCCAAAGTGCCCCGCCATCGGGTGGTCATGGCAATGCCCCAAGACCAGGGTTCGGGCTTCCTCCGGCATCACAATTCGATCTTCCCTCCATAGGAGTCCCCCCTTGTTCTGGAGCGGCCCTCCGCCTGGGGTAGAGATGGTTGTGGATGCCTCCATTAGCTTGGAACGAAGGTCCGACTGAAGGGCCAAGAAGTTACCCGAGGACAGGATGGTGTCGGGTACTGGGATCTCCTTGGCGTCCTCGTACATACGTGATAACGCATCGGGCTTAGTGTTCTTTGATCCAGGCCGGTACGTAATGTGGAAGTTGAATCTTGAAAAGAATAGTGCCCATCTTGCCTGTCGCGGGCGAAGACGCTTGGCGGTTCTCAGATATTCCAAGTTTTTTTGGTCAGTAAATATTAAGATGGGGTGCACCGCACCTTCCAGTAGGTACCTCTATTCCTCTAACGCCGTCTTGATCGCCAGTAGCTCTCGATCCCCGATATCATAATTCTTCTCCGCTGGGGTAAGCTTCCGTGAGAAGAATGCTACAGGATGGAGCAGTTCCTCGGTGCCTTTCCGCTGGGAGAGGATGGAACCTACCGCATTCTCTGATGCATCTACTTCCAAGATATAGGGCAGGGCGGCGTCTGGGTGACCCAAAATGGGTGCCGAGGTGAACAGCTTCTTCAAGGCTTCAAAAGCTTCCTGCGCCTCTGGTGTCCATCTGAACCGAGTTCCCAGCTTGGTTAGCTGAGTAATGGGGGAGACCAGACCCGAGAAGTTCTTGATGAACTTCCGGTAAAAATTCGCAAAACCGACAAATCGTTGGACGCCTTTCCTGTCCGTGGGTTCAGGCCAATCCAGTATTGCGGCGACTTTCTGGGGATCCATCGCGACCCCCGCGGTGGAGATAATCAGGCCCAAAAAGGCAATGCTGGATTGTTCAAAACAACATTTCTCTGCCTTGGCGTACAACCCATGCTGCCGCAATCGCCCCAATACCTTTGCTACATGTATTCTGTGTTCCCCCAAAGAAGGGGAGAAAATCAGAATGTCGTCTAAATAAACGATAACAAAGACATCCAGAAAGTCTCTAAAAATATCATTCACAAAGTGTTGAAACGTGGCCGGAGCATTACACAACCCGAACGGCATGACCAAATATTCAAAATGGCCGAAGCGGGTGCGGAAGGCCGTCTTCCACTCGTCCCCCTCCCTTATGCGAACCAAGTTGTACGCCCCCCTCAAATCCAGCTTTGTAAAAACCACTGCTGTTTTTAAACTTTGGAACAACTCTGGCACTAACGGCAGTGGGTAACGGTTCTTTATCGTGACCCTGTTCAATTCCCTGTAATCTATACACGGCCTTAAGGTTTTGTCCTTTTTTTCAACAAAGAAAATTCCTGCCCCCGCCGGTGAAGTGGAGTGGCGGATGAACCCCTTCTGGAGACTGTCATCGAGATATTCCTTTAGGGCCCCCAGTTCGAGCTCTGAAAGGGGGAAGATTCGCCCAAAAGGAATTTCTGAACCGGGTAACAGGTCAATGGGACAGTCATAAGGGCGGTGGGGGGGTAGAGAAAAAGCTCCCCGTTTGCTGAACACATCTAGAAACCCATGGTAGACTGCAGGGATTACTTGTTTTAGTTCAGCTTCCCCCTCAGAGCACAGGAGGATTTGGGGGATCCCCGGGCCCGAAGTGCGGCAGTATACCCGACAGTATGGGGAAGGGAACGAGATTACTCCGGTTTCCCAGTCAATCTGGGGGTTATGGGCCCGTAACCATGGGAGCCCCAGAATGACTGGGAAGAGGGGTGAAGCTATAGCGTCCAGGCGAAGGAGTTCCTGGTTTTGGCCGGCAATGACAGTGGTGATGGAGGGGGTTTCCTGGTTCACTACCCCCGTTTTTATTCGGGAACCGTCGGCCAAATAAATATTGAACCCCTTCCGTTTAAATTGGAGAGGAATACCCTGTTGGTGAGCAAAATTAATGTCCAAGAAGCAGCTGCATGCCCCCGAATCAATTATGGCCAATACTTCCACGGTCCTTTCTGGAAGCTGAAAGGAAAGGGGCACCACTAAGTATTGGGATGGACCAACATTGCCAATGGATAAGGAAGAAGAGGTGCACTTACTCAGTTTCTGTGGGCAGGATCGTACCATATGGCCAGCTTCACCACAGTAAAGGCACAGGTTCTGGGATCGTCTGCGCTGATATTCCTCTGGAGATAGTTTAGGCCGTGCCAGGCCGAGTTGCATGGGTTCAGGGATATCTCCAGGTGGCCGGTTCTGGACGTTTGGCCTAGGTGCTTGACTGGGACCTTGAAAAGACCCCCAGGAATTTCCTTGACCCTGGCCGGACCTCTCAAACCTGCGTTCCCGCAGTCTACGGTCAATTTTAATGGTCAGTGCTATTAAGTCCTCTAAAGTCTCAGGCACCTCCACCCGGGCGAGCTCATCCTTCAGACCTTCTGATAGGCCTATACGGAACTGATGCAGGAGTGCGAATTCGTTCCAGCGTGTGTCCCCCATCCAGCGCCTAAACTCAGACGCGTACTCCTCCGCCGCTCGGCGGCCTTGCCGGAGCGTGTACAAAGTAGCTTCAGCAGAAGCTGCCCGCTGCGGGTCATCATACAGGATGGCCATGGCGTCAAAAAAAATGTCAACCGAACTAAGGTGAGGGTCATTTTTTCCCCGTAATCGGTGGGCCCAGTCTTGGGGTTCACCCTGCAGGAGGGAGATGACGAACCCCACCTTCATGGATTTAGTCACGAAGGTCCGGGGTTGTAACTCAAAATAGAGAAGACAGGACTCACGGAATGACCTGAAGCGTGTGCGGTCCCCGTGAAAACGTTCCGGTAAGGGTACTCGGGGGTCGGCCGCCGGGAGTGGTGCGGAAGCCCCAGAAACCAGCACAGGGGCTGCTACGGCTGGGGGTGCGGGGACCGCGGCCTGTGGGGCTGGAACGGATATAGTGCAGGTCTGGAATTGGGTTTCAATCTGCTGGCATCTTATCCTGCAGGGCCGATACGGCCTGAGTCAAATTAGACAAGTGCCTGCAGATCTCCTCAAGCGGCGAGGGCCCTCCTCTAGACTCAGTCATGGCCTTCTGGTACTGTAAGGGACCGCCTGGCGGTACCACTAGCACTCCACTGAATAGGCGTCCCCAGCGCACGGAATCTAAGTCCCAGGGTGCTTGTTCACCAGGGCCCCTGATGGTGTGGATGGACTTGGAGCCCCCCGAGACCAGGTCGTGGCTACTGGGTGCGTCCGGTAGTGGTATGCGCCAAGGGCTCCTGCGGGGAAGAGTCTGATGTGAGGAGGTCAGAAGACCCCACTGCAAGGGATGGATGGATGGATGAGCAAGGTCAGACGGGCCGGGTCGGTAACAGAGAGGACGGCAAGGTACAAGGCAGCGGGCATAGAATGGTCGGGTCACACGCCAGGTCAGCAACAGCAGGTCAAATCCAATCAGGGGCATTCAAGAGAGAGGTCAGGCAAAGCAAGGGTCAGGATAGGAAAAAACAGCAAGGTCAGGTACAATCCGGGTCACAACTTACAATTCACAGGTTCACAGGATGCAGGGAAGACCAGAAGGCACTGAATGACAGCTCAGGGCCATTTAAATATCCCACCCTGCGCTGCCATTGGTGCCCAGCGGGCGGCCGCGGCTTCTACTGCGCATGCGCGAACTCGAACGCCGCGGCCGGCCCGGACCTAGTGCCCGTGTCCCTGCACAGGGCGGTGCACTGCGCCTGCGCCGGGACCATCTCGGCGGGGATCGGAGAGATCCCTGACAGTGAGTTAATGAAAAGACCAAAGGCACGCCTAAGAATATTCAAATTCTGGTAACTATTCAATTGTGGATCTCCACAACTAAGCCCTACCTTGTTGGCAATAACCATTAGGAGAGAGGTCGGTTGGTCCTAGGCAGTGACTCACTGTTCATATTGTCCAGAAGAATAAAGGGCAGTCAGTCTTTTCTCTTTGGATTTGTGCAGCCTGGCGTGCATAGGATACGCCTCTGGTTGGCATTCAGCACCCTATCTTTCTTGAGTGTGATACAATTCAAAGCTTAGGAGCAGTGAACCCTATGCTTTTACCAAAGCAGAAACAACTTGATGGAAGGTTTAACCCTCTCTCAATGTAATAACAATTATAAATAGCTTTGGCTATACATACACTTTAATCAGTGGCATATTCAAAAGGGAAATAGAAAAAAAATAAGGATTTTAGAGGAACCAAATAAAAAGAAAAAATTAAAAACAAAATATTTATTGTAAATTGTTAAAATGCAAATAAATAAATAAGCAGTGCATATAAAAACATAATGCAAAATTGGTCCAAAATCAAATGTATGAAACCACAATGAGATGCATTAACAAAGTCATGCGTATAAAACGGCCTACGCGTTTCAATTCTTTGGTATGAATCTTCTTTAGTGGGATGTGTATCCCAGTGAAGCTTTAGAAGCAATGATTACATAGTAAACATATTTTACCTGAAGGGGGAGGAGCAACCAGACCCATAGAACCAGTTGTGCACAACAACACTGAAGCACAAAAGATGCTGTAGGAGTTTCCCACTGATAATATATCAGGAAAAGCACTAATGGGACCTCTATATCCAGATAGATGGAAACCAGGAATACTTGGTAGTCTGAGCATCTAGCCACCAATGGAAAAGCTAAAAGTACTGGAAAGATGGAGGACTATGAAGCTACATGAGAAGACATACAAGCCATATCTCCATCCACAAACAAATAAATGGGACAGCCAAATGGGCATGCTGCTCAAACGTTGCCCGTAAATGCAAAATGCGTTTTGTGAATTGTGCTCTGCCATTCTCACCTAAATGTCATTTATGCACGTTCCTAACCCCAGAAACCACTAAACAGCTCATCCACTCCCTCATCATATCACGACTCAACTACTGCAACTCCCTCCTCACTGGCCTGCCTCGCCGCTGGCTGTCCCCGCTTCAGTCGATCCTGAATACGGCTGCCAGACTCATTCACCTTTCCAACCGCTCTGTCTCCGCCACCCCCCTCTGCCAATCCCTCACTGGCTTCCGATTGCGCAACGGATCAAATTCAAAATCCTAACGCTGACGCACAAAGCTGTCCACCATACTGCCCCATACTACATCACTGACCTAATATCCAAGTACCGCCCAGCACGCACACTCCGCTCCTCACAAGACCTCCTTCTCTCTAGTTCCCTGGTCTCCTCCTCCCATGCCCGCCTCCAGGACTTCTCCAGGGTGTCACCCATCCTCTGGAACTCCCTGCCCCAACCCATCAGATTATCATCTACCCTCCTCTCCTTTAGGCGCACCCTGAAAACCCATCTCTTCAGGGAAGCCTACCCCACCCCCTGCTAACTCGCCGATCTCCTCCACTCTTCCTACCACTTCATCCCCCACATCTATCTCCTCCTGTGCCACCATCCCCTCCCTCCTAGATTGTAAGCTCGAAAGAGCAGGGCCCTTGATCCCCTCATGTTTTGCATTGTATTGGTATTGTTCTGTCACATGTTCTGTCCCCCTTTGTAATGTACAGCGCTGAGCGAACTATTGGCGCTTTATAAATACTGCATAATAATAATAATAATAATAATTTAGTTAGGCTTTAAGCATAACGTATAAAGTTTCCTCACACAGTATTACATGAGCTATATATCTATGTAGACTGTACAGCCATTTACAACAGAACTAAATGCACACATACTGTAGTTCCATCAGTTCAGTGTCCATGAAGTGTCTCTCTGGCATTTTCTCCCCAGGTTTTTCTGGGTGCCAGTCTTCAGTCATTTTGATTGGCTGCACACGTGCAGCACTGTGTACATTCTGTAAAAGATTGTGAATAGGCAGTTAAGTGTTCTTAATTGCTGAAAGACATTGCATGTCTCTTCTGCAATAAAAAGCCTGCCTGTTCACAATTTTTAATTTTTTTACTTTTAGTTTAGCTTTTAATATATGGATGTATAAAAGAAAGTAAAATCTGTCATTACACGGCTACTGATTAGTACAGAAGTAAAAATTTCTCACTGCTGGAGGGAAGAAGTTATTATATTATATATTTATATATACTTATTATATCATGTGACCAAAGAGAAGACAGCTAGAAAAATAGATATGAATACTGTTAAAATAAAACATTGGGGAGGAGCCAATTGGGAAGATGGCATTTGGGTTTTGAACTCAACCTGGGGTTGGGCTTTAAACTTTGACTTTTGGAGCTTTAACTACTTCCTGTCCAGACACTTTTACCCCCTTCCTGTCCAGACACTTTTACCCCCTTCCTGTCCAGGGCAATTTTCAGCTTTCAGCGCTATCACACTTTGAATGACAGTTGCGCAGTCATGCAACACTGTACGCATATGAATTTTTTTACCATTTTTTTGAGACAGATAAAGCTTTATTTTGGTGGTATTTATTCACCACAGGGATTTTTATTTTTTTTTTTCTATGTAAATGAAAAAGTCCAAAAATTTGGGGAAAAAAAGTGTTTTTCTTATAAACTTTTGCAAATAAATAATCTTTCATCATTAATCTTGGCCAAAATTGTGTTCCGTTATCTTTTTAGTAAAAAAAAAAATAAGCCAAATTAGTTTATAACCCAAGAATTATAATTTTTAAACTTTTTTTATATTTTTATTTTATTTTTTTATATTATTATTTGTTTTTTTTTTACATACTGTCACCTTAGCAGTACACTGTCACCATGGTGACACTGTACTACTTGTGGGGGGTGATGAAGATTTTTTTTTTTACACTGATTGCATTTACACCCATATAGGATGTAAAAGCAATCATTTCTCTTTCTCTCTGTCTGCATTCTTGTACCATTGAGAACTACTGAGTGAGCTGTTGTGAATAGCCTTGTACCATGTGACCTCTGTGATCATTCACAGATTTCACACGTAGTAAGCAATGATGACACAAGTGACATCTTGGTTACTACTTTGCATGTGATCACTGATTGGCCAATCAGTGATCACATGATCGGGACCTCGTACAGAGGTCCCATCCGACGATCGGTGTTTCACTGTGTCCGGAGGACATAGCGGGCACCGGATCGCGGTGCTGCGTGCTCCCAGGGAGCGTGCACAGCTAGAAATGGCAGGTGCCGTTTATGAACGGCAACCCGCCCCTGGAGTGCCATCGTCCTGCCGTTTATAAACAGCAGGTGGATGGCAAGTGGTTAAAGCAGACTTGTCCTTATCTAAGGGCTAGATTACACAGACACTTGAAGCTGAACTCCAGCCTCCACTCCTGTACTGAAAACGCTTACTCTGATTTCATATAGAGTAATGACACCACCTCACCTCTTCACCTTGCCCAATTAGAGAACACTTTGCATTCATTCAGAAAACGCAAAGCATTTTCTGAATGGCACCTGTGCCGAGCAACCAACCCCCTGTGTTCAAAATACAGCAGGCCCGGCTGCTCAGAACAGGACCCGGATGCAAGTGGAAGTCACTGGAGTAGTGGTGTTTACTTGTGATTTCCAGCTTCTAGAGGGATCCCACAGATCTGTAAAATACATAATTATATTGGTACAAGCAGAACCAATGTAACCGTGTATAAAATATCCATATCTGGAATTCATCTTTGATTGAGAATGCTGAAAAAATGCATCAAAGCCCATCTACACTTGTTATAACATTAACACATTTCAGTTCTTATGTAACAGGTTCCTGTCATCTTCTTTTACTGTATAACTCCTCTGGCTGTTCATTTCACGGTATATCATCATTACCACATTTTAAAGTGAATTTTCGGCAGATATAAAAGACACACATTATCGCTGTTTTGTATTCATGAATACATCATGAAATGTATTGCTGTGATTGCAAGCAATATACGTACCTGGTTTTGATTGGTATCAGCCACTTGCAGTCCCTGTGAAGCCCAGAGTGGGAAAGGAAAGCAGCACAAGGAGGTAATCCGTTTACAGACTGACAATGAGCATGCTTATAGGAGAAGAGAGCAGAGTGACAGATGAGCTCACTACTTACTGCTGCTTCTCCTTCACTGTCCAGTTACAGCTGGGGGGTGGGTCTATGCCAACCTGGGTTCAGAAGAAGTAGGTTGAAGCTGGTTATAATTCTGCCCAAACGATTGAGGACATTTAGTGGCAGAAAATAGTACTGCAGAAAGAGCTTTGGATCAAAGGTGAGTATTACATCAAAAGCTGATTTTTTGAGGTAACTTGTTTAGGCTATTCATTTTTGACTGGAGTTTTGATTTAACAAGTAAAGTAATTGAAACTGTTAACATTGCAAGTCCCAATGCCAGAGAAATAATGCAGGAAAGGGCAGTTGTGTTTTACTACACTCACACAAGCTAGAAGAAGAAAATGTGCGTGAGTCAGAGTCAGTTGTCATGGTGGATATCGGTTCCCAGATATCACTTCAAGGACAGGGATCTCATAGTGTTCTGCTGGATCTGTATATAGAGTATGGTTGATAGCAGAAAGAAGCTTTCACCAGTCAGGGAAAGTGGACAACCTTCTCTTCCCAGCTGGCATCACCTAATACCATCTGTTGCAACTAAGCAAGTCAGAGGAGCCCATGGCAGGGGCCACCTGTTATCCAGAGGCCCGCTTTGTGTTTTGATTTAGAGTGTTGTTCGTAGTTGTAGTTTTTTTTTTATATACATGTATCTCGTTTTGCAAGCTGGTTTCCATATGGAAAGTGCAGCTGGTGGAAATTAGGTCACTTTATTAAATCTACAGCTTCATTATCTAGTTACAAGTCGGAGATAGATGAGCTTAGTGGTGAAATCCCCAGCTGGAATAACAATGATGTTAAGAGAATTGCTGGAGATTCAGATAGTGGTGCTGGCTGCTTGTGACCTTGAAGTTACTTTTCTCTCTTTGTCACCAGGCAAACTGGAATAGATGGAACTGCCATGTTCTGTGTTGTCAAGCCAATGTGTTCCAGCTGAATTTTGCATTCATGGGTTTATTCTATTATTTTTTTTTTTTAATAAACCATTAACTCACTGTATGTATTGATCTGCAAAATCCGCCACACATTGCACAGGCTGGCACGTGCATATTCTGTGAAATGGCGAATCATGAAATGTGTATGCTTTGATATGCCCAATTTGTGCTTAATTGATTCTACCAGCTCTGCTGTAAACCCTTCTGGATTGGAGACTGACTTCAACATGTTTTACTGCCAGAACTCCATTTTCGATGTAAATAATGATAAAAACAATTGGCTTCTGCCTAGGTTGATTTAATAAATTTATAAATCTCAGAAAGATCAGATTTCCTGGATGAAAGTTAATTGTTTTATTGTCATATCTGATGTAGGCAGTAATGACATATAAACAACCTTATATTGGCTCTTTGGGCTTATTATTTGCTTAGCAGTTGGCAGGCTTCAGAGGCTTTTACCGACTGATTACTGGAGTTCCATGTGAACTAAAAGACTAATTTACTAAAGTGGTAAAGTAAACTGGAGTCTGAGTTACTAAAGTATTATGTGAAGAGATATAAAAAAAAAACGGGGTAGTGCACCAGTCTTCCAGCTCCCTTCTGTCAGTAATTCTGACTTCAGCTCAGTTTCAGTGTGTGCAGGACATTATTATATTTCTTATTACTTCTACTTGTTGCATGGGATTGCTCATTAAGGCAAATCTGGTGTCATTTAAAACATATACGAAGAGGCATAGGGCATGTTGACTTTGCAAAGAGAATTTTTGATTTATTGAATAAAGTGGTGCTGAGTTCATCTAATCAGGTACAGGTACAATTTTTTTTTTACCCATTGATTAAGCTATGGGAAAATTTGCTTTGCAAAACAAAAATTTTGCTTGCAGAATAAACATGGTCTGCTCCTTTAGGAAATCAACCCTATTAGCATAGTTTACACCTTCAAGTGTCTGGATATGCTTTCTGGAATTTGTCAGAGCTCCCCAGACTCCAGAAGTGCTGTGCTTTCATTAGAGAACCAAAAAATGGCTCCTGTGGTTGTTTATTAATCTTTTGTATTGACTTCTGAGCTTACAGTTGGTACTTTAGATTTAATTCCATATGGTTTCCTGGAATTCCATAGCCCCACTGTTTTCTGAAAAGCTTTTAGTTTACAGAGCTCAACAGCTTAAACTGAAATTTAATGACACTTTTCCCTTTCACTCTCCCTACCTACTGAATACCTCCATCCTTAAATTCAGTGAGGGACAGCATTGCCTGAAAGGATATAACTGCAGTTTTATTTTTTTTTATGTGGGTTTTGCTTAGAAAACTTATAGTACTGTTGAAATCATTTGTTCAGTGTTAATTGCTTATTTGTTAAAATTAAATAGCTAAATAATAAGTAAAATTGTGTGTACATACATGTGCATATATAAATTATTTTGTTTGATTTATCTTCAGTGATTGGTGAATGCGGTATTCGCTGCTTTATAATTATGCATCATAAAAATAAAAAAAATGCATTGAAAATATACAGTAGCGAATCAGATTTCACTTAGACCATTTCAGATTTGTTGTTGTTGTGTACTGGCCTATTCTGCAGTGTACAAAAGTAATATATTTTAATGTAGAACTAAAAGCAATTTTTTTTTCATTTTGGATATAAGAGGGTTTTAACTTGTCAGTTTTTTTTGTTTTTTTTTAAACATCTGTGACCCATTGGGGAGATTTCCCTTCACTTCCTGTCTCATAACCACAACAAGAAATGAGAGGAAATGTCTCCAAAGTGAGGGAATCTCTTGTTGTCACAAGTAATTCATATCACCATTGGAAGATTTCTGCTCTACTGTTTTGATGACAACCCAAAATTTGGGATTTCCTTTCTTGTTCAGTGATGACCATAAACATGACAAATAGAGAGGGCGAATCTCCCCAACCGAGGATACAGACAGCAATAAAAAATGAGTTTTGTCTTTAGTTGTACAGTTGAGTGATATAAAATGTTAGTATTATTGTACAAGTCATCATTTTATCATATTTCCATTTCATTGTGTATTTTCAGTGTGTCAGAGATCTTGGAGAAGCACGGGCTGCAGAAAAACATATCATTTGTGAAAGAGACGCAGTCAAGTGTGGAGGATGCTCGCAAGCTAATTGTGCGTCTTACACGCCACACTGGTCGAAAGTAAGTGTCTTCTGTTTCAGTTAATGAGTCTGATTTTTCTGCTTGATGAGGAATCTGTACTTCTTGAAAATGCTTGTTTTCTGGCTGTCTCTGGCTTCAATACCTTTGATATTACTGATATGGAACAAGTTTCAGCTGGTAATGAACTAAAAGTGATTGTAAACCTTTACTTTTTTATAAATGCCAAATATGTCATACTTACATGCTCTATGCAATGGTTTTGCACATAGCAGGTCCGATCCTCTTCTTCTCGGGTCCCCCGCCTGTGCTCCTGGCTCTACCCCTCTGCTGCTTGCTATGGGGACACTACTGCAGGCTCACTCACTAGACACACAGAGCGCGACTTGGCCCCACCGCTTCCTCTTTGGCTGTGATTCACAGCAGTGGAAACCAGTAAGGAAGGAGAGATCTGAGAGAGCCACTCCTCTTGTGCACAGTGCTGGATTGAGATCAGGCTCAGGTAAATCACTTCTTCTTGGAGTTTGCAAAAAAGCTTTTGCAAATTCCAAGCAGACTTTCATGTGTTTTGCACTAAGAACAGGCTTCCGTCTAACCACTCTGCCATAAAGCCAAGATCGGTGGAGGGCTGCAGTGGTGGTTGTCCTTCTGGAACCTTGTCCCATCTCCACACCAGATTTCTGGAGCTCAGGGTTTTGGCCACCTCTCTTACTAAGGCATTCTCCCCCAATTGCTCAGTTTTGCTGGGCAACCAGCTCTTAGAAGTTTCCTGGTTGTGTCAAACTTCTTCAATTGGAGAATTATGGAGGCCAGTGTGCTCCTGGGAACCTTCAGTGCAAAATAATTTTTTGTACCCTTCCCCAGATCTGCAGGTAGTTCCTTTGACCTCATGGCTTTTGCTCTGATACAGCATGCATTATTGGCTATGAGGCCTTTTATAGAGAGGTGTGTGTCTAATCAATTGAATTTACCACAGGTGGACTCCAATTAAGGTGTGGAAACATCTCAGCAACGAACAAGGGAAATGGGAGGCACCTGAGCTAAATTTCAAGTGTTGTTGCAAAGGGTCTGAATACTTATGCCAATGTGATATTCAGTTTTTCCTTTTTCATGCATTTGCAGACATTTCTAAAATTCTGTTTTCACTTTGTCATTATGGAGTAATGAGTGTAGATTAACCAGTTGCCCTCCGCCCTATAGCAGAAATACTGCTACAGATTGGCAGGGCTGCGCAGAATCACGTGTGTGTGTGTGTGTGTGTGTATATATATATATATATATATATATATATATATATATATATACAGTTGCAAGAAAAAGTATGTGAACCCCTTGGGATTACGTGGAGTTTTGCATGAGTTGGGCATAAAATGTGCTCTGAACATCATCTAAATCACAACAATAGAAGAACACAGCCTGCTGAACATAATACAACACAAACATTAGATGTTGCCATGGTTTAATTGCACATAACATGTAAACATTCACAGTGCAGGGAGGAAAAAGTATGTGAACCTTTGGGCTTAATAACTGGTTGACCATCCTTTGGCAGCAATAACCTCAACAAAACGTTGCCTGTAGTTGCAGATCAGACCTGCACAATGATCTGGAGTAATTTTGGACCACTCCTCTTCACAAAACTGTTTCAGTGTAGCAATATTCTTGGGATGTCTGGTGTGAATCGCTCTCTTAAGGTCATGCCACAGCATTTCAATCGGGTTGAGGTCAGGACTCTGACTGGGCCACTCCAGAAGGCGTATTCTGTGCTGTTGCAGCCATTGTTTTGTTGAATTACTTGTATGCTTTGGGTCATTGTCCTGTTGCATCACCCATCCTCTGCGGAGCTTCAGTTGGCGGACAGATGGTCGTACGTTTTCCTGCAAAATGTCTTGATAAACTCTGGAATTCATTTTCCCATCAATGACAACAATCCATCCAGGCCCTGAGGCAGCAAAGCAGCCCCAAACCATGATGCTCCCTCCGCCATGTTTTACAGTGAGGATGAGGTTTTGATGTTGGTGTGCTGTGCCTTTTTTTCTCCACACATAGTGTTGTGTGTTCTTCCCAAACAACTCAATCTTGGTTTCATCTGTCCACAGTATATTTTGCCAGTAGTGCTGTGGAACATCCAGGTGCTCTTTTGCAAACTTCAAACGTGCTGCAATATTCTTTTTGGACAGCAATGGCTTCCTCCGTGGTGTCCTCCCATGTACTCCATTCTTGTTTAATGTTTTCCTTATTGTAGATGTGTCAACAAAAATGTTAGCATGTGCCGGAGATTTCTGTAGGTCTTTAGCTAGCACTCTGGGATTCTTCTTTACCTCATGCAGCATTCTGCGCTGTGCTCTTGCAGTGATTTTTACAGGACGACCACGCCTAGGGAGAGTAGCAACAGTGCTAAACTTTCTCCATTTGTAGACAGTCTGTATTACCGTGGATACATGAACACCAAGGCTTTTGGGGGTACTTTTGTAACCCTTTCCAGCTTCATGCAAGTCAACAATTCTTGATCGTAGGTCTTCTGAGAGCTCTTTTTTGCGAGGCATGGTTCACATCAGACAGTGCTTCTTGAAACCAGTAAACCAAAAACAGGTGTGTGTTTTTTAAGGGCAGGACAGCTGTCAGCAACACATCCAATATCATCACACTGATTGGAGTCAAGGTTTGCTCACTCCTGGCTCCAATTAGCTCTGGGAGAAGTCATTAAGCTAGGGCCTCACATACTTTTTCCTCCCTGCACTGTGAATGTTTACATATTATGTGCAATTAAACCATGGCAACATCTAAAGTTTGTGTAGTATTATGTTCAGCAGACTGTGTTCTTCTATTGTTGTGACTTAGATGACGTTCAGAGCACATTTTATGCCCAATTCATGCAAAACTCCACGTAATCCCAAGGGGTTCACATACTTTTTCTTGCAACTGTATATATATATGTACATGTGATTTTGCATTCCCGGGTAGGGGGCGTGTCGATCACCGGGTCCCGGCTGGAGATTCCCCACCGGCACCCGACAATCGCAGAGAAACAGTGACAGGGGAGAGACCTGTGTGTAAACAACACAGGTCTCTCTCCTACCAGCAGTAATATGCTGCTGTGTATTTCTCTGTACAGTGTCAGTGCATTGTATTAGTGTCATTGGGATGTCAGTGGCAGTTAGTTGGTCCCACCCCCCCCCCCAGTGTCAGAATGCCCGCCGCAGTCCTGCTGTAAGTCGCTGATCACCGCCATTTACTAGTATAAAAAAAAAATTTGTAGACTATATAATTTTCACATAAACCAATTAATTTACATTTATTGGGATTTTTTTTATCAAAGACATGTAGCAGGTTACATTTTGGCATACATTTATGACCAAATTTATTTTTTTTTACTGGATATGTTTTATAAAAAAAAGTGAAAAATATTGTTTATTTTTTTTTCTTCAAAATTGTTTTTTTTTTTGTTTATAGCGCAAAAAATAAAAACCGCAGAGGTGATCAAATACCATTGAAGAAAGCTCTATATGTGGGGGGATAAAGACATACATTTCATTTATGTACAGCATTGTATGACCGCGCAATTGTCAGTTAAAGTAACACCGCACCGTATCACAAAAAATGACCTGGTCAGGAAGGGGGGTAAATCCTGGAGGGCAAGTGGTTAATGAGGAAAAAAAAATAATTTAAACAACTGTAGTATCAGGCTGCAACATAGCAAAATTAAAAAAAAATGAAGAAATGAAAAATGAAAACTGAATACTATATGAATGCTCTGTACAGTATGTTATCCAGAAAACACAATGTGTTAGTAATTTTCTTTTCTTTTTCTATCATCAAATGTGTGTGACCATTTTCTGAAAACTTTACAGAATGGACTGTGCTGTTGTAGCTTATCCAGTCTTTAGGATCTGCTTCATTATTTATTATCTCACTTGCACTTTTGTGATTAAATGTGTGCAATGCCATTTGTCTTTCGCCAACCTTGGAGGATTTGCTCCGCATTTAGCAGATATCATTCGTGTAGATTAGACTATTGATTGGGTGATAGTAATTACCTGTTCCTGACCAGCCTTTATTTCATTTATATCTGCGGGATGCGACCCATGCCTCTTGACTTTGACCCGGGCTTTATCACAAGAATTGGAAATGGGTTATCCATTCCATTTATCTGTTAAATAGGCAGTAGAGTCCGGGAAGATCTGAGGACTTAAACAAAGGTGGTCGCCCCTTTGAGAAATGATGAAAGAGATAACACTCTGCAGGCTTTTTCAACATGTTCACTGACTGCCTGTATGAAATGGGAATAAAGCAGACTAAAGATGGGCTAATACATTTATTTTCAGAATATCCGTTTAGAGCATTTGCTGGGGTGCAGGAGTTCTTGCAAGCAGAAACTTGTACATCTGTGTTGCATGTAGCATCAGTGTGCATTTTTCAGTCAAAAAAATGTTCTGCCTACAGATACACTTAGAGTTAGATTTTGGGAATCTCTTGAAGGTTTGCTTCAAAGGGTCGACTCGGGTTAAGGGTTATTATTAGAATTAAGGGGTCAAGTTTAAAGTAGTATTAAACCCCAAAACAAAAATGTATCAAATTGCAGCTCACAAATTCTTAGATGTGACGGCTGCTTTAGGTTTCTTTCTTATAGACTTATTTCCTTTATTTTCACCTGGTGATCCAGCCAGTAAATCTGTTATTTTTCTACCTACAGACCAAGCTGTCAAAGTAGCAGTTAGAGAAACCACTTACTACTGACAGGGGTGCTTACAAAAATAGCTTTTATTAATTTAAAAAAACGAATGCAGTTGTCACATCTAAGGACTGGTAAGCTGCAATATATTGCATTTTTGTTTTAGGGTTTAATTATTATTATTATGCAGAAGTTATATAGCACCAACAGTTTGTCACAGTACTTTAGAAAATGAAGGCAGACAGTATAGTTGTATTCTGACTGCAACTGTTGTATTAGTGACTTATCCCTTGCTGAGACCTCTAATCCTGGCCTGTATAAGCAAATACAATCACAGCCGACAGTCTTTATCAGATAGCTGAACGCACCAAACACATGTTTTCAAATCCACAAAATCTATATTGCATGCAGCAGGTTAAGAGCAGACGTGGCAGATGATTGAAAAGACGTTATTTGCAGATCAAAACATGGTAATGTGTTCCCAGATGTCAGCAGGTTACATGTTGCCTGGAGACTAGCAGCCATATTTATTACAATAAAGACAGAGTGAAAAGGAACAGGAAATATATCGCTAGCTAGTGGGAGGGAACTCCGGATGGAAGACAGAAAAAGATGGTGCAATAAACAAAATATCCACAAGATGGTAGTATATTAACAAACTATATTAAGGCCAATAAGCAATGGCTAAAGATAACTAACTCTATAAATCCTCAATTCAGTAATATGAACATTAAAGCGGACTTCCTCCCAAAAGGGAAAGTTCCGCTTTAAAGTGCTTTAAAGATTGGTCCCTCACTCTCCATTAAGGATTGGCACCTTTGGGTAGCGGGGGAACGGGTACCCGAATTTGACAGGTATCTGCTCCCACTTCTGCTGCGATCGCCTAGGCTGGTTTTTAAAAGTCAGCAGCTACAGTTTTTGTAGCTGCTGACTTTTATTTTTTTACAGTGTGAGTGGAACTCCGCTTTCACCATGACTGTGCTTTGTATTATATGTATTATATTTTCACAGCACACAGTTGCAATACAATTAAATACAAGAAGAATCAGAGGGCCCTGCTTGTTAGAGCTTACAGAATAAGAGGATGGGTCAAGTGATACAAAAGGTAATACTGTCGGGATGAGCTGATGGAGAAAGTAGAGTTTAGTTTATTAGGTAGAAGCAAGATAGGCTTCTCTAAAGACATGGGTTTTTAGGGATCGCCTAGGGGTGGATAGAGTAAGATATAGTCAGACAAATTGGGGAAAGGAGTTCTAGAGGATGGGAGAGGCTCTGGGAAAGTCCTAGACGCAAGCACGGGAGAAGATGACATAGGGAGCTAGAAAGCAGGAGGGTCTTGTAAGGACTGGAGGGATCGATTTGATTGGTATTTTGAGACAAGCTTAGTGATGTAATTGGGGGCAGAGTTGTGGATGGCTTTGTAAGTTGTTAGTATTGCTAATTGTATTTGTTGGATAAGCTGAAGCCAATGGAGGGATCTGGGGAGAGGGTTAGCAGAATTCATTACTGACTGATGGGGGGATAGCCTATGTAAAGGTAAACCAATGAGGAGAGAGTTGCAATAGTCAAGGCAAGAAAAAAACAGGGAGTGAATTAGAAACTTTGGTTTACCGCTTTAAAGGATAAATTCACCCTTGGGAACATGTTACATGTTGCGGCCCACTGCCCCCCATGTGACAGAAGTATAGGGAAAAGTTCCCCATACTAGCTGTCACTTTTGTTCAAATAGCGTGGCCGTGGGGGGCTCCACCCACACGGTTGTGTCATTCATTCACAGTGTTCTGTGAATGAATGAACTAAAAGTCCTGACAGCCTTAGCGGCTGTCAGCTTGTAGTTCTCAATGAACCACCACGGCATTCTGTTGAATCTTCCTGTCATTATATCTGCTTGCTCGTACATCCCGTATGATTGCTGGTGCAATGCTTTACAGGCTCCTGAAACCAAAAATAATAAATGCACATTTTTTACCTGCAAAAAAAATGTGCATTTATTATTTCTGGTCAAAAGGTAAACTTGGCCTTTAAGCTGAGAGTTGGTAGTTTACTTAGCATTACGTTTTTTTTGGGGTATGATTTTCTTTTTATTATTTTAAGTTGAGAAATTGAGTAGTGAATGGTTAGAACACCTATAGCATCCTTTCTCTTCCTCTCAAAAGTGAGGGACAATCACTTCTTATACAGTTGCCATAGGTTTCCCCTTTGGGAAATTTCTCCTCACCTCCTGTTCAGGTGACAATGGTAAAATGTTGGATGTCCCATCATTTTCTGTCCCAGCAGATGGTGTCCTGGACAAATAGAGAAAACTATTCTCCCCAGCACAGGCACAGACCTTACAAATGTGACAGTAGTGCAACCAATCCCAACTGTAATGAAAATGAGAAATAACAGTTTTGGCTACCAACGAACTTAAACCTAAAGTGGTTCTAAAGCCTAACCATTTTTTTTACCTTAATGCATTCCTTGCATTAAAGTATTTCTAAACCCACAACAGTAAAATCAGTCTGTATATGCAGTAAAGGATGCTTGTTATACTCACTGTGGAACCTAAGGGGTTAATACTCTTCTCTAATCCTCCCCTTTTTCAAGCGTCTACCTCTTTTCTCCTGATAAGACATATCATGTGGAAACATTGCACATGCTCAGTTTAGTGTGTATTGCTAGATACTTTTTTTTTTCTTTTTTTGAGAGAGTGCATGTGATTAGCACATGGCCAATCAGCTCTGTCCAGACAGAGGTCAGGGGTTCTACATCCTCCTAGAGAAAACTCCTCCTGCAAGCTTTTACCAGTGCTCGGTTGGACACTGATAAAGTCACAAGACTGCTTTAACTGCTGATTAGAAAAGGTATTTAGCAGTTTATATTTACTACAATAATTGCATTTCCATGTTCTGTGTACTGTGGGAGACCAGATATAGTGAATGCAGGGTCCTGGGTTTAGTAATACTTTAAGGTAAAAAATGTTTAGGCATTAGTTTTGGCTCCTCCCCTTCCACCTATCTTTACTTACCCGAGCTCTCATTTGATCCAGCACTTTGCATGTCTGCAGCTCTTCTCTCCAATCACTTCCATTTCTGACTGGCTTTTCTGGGGTACCAGGAGCCATTGGCTCCCACTGCAGTCAATCAAATCCAGTGGTGAAGGAGCAGGGGGTGGGGCTGAGTCCCGCTGTCTGTGTCAATGAACACAGCAGCGGGGGGTTGCAGGAAGCGACTTCCCATGGGGACACTGGACAGACTAGAGGAGACAGGAATGCCAGTAGGGGACCTGAGAAGAGGGGGTGCAGAACCGCTCTGCAATTCCAGTGGACACAGCAGGCAAGTATAGAGATGTTTGTTATTAAAAAAAACAAATCCTTTACAATCACTTTAAGCCTCAGTTTATCTCAACCTAACCTTTAATCGTCAATGTAAACCTCAATTTAATCCCTAATGTTTACCTTAATATTCCAAAAATTGTCAATATATTGAAAGATAATGCATCAAGATGATCAAACAATATATAGCTGGTCCATGTGGGACACAAGTAGAACTGATGGCAAAACTGTTTTTTCCATTTTGGATCATGTAAAGAAAGGAGGGTTATAACCCCTGTCAAGTTTTGATGCCATATGTAACTCATTGAGGGAGGTTTGCCATTCTGTTCCATGGCCACAACAGGAAATGAGAAGAAATCCTTCCATAATGAGGGGAATCCCTGGTGGTTGCCAGGGTCATCAGAACTAATGTCCATATTGGAACATTTCTCCTCTTTTGCTGCTCTGATGACAACAGGTAATATTGGATTTTCTTTAAGTTTCATTGATAATTGTTGCCAAGACATACAGAGGTTTAATTGCCCTAATGGGGACACAGACTGCAATAAATCTTATCTTTCTATGCTCTAATTAAAACAAAGAAAACATTTTGCCTTATATGTTAATATTGGGTATAGGTCACAGCTCTGAAAAGTTTTTTTTATACTTCCCACACACACTCCTACTTGTTTACTAAAGATTTGGTTACCGAAATCTGGCCTTTTAATTCTTGGTTGAGGCCATCACACCCACTGGCTTCTGATATCTCTAGGTGGCTCCCATGGTGAGATCTTTGTGTCAAGGGAACTGTCACTGTTTCTTGAAGTGAGACCCCAGAGCAGTTTGGAAAGAGCCAGGGCCTTCAGCAGGAAGAGGTAGAGGGTAGAGCATGAAAAAGCTTCAGATGTCTCGCTTTAGCCATGCTGGAACTTTTCCTTGCTGCCATTACCCTTTATACTCCTAATGTTTTCTGTGTTCTCAGGCAGCACATCAATCTTGGTAGCATGATATATATAGACCTCGACGTCTACTCAGACTGGGACATAAACATTGCTTGCTTCCATAAACTAAGCCCTGCCATTCAGCAGTCCATTCTGAGGGTTTCAGCAGTCAGCAGAGGTTTTTACATTGAACTATTGGATTACAAGATCAAGACATTGGTCCAAATGGGGTAGAGCATATCTCTAAGTCGGTGATGTAGAGGTCTATTTAAAAGAAGTATCTAGAATTAGGAGGGTCCGTGGGCTCACAAAAAAAATCTTACAATGAGATTTGCAGGCACTGAAAGGTTCTGTTGCTCTTTTGAAGGCATTTTGGTATACATACTTTTAGGACCTAACAGTTTTACATTAACGCCCCCTGTCCAAAGCAATTGCTGAAAATTAATTGATTGAAAATGAATTGGTGTATCTACTGAATAGTTACCAGTGGTAAGTGGATCGCTTTGCAAAAAGCAATAGAAATAACCGATTGATTTTCCAATCTGTTTAATGGTTGTCAATCACCTTCTGTCATATTGATGTATTATTAAGTTGCAGTCATCCCAAATTTTTGACGTTTTGACTTTATGCATGGATACCTTTACCATTACAGACTGCTATAATGTATATGAACAGCCACTCAGGTCTAGGCAAACCCCATTCCCCACAAGAAGGGAATATTAGAATAATAGAGGATAGAAAATAGACTATTTGATAAAGGGATTTTTCTTTCCCTTAGGACCCAGTTGACAGTTCAGAGATAATTGCATCAGCTAATGGAAGACACAACCTCCATGATTAAGCCTGTTGCTGATGCACTTAATTAAATGTGAATGTTCTTTTATGCACTTGATGCTTCTGGGATTTTGTGTGTTTGGGAGATTAGGTCCCGGGTCACAGAATGACACATGTCTGCACTTGGCTCTCTTCCGTAATACACAGCATGTCATTCTGTATAGCACTGATGATGTGCACTGATCCTAAACTCATTGAGGTCATATGAAAGATGTTCATAAGAGCACAGGACACAATTCACGGACGTGTCTAGAATCTCATAATCTGCAGCCATGTTTGAGATCTCCCTGAGCCCCTGCTTTTGCTTAAAGGTCCATTTAATCAAAAATGCAAGTTGACTTTATGTAAGAAAGCTACTTGGCAATGTATTTACATTTCCATTGAAAGCATGCTTTTGCTTTGTGACTAGCATTCAGCAAATCAGCTGTATGTGCAGACACTAAGACACAAAGTAGCACCGTTCCAGCATATCTAAACCCCCCCAAAAAATGTAATATATTGCACGTTGCTAGGCCTTCGTTATTATGGCTGTATTAGTTTTCCTTTTTTCAGGCTCTTTCACTTTCTCACCTGGTGATCCTGCAAATAACTCACTTCTTATCCCTGGGTGGCTATGTTTACTCCTCCATTGTATCTCTTGACGGAAACATGCTCGACACACAGGCTGGACTTTAAATATGTTTGTCTATGTTGATCTACATCACTTGGAGGATTGAAGCGACTAGCAGCTTACACAAAAAAGATTTATGTTTAGGTCTAGATATGTTTTGAGAGATGTACAATTTCAAATTTAAATTTAGTCAATTCTGTAATCACAGCATGGTAATAAACTAGTTGTGTGGCAACCTGGAGTCCTAGAGTCACACTCACTGGTTGTATATGATAAATATTAAATATTTTCTATTTACCTGATTGAAATATGTTTTTAGTGTTCCTACACCAAGGTGTGCATTTATAAAAGCTGTTCATCCATGAAAAGTTTATGTAAATGCAGGTTGTGTGAAAGGGGCAAAATGAATGTTCTCTGGCTATATTCTCTGCAATTCAAATGTATGAATGCAAATAATACCGCATTATGACACTAGATGGTGCTGAAGACCCTACTTATTTCCTATGATAGTCTGGGCCATCCATAGTGGCCACAATGCGGAATTTTCCACATTTCCATTGCAGAGAATATAGCCAGGGAACATTGGAAATACAGTTGTCAGATATCCATATTAGATCTTACTCTGCTTGTCAGGTGCCTTGCAGATAGAATGTTTAGACAACAGTCTTAGCATAGACATCCTTCTCTACATAGACTATAATGGGCTGCCTTTGATCCATCAATCTGCTGATGGAAAGTGGCTTGTAGCAATGGGATCCTGTTCCGTACAGCTCACCTTGCTGGCTAAAAGCTAGGCATAGATGGCTTGAATTTAGTTTTTTTAGCATGGAAGAGAAAGACAGAAATTCACTTAATTCTTCAATTCATCCTAAACAGCGTGGGTGGAGCAATCTCCAGCATTCTCCATTGTATTCAGGCTCCTGTGGCTCTTGTCACTGCCGAACATTGATCTGATAGGATGCAGTCACTGGGTAATAATTGCCCACCTGGCTCTGTTTAAAGTAGACTTCTGTTGAGCTAGGGCTACCCAGGGCTGCCCAATACTCAAATAATGACAGATCCAGCAGACACAGTTGAAAAGGACAGACTGGGCATATGAAATACAAGGTAAGATCTGAGCTGAGGGCTGCTATTTGCATTTTCACATGGTGAGAAGGACAAAAGGGACTGTTTTAAAGGACGACCATTGTACTTTCAGTTCTTCTTTAAACCCTAAGCCCTAGTTTACACTGCTGCAGCTTTTCATGCGACTTGCAACATGTGAAGTCGCATGACAAGTCAAAACACATTTCTTTCAATTGCTTCCATTCCAATCAATACAACTTAAGTCACAGTGACTTCAAAAAAAGGTTCCTACACTATTTTGATGCGACTTGTCCCATGGACTCCAAAGTTGCATGAAAGTCACACTGAAAATTGTACGACAATGGGGTTTCAGCAGTGTGAACTGAGCCTTGGAGCTTTTAGTGCAATAAGCCTTTGTTATGATCCTAAACTGCAGCAGGCCTAACAGGATTACATTTAGGAGGGGATGAAGATGCTAGGAATGCCAGATTTCACAGACCTCAGATTCTGCTGCTTTTGAAGAAATGGGTTAATTCTAGAAGCAGCATGTTTTGGGTAATAATGCAAATGTATTCTGTATGTTGCCATGATAGAGGAAAATTACATTACATGTCAGTCATAGGTCGCTGCTAATTTTATGTATTTGTAAAAAAAAAAAACTTATGTCAGCAGTTTGTGTAATTTATATTGCCTTATTTATGTGGACATTCATTTTTATCTTTCCCTTTCTAGGCAACCTCCGGTTAGTGAGAGTCACTGGACAGGTCTTCTTCAAGATATACTGGAGATGCAGCAGAATGTGTACAAGTGTCTAAGTGCCGATGTCTGCTATGAGGTAATACAAACAAATGAAGCCATGTTAGTTGTACCATAGCTTGAGCTGGGTTACCATCTACAGAGCTAATGAGCTCCATCTTTTTGCATGCGTCAGATTCTAGTGTTGGTTAAATGTGTTCACGGTGTGGCTTTGGTCACAGATGTCTGCTGAAGAGGAGGGTCACATTTGGGACCAGTCGATCTTTTTCCCCTTTAATAGAGGTCACCTAACTGAAGCTAGCCATACACATAGATTGCTTTCATTCTGTCTGCGGGAAAATGAAGGGAAAAAAAAATCAACAAGATTCCTCCATCTGCATTGACAGCAGCCGCTGATTGCATGCGGCCGCTGTTTGGCCGACAATTTTCGGCCACCTCCTTTTATTTCTCCGAGGTGTGGTTAACACTGCAGATATCTTGAAGCAGCATTTGTTATAGTAAGATAAATACTTCTGCTCTTTATTATTACTTATGCATCTATTATTACTATTATTATTAATAATAATATTATTATTATTGTTATACAGGATTTATATAGTGCCAACAGTTTGCACAGCACTTTACAACATGAGGGCAGACAGTACAATCTAATACAATAGGAAACAGAAGGCCTTGCTCATTAGAGCTTACACTCTAAAAGGGAGGGTCAATTGATACAAAAGGTAACAACTGTGGAGGATGAGCTGATGGAGAAAAAGAAAGTACAGATATTAGGTGTTGGCAGGAAATCTATTTCAGAAGACTGTTAACATGGCTTTATGTTAAGATTGACATACAGGTCCATTATAATAGGAACCTCTGTGCGGTTTTAAACTTTTTAGAGATCTAGTGTAGAGCAGGCCAGATGCCTGCTTACAGCATATGCACCATGCCAAAAAAACATCCTTTATGCGTGTCTCTGAAACTGGTTCTCTTTTTCACTGAAAAAGCTCTGATAGAGCTCTGCTGACTGCCGTTACTATCCAGTGAAAGTGCCTCATTGAAAAGGAGGAATGGCACTTATTTCTGCACTCCGGTGACACAGAATCATCCGACATTGGGCTCTGGAAGGATCCTGACAGGGATCCACCCAGACGTGTGATTGACAGCTGGCTTGCTGAGAGCCAAGGTCATCTGTGCCTGCCCACTCTCCTGCCCAGCGCTCAACTGAGCACTGGAGGGTCAGAGCAGAGAGCGCTGACTGACAGTGACAGAGCAAATGGAGAACTGAGTGATAAGTATTCATGTATTCGCTCAGTTCTCAGAGGTGTACAAATAGTTATGTAGATAAATTAAGTAATACCAAGTATTTTAGGAGTAAAAAAAAAAATGGCTGGCAGGTTCACTTTAAAGTGAATCTGTACTCAAATTATTTGATATAAATGGCTATATGGAAATATATACAGGCACGTATGAACACTTATGATGACCTTCGTTCTGAACTTGCATTCAAGCCACCCCTTTTAGTTTCCACACTTTATTAAGGGTTCATTACTTTGCATACTTAAATTGGAACAATACTTACACCTCCAGTCCAGCGATATGATGTTCCATAGCTCTTGGTGACACTTTCAGGCAGCCAGCTTCTGGGTCCCGAATACTGGTCGCTGTCATTGGCTGGGCAGGAATGACGCCACTCCCACGAATATGCTGGAGTTTCGTCAAATTCAGCATTGCCAAATTTGTACTGTGACCTATACCTGAGCTGCTCACTGTACAGGGTTGGACAAGCAGGTAGGTAGCTTTAATGCAGAAGAGACAAAGCATGTCTCTTCTGCATCAAAAATGCTGTCTGTTCACCAATGTTTAATTTTTACCTGACATTCCACTTTAACTTTACAACAGTAGGCTGGAAAAGATGAGTTGGGCTTCAGGATATGAAGTTATTATTTATTTAATAAGGCTAGCAGGGTTTTGAGGGTTCTGCCATTGAAGGGTATGTGCACCTATAGGTGCCTGCATATAGTTTCTGCTGAATTGTATTTTTGTTAAGGGTAGTACAGGTACACATAAGTACAATGTTCTACTGACCTTCTATTTTGTTCAGTTAAAAGAAAACACCCTAAAACACCTCTTCCCACCTGAAAAATGCATGAAAAGCGCCCCAATAACGCCTCTGAGAAGCGTTTTTTGGTGCAGTTTTTAAGTCACGTGTCCTTTAAAAAAAACACTGAGCATGGCAAAAAGCGTGGCAAAAAGCTGTGTTTTTGCAGCAGATCAGTGTGAAACTTTCATGGTAGTACTTTAAAATAGACACATTTACAAGGTTGGTATTTATATGTTTTCTGTTATGGGTTTCAGATGTACAACCCCAATTCACAAAAAATTGGAACATTGTGTAAACTACATAAAAACAGAATGCAGTGATTTGCAAATCTGATAAACCCATATTTTATTTACAGTAGAAAATATATCAAATGTTTCAACTAGGAAAATGTACCATTTTAGGAAACAAGAAAGATAATTTTGAAATTGATGGCAGTCTTACAGTCCTTTAATCATATTATGTACTGAAGATGATATATTTAAAATGTTTGCAATTTTACATTGAGGAGCATTATTCTGAATTTGTTTGACAATTTTTAGATGCAGCTTTTTACAGATTTGTAAATCTCTGCCCATCCTTACTTCTGACACATTTTGACTCTCTAAGATGCTCTTTTTATACCAAATTATATTACTGACTTGATTATCTAATTATAGTTGCAAAATGTTCTTACAGCTGTTCCTTGTTAGTGCCACTTACTTTGTCAGCTTTTTTTCGCCCTATCCCAATGTTTTTGGGACATTTTGCTGCCATCAATTTCAAAGTTACTTTATTTTTTTTTTCAAAACTTTCTCAGTTTAAACATTTGATACGTTTTCTATGTTCTGTTGTGAATAAAATATGGCTTTATGAGATTTGCAAATCATTGCGTTCTGTTTTTATGTAGATTTTACATAGCATTCCAACTTTTTTGGAATTTGGGTTGTAATACAATTTCACTGTATATGTATTGTCTTTGATAAAGGATTTTTAGGAATGCCTAAACTTTTTGTTTTGATGACGTACAATATTCAGAGATCCAATCAGGCTAGCCATGAACAGTGGTGCAACTTGTGACGGCACAAGCTTGGGCTGAGTAAAGTTAACCATACGCAAATGCTGTTCTATAGTTATTTGCCAGTAGCAGCCAATCACATTCTATGTTTTATTCTTCCAATTTGCTACCAATATGGCCTGTTGCCTATAGTCCACATTGTCACCACAAATTGCATCATTAGATTCAGTTTACGTAACAATAATCTACTGGGGAACATCCGCTCAAACATTCATAAATGCAGCATTAGTCCTCATTTTAAACTTCATTGTAATCTGTGCTTTAACATGAGGGTGGTGTGAATTGATTAGAAGAGGAGCTGGTCTTCCAGGAATCCTCTCTTATCTGCTGTCACTAGGCAGACGTGCTGAAAGTCATTATGTAAAGCAGATTGCAGATGTCGAGAAAATGAATAACATTGAGATAACATCCTTCTAGACAAATGGAGCCAGTGTCATATCTATGCTGGATACTCTGGCTATAGGACTCTTAACATAATTGGTGAATGGTCAACTTTAATGAGCTGAACAATGTGACAAGCTTAGCTTGAAGTGTGATGACTTTATTCTGCAAGTTGTCTTTTTTTTTTTTTCCTCTCCACATTATGTAACATTTTTTTTTTATCTCCTTTATATTGTATCACTTATTTTGGTTATTAAAGTGAACCTGTTAGGTTTGTTTTGTTCTAAAACTGGAAGTCCTGTCTGGGATCCTTAACTAAAAATCATTTTCTGTGAACCTAGGTAGGCAAGAGTACACTTAAATAATAAATGCACATTTTTTTACAGGTAAAAAAATGTAATATTTATTTAAGGAGCCTATAAAGCATCCGTGATCAGCATATTACGGGTGCAAACTCAGGATGCTGCAGACTTTCAGTGTCTGCTTGTACCTCGTATGGGCAGGTAGTTACACGATGACAAGAAGACTCCGTAAAATACCTAGAACACTCACTAGCGCCCTGGTAGTTAATTAAGAACTACAAACCAACAGCCGCAAAGGCTTACAACATATGTGTATGTAATAAAGCTGATAATTATTTTACAAATATGTTCTCTTGGATATATGTGTAATATCTTATTGCTGCAACAAAGTCCCACTGGGGGGACTTTTGGTACATGTACTCATTTAGGAACGAGCAGCCAGATACTCGACCTTTTGGTTATGTGACATGGTGCATTATCCTACTGGAAGTAGCCATCTGAAGATGGGTACACTGGCACCCGGTGTGGTCTTCTGCTGCTGTAGTCCAGCTGCATCAAGGTTCGACATGTGCATTCAGAGATGTTATTCTGCGTACCTTGGTTGAAACGAGTGGTTGTTTGAGTTAATGTTGCCTTTCTGTCATCTCAAACCTGCCCATTCTCCTCTGACCTCTGACATCAAGCAGGCATTTTCATCCACACAACTGCCACTCACTGGATATTTTCTCTTTTTTTCTAACCATTCTCTGTAAACCCTAGAGATGGTTGTGCATGACGTTCAAAGTCACTTAAATCCCCTTTTTTCCCCATTCTGATGCTTGGTTTGAACTTCAGCAAGTCATCTTCACCACATCTAGATGCCTAAATGCATCGATTTGCTGCCATGTAATTGATTATCAATTTGTGTTTCCAAGCAATTGAACAGCTGTACCTCATAAAGTGGCCGGTGAGTGTATATACTGTATGTATTTCCAAAGGTTATTTTGTAAAGTTACATGAGTGTGGACAAGAACAATAGTTTTGGCAATCCCCACCCATTCTCAGTCTGGGGACTGTTTGTGTGTGTGTATATATATATATATATATATATATATATATATTTATATTTATTTCTCTCTCTTATATGTATGGAGAAATTGATTTCAGACAGCTTGGTATAACACAGCTCAGTCTTAACTAATGCTTTATGTTCTTTTCAAACACCACATGAGAGCAGATGTGCTCTAGACAGCCTAGTATTTTGTTCTTCAAAATGCATTTTATCATTGGAACGCTGCCATGCCTTTCACTTATGGCGCAGGGAGGGACAGGACCAGCGTGGGACCGTAACACACACAGTCTGATCCCTGTGATCTGATGCACAAGCCGTGCCATCACTTTCCTACCGTATATCAACTCCTGATGTTCAAAGCCCAAGAATAACCTTGCGCTGCTATTTGTAAAATGCTGATATTAAGACGAAATTGAATTTGTGTTGACGCCCGCTGTTTATTTGCATGTTCACTTTAATCAAGTAAGCACACAAAGCCTGAACAAGCCTGCGAATGGCATAATTTACTTAGAAAGCTTGACATCTGTTAAAAGTTGAAAATGATGTGAAGCTTTTTATTACAGTTTACAGATTTAGTTGGATCTGACTGCCAATCTCCACTTCTCCTGGGACTTGCTTTGAAAGCAAATTAGAAAAGCTTTGTAGGAATCTCTCTGAAAAGGCATATGGGAGTTTCAACAAAGACCTGAAATGTGTCATTTTTCCACCATAATAAAATGCAAATAATTCTGAGGAAGGGAAAAACACATTCAGACCTCCCTTGGATTTCAGACTAATAAATAAAGACCTATACTTTATATTTCAACTTCATAAACGTTTTATCCTTACTGTCACAAAGGAAGTTGGTTCTGATGATAGTTCTGTAATGTTCCTAAGTTCTCCATCCATACAGATATTGTTTCCAATAAATAGTCCTTTGTGGAAAGCATTTCAGTGTTCTTTTCATGGAAAGAAGCCAGCCATGTAAAACTGAACCTGTGAGGAGAGTACCATGATTGCTGCTGTTGCTGCCTAAGGATCTCAATAACTGCCAACAACTGGCATTCCAAGGGGAGATATATAAATACACACAGTTAGGTCCATATATATTTGGACACAGGCACAATTTTTGATTTTTTTCAGGTATTTACCAAAACATATTCAAGCTATAGTTATATAATGGATATAGACTGAAAGTACACACTCTTAGGTTTAATTTGACGGCATGTAAATTGTAGGAAGGGTTTAGGAATTACAGCTCTTAAGAGTAGCCATCCCCCCTTTTTCAAGGGACCAAAAGTAATTGGACATTTGAATCAAAAGCTGTTTAATGGCCAGGTGTGGGCTACATCTTCATTATTTCTTCATCAAGCATCGATTAATCATGCGTTCAAAGGAGCTGTCCATGCAAGTGAAACAGGCCATTGCAAGGCTTCAAAAATGAAACAAATCCATCAGGGAGATAGCAGCAACATTGGGAGTGGCCAAAGCAACAGTTTGGTATATTCTGAGGAAAGGAGAATGCACTGGTGAGCGCAGCAACATAAAAAAGCATGGACATTCACGGAAGACAACAGTGGTGGATGATCACAGGATCCTCTCTATGGTAAAGAAAAGCCATTTACAACATCCAGACAAGTGAAGGACACTCTCCAGGAGGTGGGCGTATCATTGTCAAAGTCTTATTATGCTTTCAAATATAGAGTACCTCCAATACTTATGCAAGGTCATTTGGAGTTTCCTGGGCTTTCCAGCATCAAACATCTGTTGCCTAGCTTTGTAAAGCCTCCAGATGGTTTTGGGTACGTACTTTCTCCCAGGTTTTACCAAGTGGATGTTCAGCCCTCTTCGGATTTAGCCGTCAACCGCAAAGTTCTTTCAGCTACATTCTAAATTGGGTCTTTGTTCCTTGTTTGTTTTGTTTGGCCTGTTGGCAGTGTTCTGTTTGCCTTGTTGTTGCACACTCTTTTGTTTCATTGCTTAGGGACATCCTTTGGTCTATGAATATCCAGCCTGTGTTCTGTAATGTACGGTAAGGAAAAAAGAAATTATGACTTGCCTGTAAATTCTGTATCTCAAAGTAAAGAACAGGACACAAGCCACCCTCCCTCTATTCCTGGGTTCCTTTGCATTGCAAAAAATGGAGGACTTACACATTGAGTTGGAGTTATAGAAGTACAGCACGGGGGCATGCCCAGCATAACGTTTGCTCATATCCAGTCACTTGAAGGTAGTGCCTATAATCCAGAATCTATGAATATCCAGCCTGTGTCCTGTCCTGTATTCTAAGATATGGAATTTACAGGTCAAAATTCCTTTTTATTCCTCTAAAAATTTGAGTTTTAATTACTTCATAGTGCCAGAAGCACTGTATATATAAATGTATGCATACATAAGTAAATAAACATTTACATATGTTTTATATATGTTTGTGAACTGCTCTACCTTTCCCCTAGAATCATGAAAATGAAGGACCCACAGTCAAAGCAAGGGGGAAATTGGCGGTGTGTTGCAACTATACTGAGATCAGTATATTGAAATCTCCACCCCACACACATGGCTCATGGGTGCATTGTAAGTAGTGGTATCACAATAACGAGGGGGTTAGGAAAAGCTCATACATCATAAATCAAGTTCTTAGTGATTTTGACTCACAAGAGCATAGCAGTCAAAAATTCAACAAGACCAATATGTTTAGAAGTGTGCAGGCTCCCTTTCTCTATGTAACTTTGAGAAAGGGGGCTTGAGTGTTTCTGAAACGCTGGTCATGATTTATTTTGCCAACTATGTTTTGTTGAGTAAATATTATTAAGAATTGCCAGGTGAGTTTTTTTATGGGATCAGAATCCAACACACCTTTCACCAAATGTCAAGCTCTCTGAGAGTTCTTAGCCATTTACCAGACACCCTAAGCTTTGTGGCTGCTGTTTAGATAAATTTGCATGGCCTTTTTTGGAAAGTCTGGAGGGGTTTTGGAGGCTTTTCCAGGAGCAAGGACAGTTGTATTTGAAAGCCAGCATTTCCTCAGAGACCTCATTGGTTTTCCAGGGCTGTAACTCAGAGAAGGAAGGTGCCAAGGACGGACCTGGAAGCACAGAAACACTGGCATCCATCATGCATTATACAAGAGAGTACTTTACAAGATACGTCGGTCCCATACATATTCAATCTGATATGGCAAAATGTGTTTGTAAACCACAGCTACACTTGATTTAAGCAATACTTGTGTTTGCAGTAGCAGTATCAATACATCAATGTCCACGACCCTCATACAATGAATAAAACTCCCATCTTGCACTAGATAAGTTAAAAGTAATATCGTGTGTAGACGCTGATGTCTGTGCATGAAAAATGAATTGGAGCTTGGTCTGCATCTATTTTCCACAACGTTAGTGCTACCTCATTGCCCAGCACTAGACACTATTATTTTTGTTTTCAAATGCTTTTTTTCTTTTAATATTAGATACTTGTACATTGTTAGTATATAAAAAAAACCCTTCCTACTAACTGGGGCAATCAAAGTTGCTTGTCAGACAGTGGGTGGCTTGTATCTTGCTTTTTTTTTCCATTCCTAATTTAACTGTAAAATACATCTGAAGGCAAAATAAAGCTCAGGGTAATAAGGTTCAACGAAGACCTTTAAATTCCCTGTTATATTATATTGGATAACTTACACCTTGCTGTAAACTATAAAGGTGTTTGGATTTCCCAGGGAGTTCAATGGCCATATACGTTTACAAGACCACAGGCTAAGTGCATTTATAAAAGTGAAAACTCTTGAGTTGAAAGCTTATATATTGATAGACAATGTGTTAGCATAAAAATTTTGCATCCTCAGTTGCTGACTTCCAGGGCTTTCATACTAAATGTTGTCATCACTATTCAGTGAGGCAATAACCTAGAAATAAGCATTGGAGAGACACGTTTACACTTTTAAGACTTACCGTATCTAGTTATAGGCTTAATAGGTAGTGGATGCAGGATGAGGAAGATAGTCCCATAGTCTGCACATTTAAAGACAAGTCTGCAATGGCAGCTCTAATATTTCTATCCTTACAGTCCTGCTTACATCTTATCTTATTTCTAATTTTGAAATCTGTCCTGCTTTCCTGTAAATTCAGAGCTCCTATTTAAAACCTGATTGTAATCTAAAAATACTGTAGATAAACTTAGGGCGCATAATAACATGGGTTTTGAAGTATCTTTAAAATAAATAGTAGCCAGGCCACTAGCATTTTTCAAAGAAGGTCAGCAATAGCAGTCCACATATATGTATCTTTCATGTTTGTTTTTTTGTTTTTTGTTTTTTTTTACTTTAACATGTTTGTAAACATCAGGCATGAAATATGAAAAAAGCATATCCCTCTATAGTGTATACTGGTCTCATTTAAGAACATAGGTGTCATTTCTGTCTGCTGCTTCATTCTTCAGCTGTAAGCATGAATCACTTCTGACAAGTTTTCCTGACACCAAGAGAACAATGGTGACTGAGCAGGGACCTCCAGCAGATTGACAGCCTCAGCTCTGTTCCTGTGAGTTGTGTTGGGGAGGGGTGTCTCTTCCCTCCAATCAGCTCTCAGAGCTCTCCTCACTGAACTCTGCAGTGTGTCATTTCATCTTTCTGCCCCCTTTTTTCTGAACTCTAAAACAAGCTGTACAAATTCAGCATTTCAAATGTTTGTAGAGAAGAGAAGACTACAGATAGACAGGTACATCGCATGTAGGAGGATTTGTTTTATCTCGGTGTATCACCTGAGGCCAGTTATTTCACTGGGTATATGTAAGGATATTCAGATCCCTGCATGGTCTGTAGACTTATCTTTGCATACTGAAATTCATAATATACTGTTTGTATATGTGTATATTTATACATACATACAAATACTGTATATATCTTATAGTAATTCATAAAGAATGTTTCTGTGTATACAGCAGGTTGCAATGTTCCAACATGCTGTGAAAGCCTACACGCTGTCTGACCGTTGTCACCCATTAGCTGTACCCAACTGGCTTTATCCATTCTTCTGGTTATCAGCACCCACGTACAGTAAACCTCACTTACTTTTGGAAGGTTAGTGACCTCAAAGTGGCTAGATCTCAAGGAGGTCATGACTTTTTGCAGCAGCAGATCCAACGTTGCTTCCATATGTGCAAAACATGTGAATTAGTATTTGTATAATGTAAGTGTTGGTTTATTGTAAGGAATAATATAACTTTTATGTTAACTGATTCTTTTATCTTCACACAGTAACTATACTTGAAGTTGGTCTTGCTGACCTTCCTCTCTGGTATGAATATCTGCTAGCTGATTTCTGCATCATACCCTTTCTACTTCAATCCCTTCTTTTGTTTTCTGTCTTGACTTAGTTAATAGAATTTACTGTCAGTGTCATTTTCATCCAGTCAGATGACATGATTTACACAATTCAACCTGTTTAACTTTGAATTTACAAAAAAAGATACCAATCATCATTGCTTCTGCTGTGCCTTCTTTTTGTTACATCTATTGGAGGACTTTTCTAAAGAAGCCATATATCTTGTTTAGAGAGTGCTCAGGTCTCACCTTTACATACAACTTGCCTTATAAGGGTGGTATAGAATACAGTTAAAACTTCTAGATAAAAATCTAGATTACATCTGATTCTTCTGAGCGTCTACTGGCAGGGGAAGGTGAGTTTCAGATGGGGTATGCTTTATCACATAATAAATAATTACTTTAGCTTATGTTTCATCAGGCTACATTCACCACCTATATTATTATTAGTATTTTTTTTTGAAGTGTTGTATGCATATTGTCAGGGAATGGGAAGATCGCCGCGGCAATCGAATCTGCACATGCGTAGAATCCTGACAAAATGTACAGGCAGGCGGGCACTAGGACCCAGGCGCATCTGTCACCAATGACGGCGCCGGGCAAGCACTAGGACCCAGGAGCGCCTGCCAGGAGTCGGGCGGGCTATTTAAACCCGGCTCTTGCAATGTTCAAGTGCCTTATGGTCTTATCTGTGTTCCTGTGAGTAGATTGTTTGTTGCCGACCCTGCTTGACCCTGATTTGCTGTCTGTCTCCTGCTCTGATCCCTGGCTTTGTCTGACCATTCTCCTGCTTAACCCCATACGTTCTGACCTCCTGTTGACGAACCCGGGTTGTGACCCGTTTGTCCCTCTGCCTGCTGATTCTGTACTACACCGCCACCACTGTTACTGACCCGGCCTGCCCGACGCTGCTTCAGTTACCGCCTCACATCAGACTCTTAACCGCTATACACCTTCAACGGTGCCTCTACCACAGCTGGGTGAACCGGTCTGTGGAGTGCTAGAGGCTACCGCGGTTGGATTCCTGACACATATGTTGCTTCCCTTACCCTTTTGGAGCACTTCTCATTGCCATTATTTTTATTTATTTATTTTTAGGTTTTTTGTCACTTGGTTCACATATACTGTTCACATATATTTACGTTTGCTATTTTTATTTCACTAGTAATAAATCTTACTTTAAGGAAAGGGGGATTTGTGGCAAAGAAAATGTTTGACAATACTATATGTGTATGATGCATTATATGCTGAGAATTTATGGGTACATATTATACTGTATGAAAGCACATTCCGAAACCAGAGTATTCATAGGGATATGAAGATATCTGCTCAGTAGGCGCATACTCCTTGCCCACCAGAAACATTGGCCGACCTGCCGACTCTCAGGGGGGCCACCTACTTCCACACCTACCGCCCTGGATAGTTGCTACCTTTTGCCCCGATGGGCAAAAAAATGGGGGCCGCCCATGCCTCCAATGCCTGGCAGGCCACACCAGAGTTTGTGGCCTACCCGTCGGAGCTCGCAACTGAATACCTGGCCTCGATTTTGGGTCCCCTGCTGCCGCTACCTGTGGGTGAGCCGGATTTTGCCTCAAGAGACACCGCTGCAGACCCCTGCTCCAGCCCTGAGGGATGCTGAACTCCTGGGTCGCTTCAAATCCATGCTACAGATGGAGTTGTCCTCCGCTACTTCCAAGCCGGCAGAACGTCTTTCATGAGAAATTAGGGAAGTAGGCAACCGGACGAACGACCTTGAGGATAAAATGAACACTGTGACCACGGTCATTGAAAGCCATGAACAGAATCTGTGCAACCTTAAGAGAGAATTGGTGGACACGCTACTCCGACTTGAGGATTTTGAAAACCGGTCCTGCGATGGCAACCTACGCTTACGGGGTATTCCGGAAACCATCACGGATCTCACCTCAACCGCTACTGCCTTGTTTCAGGAGCTGACTCCCGCTATTCCCATTGACCGATTCAAATTTGACTGCATACATCGTGCATTGGGTCCCAGACGACCAGAGGGCCCCCAAGAGACATTATCATCAAATTTACCTACTACCGCACTAAGGAAACTATCCTCTTGACGGACAGAAACAACCCGGTCCTCAGCTTCCAGGGACATCGCTACCAGCTCTTCGTGGACCTCTCCCATCACTCTCTTCAGAAGCACTGCCAGTTGAAGCCCTTCACTTTGTTTCTGGTGAATTGCAGAATTAAATATGCATTGGGCTTTCCATTGCACCTAACCTTCAACTACAAGGGTTGCAGCCACTCAGTTGCCACGCTGGAGGAGGCCCACTCTCTTCTAGAATCTTTACACCTTCTTCCGCCAGGAGGCACTATGCAGAGCCCGACTTGTTCATCCGGATCTTCGGCGAGGCCACTTTCTCTGGGCCACCTCTGGAAGAGGACATCCAACAGGAAGAGGTCTCTCCCTCGGCCCGTCTACAATCAAGTCCATCTTGCTCGTCTCTGGGCTGAAGCTGTGTCCAGGACTTCCCCCATTGTGTTTCACCATTGGACTCTCCTGACGGGACCGTGAGTTTGGCCTTTTAGGCATTCCAAGTTTGATAATGTTCCAGGATTGGGCCTGGTCCGATTCCCTTGGGTTCTGTCTTTGAATGGGGTGTCACCCCCTGGACTTGAGGTCTATGACTTTTTGCCATTGCGGCTGGCCACAGGTCCGGGCGACATTGGTTGGGTTCCCATTAGTGGAATGGGCAATAAGTTCCCTCAGGCTCTGAGAAGGGAGGTTGGCTCAGGTAGGCCCTAGTTGGGTGCCAGGATGTCGGTCCTACTGGGAAGTTTGGTATGGGACTACTTGGGCTGCGTTGTTTGGGTAGCACGGCGGCCTATATTGGTACACCCGGAGGGGGTTGGGACCCAAGCTTAGCTGGGTTTCCAATGGAGAGGTTTCCGCGGATGTACCTACTTACAGGGACTCATATTTTTATTACTCTGGGGCTCAATTCTGTTGTATTTATTGCCTTTTTGCCCCCCTGAGGGCTTATGTTTTTATGTGTTCATTTGCAGCCATGTGTCCGGTGATAGAGCCACCCCCAACTGGTATTCTTCAAGTGTAGGATGCACTTTGCCGTTGGTGTGATATGACTGTGCTATTGTACATACTTCTGGTGTCGTCGTCTTCTTTTCTTTCCTTGTTTTCTTTTCTGGTCCTTCTGTTTTTGTTAAATGCTGGGTTTCAGGATGCCATGGTCAGACCATCCTTGGGAGTGGAAATTATTGGCTGACTTATGCCTTTATTATTATTATTATTATTATTACATCGAGTTTATATAGCGCCAAAGGGTTTGCTCAGCGCTGTACAATATAGGGGGGACAATACATGGCACAGTACAACAATAACAAACAACGTACGAGGGGTAAGAGGGCCCTACTCTTTTGAGCTTACAATCTAGGAGGGAGGGGGTAGCGGCACAGTAGGAATTGGCTGAGGGGAATGAAGTGGTGGGAGGAATGAGGGAGAATGGCCGCTAGGTGAGGGTGGGGTAGGCCTTTTCTGCTGAGCGTGCTACGCCGATCCCGCTATGGCCTCACCTCTCTTGAAAGTACATTCACAAAATATTCAAGGCTTCGATTTGCCTCAGAAGCAGTCTAAAGTTTTTCATCACCTCAAATGGCAACAAATTGACAATGTATGTTTGCAGGAAACCAGGTTTTCTCAGTTCTCCGCTCTACGGTATCTTTCGCCTCATTATCCCACTTTTTACACAGCCTCAGCTCCTGAGAAAGGGTATTTTGATAGCTTTCAAACACAATCTCACCTTCATCTGTGCTCGGAATATAGCGTACCCCACATGCAGATACTTGCTCCTGCAGGGCACCCTCTGGGACCAGGAGGTTACTTTTGTCTCTTACTACGCCCCCAATTGCTTTCAGCATACTTTTTTTTTATTTTCCTCATCTTTGCACCATCATTTCCCAACATTCCAAGGGTCATCTTCTTCTTCTGAGAGATTCAAATGTTACCTTGGATTCCGCCTTGGATAGGCGCTACGCCCAGGGTGCAGCCTCTTCTCATGACTTAGTGCTAGAGGAACGTATGCACTCTCTTTTGCAGACGGTGGGGCTGGTGGACGTTTGCAGGGAACTTCACTTTACGTTCTACTCAAATTCCCATGACAGTTTTTGCAGAATTGACCATGTATTTATGCATGTCCAACAGCTTCCCTTGGTCAGGCGGATATCTATGCCCTCCTTGCCCTGGTCAGACCATGATCCCCTGGTTCTACTCCTTGCCCTCTTGGGGTCGGTACGGCGCCCATTTCACAGGCGCATTAACAAATCTTTATTGGCCACTCAGGTTACTTGCCAACAAATAGAATCTTTCTTACATGCATACTTAACGGAAAATTTGGGATCTGTCTCTTCGGCAGTGCCCCTGTGGGAGTGCCGTCTGTTGAATCTACATTCTCTACTGGTCTCTGCGGATGCTTGTTGGAAGTCAATCCCATCCGTGGCCCATAAACGCACACAGGACTCTGGCTGCACAGTTGGACCTTCTTGCTTCTTCGGAGGCTGAACGGGCCCTGCGTTGGACCAAACATACATTTTATTCCTGTGCTCATAAGCCGGGTCCGATGCTAACCAGGAAACTCAATTCTGTGGGGAAACCCCAAAAACCAATCCGATTGAGACTTCCTGCGGGTGGCTGTACTTTCATTCCCCAGCAGATTGTTTCCCGTTTCGTGGACTTCCTTTCACATCTTTACGCTAAACCTGCTCCCTTCCCTGTGGCTCAGGCAGAGGCTTTCTTTCAAGATCTCCGACTTCCTGAATTGTCCCAAGTGGCCCAGATGGCCCTCAACGCCGGTGTAACCGTATCGGAAGGGCTTCAAACTATCAAATCTCTACGGTCCACTGCAGCCCCGGGTTTTGATGGCTTTTCCAGTCTCTGTTATAAGACATTTTGCTCTTTGCCCTCTACAGATGCACTCAGAACTCATATCTCAATGATTCCTAAGACGACAGATGATGTGCAGGAACTGCAAGCTGTTCAGCCCATTTCTCTTCTTAATGAAGATCTGAAGATATTGGGCAAGATCCTTAGTCTTTGTATCAATAGATATTTGCGGAATCTGGTCCACAGGGTCCTAGTAGGTTTCGTCCCTGGGAGGCAGGCGGGTTATAACGTTCGTAAAGTGGTCCACCTTAGACAGCTTCTACAACAGCAGAAAATCCCAGGATTCTTACTGTTCTTAGATATATATATATATATAAAGATTTTTATTCTCTATCCTGAGAATATCTGCAGTTTGTGCTGTCTCGTTGGGGCTTTGAGGACTTTATTCTCTCTTAGATTCAAACCTTGTATTCTTCGGCTTTGGTTAAATACGCTGGGAATTTCTCTGATCCCTTTCCTATTTGGCGAGGGACGAGATAGGGATATCCCCTGTCCCCAGCACTCTTTGTCCTGGCGCTTGAGCCGCTGGCTTTAGCGCTCCGGGCTGATTGTAACATATTGGGTGTGCCATACGTGGGACAGGAATTCAAGTTGAACCTTTTTGTGGACGATGCCCTCTTGACTCTCGCTAATCCCCTGACGACGCTCCCAAATTTGCCAAAGGCTCAGACTTTAATACTACTTTAACTATGAATACATTTTTAGTTTTTGCCTGTGTACCCCCATATTCACCAGGACAAAGGGAAAGTGTGAAGCTCCACAGCAGCGACACAGACAACAATAAAAACCCGACAGGGATTCTAACCTCTCCCTACTCAATCCAAAACTAAATTAAATTAAAACATTTTGGATTTAGGATATACTTTAATGGGGTCATTGCCTTAGAGTAGTGTGAGAAGACTTTTATGTCATTTTGCACAGAAATTATTTTTAATTAATACAAAATGTGAAGATAAATCCCATTTAACAAAGTTTCCTATGGGACACATTCACATCAATGTGTTTTTCAGCCGCTGCATGTTTGGAAAGGGTTTTTTTTAAACAAAACACTGTGTTTTTGGTTCAATAGAGTTCAATGGACATGCGGCGGGAACGCATGTAGTGTGTTTTTGATGCATTTTGTGTTTTAAACCTGCATAAAAACAAAAAATGCATCAAAAGTCATTAAATTTTGTGTGCAAAATCGCACCACTAAAAACACTGCAGAAATGGCTCAAAACTGTATAGGTGTAAACTAGGCCTTCGTAAAAGTGATGATAGGGATACATTTAGCAGCGCTTGGGTTATATTTCTGCTCCAGATAAAATTAATTAATAAAGTTTTGGTGCTAGTTCACATCAGAATTGGACAAGAACATTCTTTGTTTTCCTGTGCGATTCAGTGAGATGCAATTTTTAGCCCATTTCATTTGAATGGGCTGAAATCGCACTTGATTGCACCAAACATATTGCATGTGCTACTTTTAAAAATGCACTGCAACCAGATTGCATGGTACCATGCGATCTAGTGCAGGCATATGCACAGGCTCTTTCAAATTGTGTTTGGGATGTCATTAGGAATCTGTTGACACCCACAGCAGATCATACACAGTGCGTTTTGAATGCGGTGCAGGAAGCGCATGTGGAACATGGATTTTCCACAGGGTGCTGCGGTGTGAATGAACCCTTAGACTCTGCACATGTGACATTTTTTTTACTGTTTATATGAACACAGGAAGTATCTTTTATTGGGGGATTAAAGTGATTTATCATTATCTGTCCTGGAAGTGTGGCAGCTGATGGGAAGATATGCTTTTACTTTGAACTGGCTTGTCTGCAAATCCTGGCTAACTGCTGCAATTAAGCAGGCATGTCAGTGAACATTGTGAATCAGCATCTAACATTAAAGTGGTGAGGAATAATTTCTTTCTGGTGGTTTAATGTTTTATTGGTGCTTTAAAAAATGTAAAAAAAAGGTGTTCTCAAACCAGTTTTTGCTGCAATTTTTTGCACTTCAAACCACAGATTTTGCATGCAGATTTCACCAATTTGATGGTCAGTATAATTCAACCCATGTCCCCCGAGCCCAGGTTGTCCTGTACCTAGTCCAACCTGCCACTGCACAATGAAAAGAGAAGCAGCACAGTGATGAGCTCATCTGTCTTGTCACTTGCTTTGTCCTCCTAACAGCTGACTTCATGTCAGCACATGAATTGTACTTCTTCTTCCTCTCACACTCCTGCCTTGCTGTACAGGGCTGGAGTTGACTGATATTGAGCATTAATCTTCCAATGGGTACACCTGTTTAGGCAATAATGGTTCAAGAATAATTCTGCTCACTTTCCTCTTGCTTCCTACAGCTGCTCTAGGGCAGTAAGTATAAGGAAAACTCCCTAACAATGGGCAGACCATAAAAGATAAACTGACAAGCTAAAACCCGTTACTACTCTATTGATAACTAAAAACCTGTTTTATCTATGTGTACATTTTAAAGTTGAACTCAAAGGCAAATAGAAAAGGCACAAATTAATGCAGCTTTGTATTCATTAATATATCGTTCAATGTATTTTTCTTACTTATATAGTAGAGGACACTACAATAGTGATAGCTTACTAGGTCATCTACATGCTTGTGTCCTGTACTATTATTATACAGGATTTATATAGCACCAACAGTTTGCTCAGCGCTTTCCAATATAAAGGTAGACAATACAACAATACAGTTCAATATAAGAGGGAAAGGAGGGCCCTGCTCCTTGGAGCTTACAATCTAGGAGATATACTCCAAGATTTACACAGGTAAGTCAAAATTTCCTTTTTTCTATTATTTTATTTATTTTCTAAAACTACATTTAAAAGAGAAGTATAGCCATTGGCTGTACTTCTGGGGATCACAGGAGTGCAATTCCTCTAAAGCCCAAATGTCTGGACCAGCATCTAGATCAGCCTCTCAGCAAGTCGCTGGGAGCATGAGCCAGCCACTCCTGCCCCTTCCACAACCTAATGTTTCAGTGAGAGCCAGTCAGAACGGTAGGGAGAACTGAGCGATCAACAGTGTTTGATTGCTCAGTTCTTAGACCTTAGAGCCGGCAGGAGACAAATGCTACATTGGATCAAAGCTGCATCCAACTAGGTAAGTATTATTAAATAAAAAAAAAAACTTTTTTTTTAACTAGTGCCAGCAAAAGACCATAATAAATACACCTTTGTCCCTGAACACACAGAGCTCTAAATGCTGATACCACTTGGTACAGTGTTCATCTGCAGCTTTTATAGACTTTGGCAGGCTTTCCGCTATGGAGTTGGACACTGAAATATCCCTCTTGCACACACTAAAACGTTGGGAGGAATGCAGTGTGCAAGAGGCCTTAGGCACAAAAGCCAACATGGCCCCAGTGAGCACATACAGTATATCAGAGGCTGACATATTTTACAGATAAAGGATGGCAGTATATTTTTACTGGTAACAGAAGTTGGCACTGTATTTTCCAAGCATAAGAAGTGATATTGTACAAGTACCGCCAATAAAATCTAGCTGTAAGTTTTTACCTTTTAAGATGATGGCATTATGCAGTTGGACAGCAGCAGCTTTATACATTTATGGTCACCTGGGGCCAGTATTGTTACTTTTACACCTTCTTATGGTTCACATTACCCTTTATACTGATACAAGGCACAGCTAAAATATAATTCTGTAAACAAAGGTACCCTTTAATCAGAATTAAAAATGTTGATATGTATACAAAGAGCAGGGTTTACCTGCTGATGCTTTAGTTTTGTGCCAAAGCATTGTTGTAGTGCTCCAGTCATTTTGTTCAGGAATTTGGTAATCTGTGAATCAGGAGTTTATGCCAAAATGTACCCACTGTAGGTTTCTTTGTCTTTTTCATACAGAAAATTGTATTGCTTAAAGTGTCAGTGCTATACAGTACTAAGAAATTCCTTCAGCCACCAATTAGTTTCAAACTGGCTTAGAAAATGTATTATTTTGGAGATACATTGCCTGATGAACTTTTGGTGGTTCGGAAAATGAATTTGTCAACATTTAGAGCAATAGAAGCATGCAGTAGTATGCCAAGAGGATGATGGGACAGGACAATCAAGCTGCTGCTTTGTATCTACATTGGAATGTGTTTTAAGTGCGGTTGTTCATTTAGACATGTATATCAGTGATATTTGCAGGGAAAACCATTTAAAGCTAAACACTAGGATTTAGGCAAAATTTGTGTGGCCCCCCCACATTGCAAGGATTAACGGATTGTTATGTCTAAGGATGCCAGAATTAAGAGAAATATTTACCTTTTTTTCTCTGCTCTGGCAGGCTCCCTCAGTCTGTGCAATCGGTCCTGCACTGCCTTTTCAGTAAGACGTTCCTGGCCATAGTCATAGCCTCCTTCATGTACAATACAGGATCAATAACCCTGCATTGTACGTAATGATGCCAAGAGACTGCCCATGGGCTAAAACTTTGGAGGAGAATGTTGAAGCCCCCCCAGAGCAGGATTTAAGATAATACTTCCTCTTCAGCTGCCCCTAAACTTAAAGAGGAACTTCAGACATTTAAAGAAAAAATATAAATACTGTATCTGCTGACTGTTATTAAACAGGCACTTAACAGTCCTGGAATCTAGGTCTATCTTCACACTGGCCAGTTCTTTGCCAATCTTTGGGTCCCTGGCACCTCCATTTTGTTTGTGAGAAGTCAGCTATGACTTCCTGTTGTTTCACAGCCGGCTCTCTGCTGCACACAAACTTCCTCTCTTCTCGCCTAGGCAAGAAAAGCAGAAATGGGAGCGAGTCTACCAGACCTGCTACCAGTACCTGCTACCTGAAAAATAAATTTCCATTGATTGCAGATGGAGGGAGGAGGAGAATGAGTGGAATTTCCAGTTTTAATAAAGTTCTGTTTTATGGAGCTTTAAGCCCTTCCATTTCAGGGCCCCACTGCAATTGTAGATTTTGTCTAATTCGTGAAGTTCAGCTTTAAGGTGGGCATCAGTAAAATACATGAGTAGTATAAAAAAGTAAATAACCATACTCATGCATTATGACATTAGTAAGACTTGTTCTTACAGTGTAGATGTGCATTGCAAGAATTACAACATTGTAATCAAATCAACATTGTATCAAATAGGCAGTGGTTTCAAATTATCATTGTTTCCAAAACTGCACTGTTTCTCAATCTTCCATCATGTGCCCTATTATCTTTTCAATTTTTATTGTTTCCAAAACTGCGGTATTGCTAAACCTTCCATCATGTGTCCAAAAATCTACAGGGTGTCTGTATAACTATTTTAGTTTCAAAAACTATGCTATTTCTAAGCTTCCATCATGCTCCAAATAATCTATATGCGCTTCAACATAACAGTTTACTTAAAACGCAATGTGCCAAAATCAGATGTATCATGCAACAATTTACATTCCTCCACAACCACCAACTGTCACGATCGCACGGTCGCCGCCACCAACATGCGACAATCGCACGACCGCGACTAACAGTAATACGTCACGCCCGCGGCGTCAGACCCCGGACCTTATCACCAACTCGTGACCGAAGGACCAGCCGATCTAAAACCGCTGTGTGACGCGCGTAACAAGGCCCCACCCAGCTGCACCCTGCACAGCGATTGTCCAGTTAATGGGCTACAATCGGTGCCTGCAGCCTGAATGCGCTTGTTACTGGGTCGGGTTACTTACGCAACTAACCCTCTACTGCCACCACTTTTGTCGGAGACTGGGAAACTCCCATTATCAAATATACACTATAATGATTGAAAAGTCGCCTGTCCAATACGGTCACCGCAGGCCGATTGGGCAGAGGATTAAACAAACACAGTAGCGTCTCTTCAAAGGCAGGAACTCGTGAATTGCAAGTAAGCGCTTAGAAACAGTTTAACACTTTCAGAAAGAAAGATTTATTACTAAAAGAGTCAAACAGGTGCAATAAAATATTTACAAAGAAAATGTAACTATATATATATATATATATATATATATATATATGCATATAAAGGTACAGCAAAGAGATAATAGGAAGGAAGTTAAAAGGTTAAGTTACTTGCCAATGTGCCTTGGTTTGTAAGCAGATCCAAGTGCAGAGCAGGAAGGGTCTTTGATCTCCTCTGTTACGATGTTAAGCTCAGGAGATGTGTGTTAAGCTTAGCTTTTTCCAGGCTTGCAGCCTGTCCTTTTTAAAATCCCCCTGCGGGGGGGGGGGGGGGGGGTGGCTCTGAGTCTGCCCCAATACAATATTTTGTCAGTGGACTCTCAATTAAAACTAACAGCTTCATACTCCATGATATGAAACATAGGTGACAGCTGACCTGAGGAATGTTCAATTAACTGCTGGTCAGTTTAATGAGGTTCCAACTTCTTTCAGGTCTGGGGAGAAGCTGCCTTATCTGTTTTATGATGGGTGGGAAAGGTTACACTTTCGCAGACTGCTGGCACCAAACCAGGGATGCCTTCACCTGTGTTGACTCCCCCACCATCTGTCACTCAGGAGATAACGTTTGCCTCTCAGGAAGGGGGGGGTAGGGAATGAGGGCTGAGGAATACTTCCACTAAAAAGAAAAGAGAAAGGGGAACTCCGCGTCCAACTCTGTTGGGCTAGTTCGTTACACCAACTATAGTGTATTAAGCCAATAGTACACAAAACGAATACACAGCTGAAGGCAAAGAGATATGTGAAATCTGGCTGCAGTTTACATGGGGTCTATATTTAGATTTTGTTCACACATTGTTCACTCAGCATTCACTTTTTTATTTAAATCCAACTAGAAACATATGTGAATCTTGTGTGAAAGTTGTGTGAATGCTGTGTGAAAATATTTCTAAATACTTTTCTGGATAGCATTGTAACTGTTTGTTACCCTTACAATACCACATTTTGTATAGGTGTGCCCTACCTCATTTAAGGCATGTTTTTGTGTTTTATTAACCTTGGTACATTTTATAAAGTGTGTGGACATTTTGCTAGTGTTGTTGGATATTTTGCTATCAATTGACTAATTGTATAACATTAATGGTTTTGTCAGCAAAGTAATAATTATGTTGTTAGGTTGTTATGAAGGAAAATGCCAATGTTCTTGTATCATTATGTGTGTGTACAAACCTCCATTTAAACCACATTTTCCTTAATCTGTGTTTCATAAATTCTAATATCTGTATGAATTTGGTCATTTGCAGAGACTCTGCTACATTTTCTCATATGTAATGACTAAGGCCATACTGAGTTTGCATTTTGTCCAAGGAGAACTAATGTAGCGGGGCACGTGACGTATTGACGTTCCCGGAAGTGCCGTGGCGGCCATTTTGGATTCTGGAGCGCATGGTGGTCTGTATTCCTGGGACTCTCAGTATACTCCTGGCACTCTTCTAGAGTGTCAGTGTTTAGAAGTACTGTGGCAGTATATACTTTTTTATAATCAGGAAGCTGTTTGATACCACAATATGGCTGTATACACATCGTCAGGACCAGGAAGCTGTTTTTATCGGTTTATAATGTAAGTGGCTACAATAAAATTTGTATGTTATTTGATTCATACGCTGATCCCTGGTCTGTTTGTGAGGTCTAAGGGAAGTGTCTGGAGAAGAGGATGTCAATCTGAGGATATTCCATGCCTAAAATTTTGGATTACATGTTGATTATATTGAATTTAGGGTAATTATGCACTTTTACTATATGGTTTGCAGTGGTGTATATTGAGTATTTTTACGCGATTGCTGTGGCACTTTAGTGTTTGCATGCTGCACGTGTGGCACTGTCTTTGAGACCTAAGATAATACACTATGTCTAGATTTTTCTTTTTTTGAGGTATATGAAAAGCATCTGGGATTCATCTTCATTGTGTACGAGTGGGTACCTATTTATCAAGATCTGGATGTAATTTGGACAATTTTTCGCGATTTGGACATTTATTTGGACTTTGGGTGTATTTTAAGTCGGTTGATATATTATATTGGTACTTCAGGGGAAGGATTGTGATACGACTTTAATGGGTATTGTATTTTTGATGTGTGCTGACTTATAGTTATTTTATTCCAGCGATACTGATTGCTCCTGCCTGGCCCAGGAGGGCCTGGTATGCGGACATAGAGAAGATGGCAGTAGTTGGTCTGTGGGCCCTGCCATATCGGCCAGACCTGTTGTCTCAAGGACCCATATTGCACCCAGCTTTACGGCTGTTAAATTTGAAGGCGTGGCTATTGATACCCAGGTCCTGAAGGATAGAGGAGTGTCTGATTTTGTCATTCCCATCATGTTGGGTGCTAGAAAGGAAGTTTATTACAGAACCTGGAAGGCTTACATTGCCTGGTGTGAGGTTCACAAATAGCACCCACGATTTGTCAGGATTCTGAGGTTTCTTCAAACGGGGTTACAGAAGAATTTGGCTGTTGGTACCATTGAGGCCCAGGTTTTAGCATTAGCTATTTTTTTCCAGAGGCCCATTGCGTCTCACTCTTTGGTCCGCATTTTTTTTTTTTTTTTACAAGTATGGCACATGGCTCCTCCTATCAGGTTGCCTTTGTGTCCTTCGGACCTGAACTTTGTTTTGGAGGTTTTGCAAAAGCCACCATTTGAACCTATTGGAGAGATTCTACTGGTCGTGTTGACTGGTAAGGTGTTGTTCCTAGTGGCAATCACTTCTGCGAGAAGGGTGTCAGAGCTGGCAGCACTATTTCTGGTTTTGCATTATGATAGGGTGTTGTTGTTGTGACCTCATCTGTGCTTTTTACCAAAGGTGGTTTCTGGTTTACATCTCAATCAGGAATAAGTTCTGCCTTCATTCTTTCCTGGGCCTCAGTCAGCAAGAGAGAGATCTCTGCATACCTTGGATGTGATTCATGCTGTAAGGGTCTTACTGATGCAACGGCACAGTTCAGGGGGCCAGATGCTCTATTTGTGTTGCCAGAGGGGCCTAAGAAGGGGCAGGCGGCATCCAAGGCTACCGTTTATTTTTGGATCTGGCAAAAATTCAAGCCTATGATTTGAAAGGTAAACTCCCACCATTTTGGGTGAAGGCACATTCCATCAGGAGTGTGGGGGCATTTTGGGCAATCTGACATCAGGCATAAGTGGCTCAGGTTTGCAAGGCCGCTACATGGACTTCAGTTCACACATTCACAAAATTCTACCAGGTGGATGTCAGAGCCGCAGAGGATTCTGCCTTTGGCCGCTGTGTTTTACGAACTACTGAGTAGGTCCTGAAGGTTTGACGGTGGCTATCATGGTGTCACCCTCCCCTCAAATTTCTTATTGCTTTGGAACATCCCACATAGTCATGAATAGCCTGCTCTGTGTCCCGTGATGTACAATAAAAATTGATGTTTTTTTTGTACATACTTACCTTTAAAATCCATTTCTTTGAGTACATCACGGGACACAGAGGTCACACCCCTCTTTCAGGAATGTCATTGCTTGCTACAAAAACTGAGGTGCTTCCCGTATATGAGGGGTTATATAAATCCTCTCTGATTTTTCGGCCAGTGTCCATTCACCTATAGGTGGCCTATAACCCACATAGTCATGAAAAAACTGCTCTGTGTCCCGTGATGTACTCTTATAACCCACATAGTCATGAATAGCCTGCTCTCTGTCCTGTGATGCAATCCAAGAAATGGATTTTACAGGTAAGTATGTAGGAAAAAAAAATCCAATTTTTTGGTTCTTCAGTTTAAAAAGTTTAAGAACCCCGGGTCTATATTACTGGCACCTTGTACAGGTGTACTTTAGAGCCCAAACCAAGAGTGGAGATTTAGTGCAAGCAGCTGTGTGCAAGTTAAAGGGTTCATGTAACAGTACTGACACCTTTACTGTAATTTTTGTTCATGTAAGATTAGGTTTAGACTGTATTAGGTTAAAAGTTTTACTTATTCACCCATAAATGCTAATAGGTTTTATATGGCTGCATTGCTAACTTTTAGTTTCTCCCATGTTTAAGATTTTTGCAGAGAGTTTGCTGTGTTCAAGTCGCCAGGAGAACATCCAACTGGCTGGACATATGATGCATTGCAATGCAACTTCCATTGACCTCCCTGTAAGCATCAGCTCTAAAGGAAAAGTATTCTATAGAGTGAACTATGAGAAGAGTGTGGAACTGGTTCTGGCTGCCAGTAGAGAATACTTCAATTCATCTGCTACCCTCACAGACAACTGTATGGACCTGGCAAGGTATGTTAAAATTAAATGTTACCCATTGTAGTATGCGGGGCTTAGTTGCCTAAAGGCAAGACTGGTAATCAATTGTTCTTCATTAAATTCTGATAGGTCCTCAAATAAATGTGTGTAACCAATTCTGGACGAGCCTCTGAGGACCCTATGACACATGTCAGTTGTAAAACAGGCTCAGATGAAGTGATGTCTGAAATCCAATGTGCTGTATGTCACAAGGGCTCATTCTCACTAGTGGTTGTGGGGCAGTAAAATCCTGCTGTTAACGTCCCCCTTCCTCTACCCCCTTTAGCTATAGAGGCAGCGACGAGGGCTGTACACATCTGTAGCAGAAATGATACCCCCTGTCGTTTTTGGTGAGTGTGTCTCCCACCAATCACCACTCATTGCAGTGATTGGCTCCACTCTGCAAGCGTCCTGCCACTGTGTGTATTTCATGGTGTTGCAGCATGCCAAGGGGTGGGGGGAGTTAAAGCACGCAGTAAGTAGGCAATATAGCATCTCCTCACCACTTGCCAAATGCTCGCTAAAGAATGTTCAGAACGCGGCTGCTCTAATGTAGTCATACCCATCAATATCTGGAAACTGGTGGTTCTTACCAAAACTGTTGCAATGCTTACGTGAATTAGACACAGGCCATACATCCAGAAAAGTGATGCAAATGCTTTATTAAATGCACCCTATGTGTGATAACAGTAGAGTGGCCAGTTGTGCAACCTTTCAGTTTTGTTCTCTGTTACATAGTTACATAGTCTGGTTAAAAAAGACACAAATCCATCTAGTTCAACCAATAAAAGGGGAAAATAAATAAATACATTTTTTATACAACCCTATATGCACAATCCTATACCCACAATTGATCCAGAGGAAAGCAAGACCCCAGCCAAGAATGATCCAGTTTACTTAAACAGGGGCAAAAATTCCTTCCTGATCCTCCAAGAGGCAATCAGATATTCCCTCGATCAACTTTACCTATATACCCTGTTCCAAATTATTATGCAAATTATATTTTTCTCCTTTACCTAAATAATTTATGTAAATAACAGTCAGCATAATTTTCATGTTATCAACTATTAAGAGTACAATTCAAATTTTATTGAACAAACCTCCTAATGATAACAGGATTTTTTTTAAACATAAAAAGCTTACAATGCACTGTTCCAAATTATTACGCACAGTAAGTTTCAAAACACTTTATAGGTTGTAAAGAACTGAAAATTGTCATTTGTTGTGTTTGCAGCATATTAACTGAAATCAAAAGCTATTTCAATCAAACTTTTAACAACATTTTAACATTGTAAACATTTTAACAGGTCACGTTACATTTTACCATACAGTATCTCTCCCTGGAGTCTATACCTCTTTTAATACAAGAGAGGATTTTGTTTGCTTTGGAAATCACAGCTTGGCATTGCATGCCATTATTAAGCTTATGATCTACCAAGATACCCAGATCCTTGTCCACCATTGACTTCCACAATTGTACTCCCCCCTAATATGTATGATGCATGCATATTCTTAGCCCCCAAGTGCATAAATTTACATTTATCAACATTAAATCTCATTTGCCACATAGTTGCCCAATAAACAGTGCATTGATTTCGGCTTGTAAGTTGGAGACATCCTGTAAGGACGTATTTCCACTGCATACCTTGGTGTTATCTACAAAGACTGTAATAATAATTTTAATCCCAGACCCTATATCATTTATAATTATAATTTATAACCCTAGACCATTCAGAGTGTGGATTAATAACCACTACTCTCTGAATATTGTCTTTTAGCCAGTTTCCTATCCATTTCTATCCATTTACAAACTGATTTTTCCAAACCTGTAGACTTTACCTTACACTTTATCTGTGTGTGGGGAACTATGTCAAATGCTTTTGCAAAATTCCTATTATTTATAGCTTTTCTAACTTTGACGGAGAGCCACATAAGTTTTATTTTTAGCCTTTAAAATATATTGCCTATGGAAATATATCTTGCAGTGTGTTCACATACAGTCTTTTTGAAGAATTCCTATTTCTATTCTTTGTTCATCGATGATCATATTTCCTCCAAGTTTGAGTCCTGGAGAGCAGCTCTCATCCTTGGAAAATTTGTTGTCTTAAAGTTGAGAGTTTTTGTCTTTCCAATATGTGCTTGTTGTTTACAGCTAACATTAAATGAAATCATGTTATGGTCACTGCTACCCAGATGTTCTGTTATATGGACATTCATAATAAGCTCTGCATGTTTGAGATTACAAGGTCCAGCAGAGCATCATTCCTAGCCAGGGCGTCTATGAATTGTGCCATGAAATTGTCTTGTATTAGGTTTATAAATATTTGCCCTCTCACTGTTCTTGCAGTTAGTTTAAATCCCCCATTATTATCACTGTCCCAGCCCTTGCTGCCCTTTCTATCTGTGAAAAGAGCTGAATCTCCACCTTCTCGTTAACACTGGGTGGCCTATTACAAACTCCAATGATTACCTTTGTAGTACTCACCCCATGTGCAGTTCCACCCATAATGCTTCAGCCTCATCACACTTTCCATCAAGTAGGTCCTCTTTTACACTTCCTTTGAGATCAGTTCTCACATAGAGAAAAACACCACCACCTTTCCTTATTACCTTGTCTCTCAGAAAGAAAACATAGCCAGGAATATTAATAGGCCCGGTCACGTGAAGATTGAAGCCAAGATTCAGCAATACCATTTAAATCATAGTTCTCTTCATACACCAAAGCTTCCAACTCACCTATTTTGCTTGGCAGACTTCTGGCATTGGTGAACAAACACTTTAATTCTGTGCCACATTTTTAGCATACATTGCATTTTTTAAAATTTAGTAAAAAAAAAAAAATGTCATTGGTCGTTTGTAACATGAGAACCTTCTTATCACCTGTCATAGCCCTCCCGTATCTTTCCGCATTCCACCCACCTATAGGGACTGACCCCTGTCTGACTTATTATAGTCTAATTCTCCCCTTATTCCTAGTTTAAATACTCCTCCTGCCTTCTCCAACCTCTCCCCCAGCACAGCAAACCCCCTTCCATTTAGGTGCAAACCATCTTTAGCATATAGGTTTTACTCCAATGAAAATTCAACCCAGTGCTCTAGAAACCCAAATCCTTCCCTTTTACACCAGTTCTTTAGCCATCCATTCAGTCCTCTAATCTCACCTGTTTTTCTTTTGTTGCGCATGGCACAGGCAATATTTCAGAGAATATCACTTTGGATGTCCTTCCCTTTAACTTGCAGCTTAGTTCTTTAAATTGATTATTAAGTAGCACCCCTAAACCACACGTAGTGTTAGACCCTGACTGCTTCAACCCTGGCAGAACGACCACACTAAACATCTTAAACGATGCAGTCGCGCTCTGGTACGATTCTCTCGCAAAACCAAATCCCCTCAAGCATTCTCCCTCTACAAATCCACCTTCTGCACCTGCACCTCCTCCCTCCACACCGCCAAACAAACCTACTTCGTAACCCTCATCAACACCCTCTCCTCCAATCCTCGTCAGCTCTTCTCCACTTTCAACTCCCTACTCTCTCTCCCCCCCCACCCCCACCCAGTACCTCACTCACCGCCCACGAGATTGCCATTCACTTCCAAAATAAGGAAGGATGCAATCCGTAAGAACATTGCCAATGCTCCACCTACCTCCCCACCTAGCCTCCCTCCCGCTACAACCCCTCCAACTCTCCCCTCCTCTGACCTCGCAACTGCCCTGCCCCCCATCACCCTTAACATCCTGCACACCATAACCCCCCCAACACTCTGCTCCTTCTGCCTTGCCACCACTAAGGAGGTCACCAAGGTCTTCTCAGAAGCCTGCCTCACCACTTGCCCCCTTGACCCTGTCCCCACACAACTCCTCCGGGCACCCTCCCCCTTCATCCTACGCTCCCTCACCCACATCTTCAATCTCTCCCTCTCTACTGGTGCATTCCCCTCCCCCCTAAAGCATGCACACATCACCCCCATACTCAAAAAACCCTCCTTGGACCCCACTGACCTGAACAACCTTAGACCCTTCTCCCTGCTGCCATTCACTTCCAAGCTCCTTGAGTGCTTAATCTACAATCACCTAAGCTCCCACCTCATTGACAACAACCTCCTCGATCCACTACAGTCTGGTTTCCGTCCCCTACACCCCACCAATACCGCCTTACTCAAAATCACTAATGACCTTCTAACCACCAAAGCTAATGGCCACTACTCAGTCCTCCTGCTCCTCAACCTCTCCGCGGCCTTTGACACAGTTGACTACCCCCTCCTCCTCGATAAACTGCACTCCCTCGGCATCAGAGACTCCGCTCTCTCCTGGCTCTCCTCCTATCTCTCCCAATCCTCCTTCAGCGTTACCTATAACGCTACCACCTCTCCCCCTCTCTGTTGGGGTCCCCCAAGGCTCTGTCCTCGGGCCCCTTCTTGTCTCCATTTACACCTCCTCCCTTGGCAAACTGATACACTCCCACGGCTTCAACTATCACCTCTACGCCGATGACACGCAAATTTACACCTCCACCCCTCAACTCACCCCTTCAGTCTCTGCCCGTATAACCCACCTGCTGAAGGACGTATCAGACTGGATGTCGCTCCACTTCCTCAAACTGAACCTTTCAAACACCGAGCTCCTAATTTTGCCCCCCACCCTCTCCATCACGACCAACAAAGCCACCATCAGTCCAACCCCGCAAGCCAAAGTCCTAGGTGTCACTCTAGATTCAAACCTGTCCTTCCCCATGTCCAATCGCTAGCAAGCTCATGCAGGCTCCACCTCCGTAACATCTCCAAAATACGTACGTTCCTAACCCCAGACACTACTAAACAACTTGTTCACTCCCTCATTATCTCACGCCTGGACTACTGCAACTCCCTCCTCACTGGCCTACCTCATCACAGACTATCCCCGCTTCAGTCAATCCTGAACTCAGTGGCCAGACTCATCCACCCTACCAACCACTCCTCTTCTGCCACCCCCCTCTGTCATTCCCTCCACTGGCTCCCGATTGCCCAACGCATCAAATTCAAACTACTAACACAGACATACAAAGCCATTCATAACGCTGCCCCAAACTACCTCACCGACCTGATACCCAAATACCACCCAACCCGTAATCTTCGCTCCTCACAAGACCTCCTACTTTCTAGCTCCCTGGTCTCTACCTCCCACGCCCGACTGCAGGACTTCTCCAGGACTTCCCCCGTCCTCTGGAACTCACTACCCCAATCCATCAGACTGTCACCTACCCTCCTCACCTTTAGACGCACCCTGAAAACCCATCTCTTCAGGGAAGCCTACCCCACCCTCACCTAACTGCCAATCTCCTCCACTCCTCCTACCACTCCATCCCCCACAGCCACTTCCCCCTGTGCCATTATCCCCTCCCTCTTAGATTGTAAGCTCGAAAGAGCAGGGCCCTCGAACCCCTCGTGTATTGTTTTGTTACTGTACTGTCTCATGTACTGTCCCCCACTATAATGTACAGCGCTGAGCAAACCTTTTGGTGCTATATAAATACTGTATAATAATAATAATAAGTGGTGTCCATCTTCCATGTGTTCTGTCATTGGTTTCAATATAACCCAAGACAGCTGCGTCATTCCCAGCCCTTCCCAGTAATTTATCATTTCGAACTGTGGCACTAGGGAGACCGCAAATCATTCAGTTCAGGCGATCACAAATGATTCTTTCAGTCCTTCTGATTATATAATCCCCTATAACCACCAACAGTCTTGGCCTTCCTGCACTACCCTTACTACCCCTACTAGATGTGCTGCCCTCCCGACTGTTAGGGATATCAGTGACATCTAGGTCTGCCACCTCTGAGTGCGTCACGCGATGTTATCAGTACAAGATATTTTTGGTAATAATGATATGGCCAACCAAGTTTATGTGAGATAGGCCAGTAAGAAATAGAAACCTTCCACTGAAAATATGAAAAACTGAGTTACCATCCTAAAACAGAAGATGATTACGTGTTTATAATAATTTCCCACACAATCTAAGATAGTGATTGTATATGTAGAGCTTTAAATTACTTTTATCACTTTAGTAGGCCATGGGTGCTGGTTAAGTCAGTGTTAGAACATTATCTAGAATGATGTACAATAATCAGTAGGTGTTTTTAACCTTTATTTCTCTCTAAATATTGAAAGGACTGAAAATTAATAGTATATAAATGCATCTAGAGGAGGTGCAGAAAGCACATGTCGTCCTTGTCTACCAATGTCACTGATGTGCAGAATTGAAATAAACAAATTTGTTGGCTGTGTGGAAAAGTCATTTAATTTACAGTTTCTCACATTTTTGTAAATATTTTATCATATCATGTGACAACACTGAAGAAATTACACTTTGCTACAATGTAAAGTAGTGCGTGTACAGCTTGTATAACAGCTGTCCCCTCAAGATAACTCAACACACAGCCATTAATGTCTAAACCGCTGGCAACAAAAGTGAGTACACCCTAAGTGAAAATGTCCAAATTGGGCCCAATTAGCCATTAACCCCCCCCCCTCCGGTGTCATGTAACTCGTTAGTGTTACAAGATCTCAGGTATGAATGGGGAGCAGGTGTGTTACATTTGGTGTTCTTGCTCTCACTCTCTCATACCGGTCAATGGAAGTTCAACATGGCACCTCATGACAAAGAACTCTCTGAGGATCTAAAAAAAAGGAATTGTTGCTCTACATAAAGATGGCCTAGGCTATGAGAAGATTGCCAAGACCCTGAAACTGAGCTGCAGCATGGTGGCAGTTTAACAGGACAAGTTCCAGTCAGAACAGGCCTAGCCATGGTTGACCAAAGTAGTTGAGTGCACGTGCTCAGCGTCATATTCAGAAGTTGTCTTTGGGAAATAGATGTATGAGTGCTGCCAGCATTGCTGCAGAGGTTGATGGGGTGGGGGGGTCAGCCTGTCAGTGCTCAGACCATACGCTGCACACTGCATCAAATTGGTCTGCATAGCTGTCATTCCAGAAGGAAGCCTCTTCTAAAGATGATGCACAAGAAAGCCTGCAAACAGTTTGCTGAAGACAAGCAGACTAAGGACATGGATTACTGGAACCATGTCCTGTGGTCTGATGAGACCAAGATAACTTATTTGGTTCAGATGGTGTTAAGCGTGTGTGGCAGCAACCAGGTGAGGAGTACAAAGACAAGTGTGTCTTGCCTACAGTCAAGCATGTTGGTGGGAGTGTCATGGTCTGGGGCTGCATGAGTGCTGCCAGCACTGGGGAGCTACAATTCATTGAGGGAACCATGAATGCCAACATGTACTGTGACATACTGAAGCAGAGCATGATCCCCTCCCTTCAGAGACTGGGCCGCAGGGCAGTATTCCAACATAACGACCCCCAATATACCTCCAAGATGACCACTGCCTTGCTAAAGAAGCTGAGGGTAAAGGTGATGGACTGGCCAAGCATGTCTCCAGACCTAAACCCTATTGAGCATCTGTGGGGCATCCTCAAACAGAAGGTGGAATAGCGCAAGGTCTCTAACATCCGTGATGTCGTCATGGAGGAGTGGAAGAGGACTCCAGTGGCAACCTGTGAAGCTCTGGTGAACTCCATACCTAAAAGGGTTAAGGGAGTGCTGGAAAATTAATGGTGGCCACACAAAATATTGCCACTTTGGGCCCAATTTGGACATTTTCATTTATGGGTGTACTCATTTTTGTTGCCAGTGGTTTAGACATTAATGACTGTGTTGAGTTATTTTGAGAGGACTGCAAATTTACACTGTTATACAAGCTGTACACTCACTACTTTACATTGTAGCAAAGTGCCATTTCTTCAGTGTTGTCACATGAAAAGATATAATAAAATATTTACAAAATGTGAGGGGTGTACTCACTTCTGTGAGATGCTGTAGCTTACATTACATTACTGGTCTTAACCCTCCACTATCATGTGACTGGGCAGTGAAAGAAGCATCAGACTAAGGCCCCTTTCACATTGGCATTTGAGCTTAGTTTGGTATCTTGAAGCAATCTCCTTCTCCAGAAATCCTACCTGCTCCTCTGAACAGAATAAATGTGACACAAGCAGAAAAATGGTGACGCCACACCCTTCTCCTGTGAGTGACAGGCTGTGTTGAAGACGAGACCAGCATGAGCCTCCCTGTAATATACTGCAAAGAGGTGGGAAATTGGGTGTCCTCTTCTTGCTGGTCTCTGCCATCACAAGATCAAGAACTCAGCACCAGTGATTTATGACATAGATCGGCATCACTTCAGTAATGCTGTAGTTATCTAATTAAGTCTGCTGACAGCTGATTATTTTCCTGCTCTATTCACAGCGCCTAGCTTGTAAATTGCTGTTTACAGAGTTTTACATGAAAGTGTTTCCTGATCCACATTGCCACTTTAGGCTGTAAGATTCCTAGGAATTTTAAAATTAACCCTTTCCTACCAGCTTTCTTTTGATTAGCACAGATTCTGTGCTGTAAGCAGAGCTGACATAGTCACAGGCACCTGTGTATTCTCCTGAATGCACTCAGGAGACATGCTCGCAGGCAATAGAGATGGCAGATAGCTGTGCATCTTCTTTAGCCGAGGCTGGAGGGTGTATATAACTGAGGGATTGTGTAACATCATATCTCGGCCTACTATTCTCTGGTCCTAAGCCATGCCCATGCTATTAAAAAAACAAAACAAAAACAAAACACCTTTAATAATGTATTCATACAAAGAGCTGCATCAAAGTAGAAGTAGGAAGCTCAGAGGAGGCGAGGAAGTAGAAGTAGGAAGTTCAGAGGAGGCGAGGAAGTAAAATGAAGCTCAGAGGAGGCGAGGAGTAGAAAGCTCAGAGAAGGTGAGGAAGTAGAAGATGACAGAAGTAGAAAGCTCAGAGAAGGTGAGGAATTCTGACAGCCATATTTGATATTATGGGACTTTGCAGTTTCCAGAGTTAACTTAGAAGTAGAGATCTTAAGCTTGTAGATGACTGCATAGTTAGGAGGACTAGTTAATAGACGTTTCTTGCAATAATGGTGCAGTACTTTTATATTAGCTTGTGTACGTACCTTAAGTACATTGAGTACAAGAAGATTTTAAAAAGCTTATAAAACAAATCTTTGTGTGCCTGGTGAGTACATCCCAGCCTCTCCTAAATTAGTTTTGGGCTTGTAGTGAAAGCTTCCAGACAGAACCTCTAATTGAATAAGTTAGGTGGATACATGTGAACTATTCAGGTCCAGGCTCGCTCCTTTCTTTTCCGGTATATAGAGGCATTCAGGAGTTTTAATGGAATATTTACCAGTGCTCAGCTGAGTACAGCAATAATACAAGTTCACAGTGCACATTATAAACAAGAAAAGTTTTATTGTACTGGATAAGTTTTAATAAGCAAAGTCTGAGTTATTTCTGCTCTGCCAGTGATTTAATTTGCTTCGAATCAGGTCAGAACCTCAGACAGGTTTTTGCTTTCTTAAGGAAAATAACTTTCCGGTTTTAGAACTATTCAGTTTTTTCCTACTTGAAAAGCAGCACATACTTTCTCATTTTTTATTATTACAATAGTGTTTCTAGGTAAGAGTGGGAGGTGGCTGCAGTGTTGACCTCTATTCTTGTTATCTTCTCAGATAGACATTTGTGATGTGACCCTTGGTGTTAAATTTACCCTGACCAATGACACCAGTATATTCTGTGTTATAAATTAATCGTGATCATCTGATACCCTTTTAGCTGAAAAAAAGCATAGCTAGTGAAAATTATGCCAGAGCCCTGGTGAATGTGAATATAATGTATATATTTTTATTTTGCTGTCTGTAGAATATTGTCCTGTCTTTCCAAAGGAAGAGAAAATCCCCTCTTACCCATTTGCCACTGGAAAAGGTGTAAATAACAAAGAAACCCATGTACAGATGGCAGAGGTGAATAATGCTGGGAGAGTCCTAGGCAATGGATGGTGTGTGGAGGTCCAGTGGTTAAGAAAGCAGCACAGCGATGGCAGCTCCTCGGAGAGTAAAGGGATCTCTGCAGCCAACAGAAACATAGAGGGCACTGATCTGGGTGATCCTTTTTAAAGCTGCACCCAGATCAGCGCTCTGTTTGCTACTAGAACAGGTGTCCCCATTAAAAGATATTCATCTCCCCCTGTTCAGATGACAGTGGTAACATTTTTGGTTTCCCATCACTTTCTATTTTAGAGAACGGCCACCAGGGCAAATAGAGGCTGTATTTCCCCACAAACAGAAAAAGCTGACATTGATTTTATTACTCCCCTACTCTATTCAAAACAAAAAAGGAAAAAAAAAATCCATTTCAAAACCAATCTTTTGGGTTTATAAGCTCCCCCGCCCACCCCCATGTGTTCTATGTGCCCTACCTTGATGGCCCTCCTGCACTTTTTTTTTTTTTTACTAGTTTTCCAATATCTTCTGCCTAGTCATGTGATATAACAGCAGTGCCACTCAATGTGCACCATTAAACTGTGGGTGCAGTACATCATCCCTGGAGGGTGAGGACATAGTGTTGTGCACTTACAGGCTTTCACTTGGTGTCATGTAAAGCTGGCCATAGCTGGATTGATAATCGGGTGGTTCATTAAAGGCCGGACAAATTTTGATCCACCTGTGTCTATTCCCTCTTAGGAGTTGTCAGTCTAATGACTGGCTTCTCTGGAATGTTGGGATGTTGGAAACTTTTCAAGGAGTCTCGCTATGCACCGCAGGGAAAAAGACCCCCCCCCCCCACCTTTTATAGGTAAGTTTCATACAACATGTTACATTATACAGTCAGAAATGCCCTAGGTGTTCAGGATATGCAAATATAAGCTGCTTATGTATGGCATGATTGCTTTGAATGTAGCATAGGGACAAAACCAGACGCGTTTCAGCAACAGATTTATTCTTCAGGGGAAGAGAAGGGTAAGCCATATCTATAATGTAATCACAGAGCTTAGTAAAATACACAATGGAAATAACATTACATATTCTGCATTATCTCATAATGTGCATTGTTGCAAAGGCCAAGGTCATACTCACATTGTACAGAATGAAAAATACAACATCGATCATAGATTAAAATTCACATAAAGAACCAGACTGTGGGTGCTTATTAGAATGCTGCTTCATCACTGTGTAACAACATTAGGAAAAGAGAGTCAAATTGCTGAAAGCCCAACTCCTGAAATGATTAAAAAAGCTACCCTGCACTGCAATGCATAATAACTCTAGGGGATGAGGAATAAGATGTAATATTTATGCCTCACTCTAGCTGTCTTCCTCCATCTGTGCGACTCGACCCTAAAGCCTGTTCTATAAGGTGGTCGCATAATGACATCATCAAGTACAGTGTGAGATCAGTAGTCCTGCAATGTATGCAATGATGGCGGAGGACCACCCACAAGTTGGAGTAGAGGAGCGTGTAGAAGCGAAGAGTAAAATAAGTATCACACCTTTTTCCCTTTTCTGCTAGAGTTTACAAGCATTTACCCCTTGTTAGTTTTTTTTTTTTTTTTTTTTTAAATTCCTGGAGTTGGGCATTAACTGCAGGAGAGAAAAGTCAGGTCACCAGCATCCATGTGTTGTCTGCCAATGCTGTGTAAATCTCAAGACTTAATGGACAGATATTCATATGCATTGCAGTGTAAAACCACTCCCTCATATGTAATTCAGTTGTTTATTAGGCCATTTACCTGGAGTTCAGTTGTAACTTTTGTTACAGGATTTCCAAAATTCAGATTAAATGCTTTGTCGTGACCCTCTGTGCTTATCAGCAATGGAAGCAGATTATTCTGTATTCTACAAATACAAGTGTCGGTAGATACACAGAGGAAATGAGATGAGAAGCAGCATCAAAAGGTCTGCCCTGCAAACAGGCACAGTCTATGTTAGGTCTTTAAAAAACAAAAACACAAAATTCAGGTCTATAAAACTCCATGTACACTAGCGTTTTTTTAAGCTAAGAACCGCTGGTAATAGTGTTTTTTAGTAGCCTTTAGAAGTGTTTAGGTGCATTAGTGTGTTGTTCATTTTTTTTATAGTACATGAAGTAAAAAGAAAAAGCTAAACAAAAAAGCTGTTAGTAGCGTTTTAGGAGCATTTACCTTTTTTTTTTTTCTGCTTAAAAAATGCTCCAACAAACTCTAATGTGTGCATGCTTCGAACCAGGTCAGAACCTCAGACAGGTTTTTGCTTTCTTAAAGTGTTACTAAACCCCGGACCCTGCATTCACTATATCTGGTCTCCCGCAGTACACACAACATGGAAGTGCAATTATTCTAGTAAATAAAAACTGCTAAATACCTTTTCTCATCAGCAGTATATAGCAGTCTTGTGACTTCTATCAGTGTCCAGCAGAGCACTGGTTAAAGCTTGTAGAAGCAGTTTTTTCTAGGAGGATGTAGAACCCCTGACCTATGTCTGGGCAGTGTTAATAGGCCCTGTGCTGATCACATGCACTCTCCCAAGAAAAAAAAAAAACCTCTCCAGCAATATACCCCAAACCAAACTGAGCATGTGCACTGTCTCCACACAATATGTCTTATCAGGAGATAAGAGGGAGACACTGGAAAAAAGGGAGAATCAGAGGAGTCAGGATCAAACAGCCTTTTTACACAATGCAAAGGCTTAACCTCTTAGGTTCCACAGTGAGTATAACACGCATGCTCTACTGCATATACAGACTGATTTTGTTGTTGTAGGTTTAGGAACACTTTAAGGAAAATAACTTTCTGTTTTTAGAACTATTCATGGACAGATAGGATAACACAATTTAGCTTCTAGGAGCAGAAATAAAAATGCTAATAACCACTTCTATAAGCTTAAAAAACCTTTAGTGTTCATAGAGCACATAGATTTGGAGTGGAGAAAACGGTTTGTGCAGCTTTATCTGGATCTTGGTATTGCCGGATGGGGCTGTGTAGTTTGGAGATTCCTAAAAGTCTTGGGCGGGATGGACCCCACCCCTGTGTCTGGGTGTTGTGGACAACCAGCAGGGTGTGTGCAAAGGTGCACACAGCCCTTATAACGATGGGCTTGCAAGAGCAGTTGGTGGTGGGAGTTGGAGTTGCTTGAAGACTGAACCCTGTTGGGACAGCTGTGAGTCCCTGTTGGAGACTACAATCGGTGTGAGGGGGATTCGGGGCCCAAGGACTGGGAATGTTTGGCCAGCGCTGAGAGTCCGGGAGATCAAGAGAGGGTCTGGGAGACTGTGGAGGCCAGTGAATCCAGGGGGGCTGGAGAGAATCCAGAAGTCTCTGGGGGATGCAAGCTGGAGACACTGTTAAAACCCTGTCTAGAGGCCTTGTGGGCCTGAATGGCAAGTTTCTGCCACATATGTCAGAGAGAGAGAGAGACAAATGGCTTGGTATACTGTTGTTTGATTACTGAATGAAGATGAAACCCCTGCCTGGGAATCCTGGTTTTTCTACCTTCTGATAAAAGTGGGCTACCAGGCCCTTAACTATAATGCTGGTTTGATATGGACTCACTGTATAAAAATCGCATCTACCACTAAGCTAAACATCCCCCCATATATTTATTTCAGGTACTTATATAGCACCATCAATTTACGCAACGCTTTACATATATATATTGTACATTCACATCAGTCCCTAACCCTCCAGGGGTGTACAATCTAAGGTCCCTAATTCACATTCATACATACACATACTAGGGCCAATTTAGACAGGAGCCAATTAACCTACCAGCATGTCTTTGGGAAGTGTGGGAGGAAACTGTAGTACCCAGAGGAAACCCACGCAGGCACAGGGAGAGCATGCAAACTTCATATCACAAGTGGTGTTCAGTTGCGGGCAAGCAGGTGGTGAAATCCGGGTCTCTGCTCCAGTGGTGAGTTTTTCACGTCTGGAGTTGCTGCTGGCTTTGAGGTAGCTAGGCGAACAGCACTGCGGTGGAATTAATTTGATGCACTGTGTTGCATGCAGGTAGTGTACATGTGAAAGTAAGAGCTCAGCGTGGCCTGAGAAGATGTCTCCACATGGGAGGGCCAGTCCAGAGGGTCCAGTGATGTTTGAGAGAGTGAATGATTGGTTCAATCTGAACCAAAATAAAGTATGGGGCACAGTGTGAGGGGCTGAGATCTGGGCCTCTGACAACCCATGCTACCTACAGACGGGGACAGTGTTTTGTCAACAGCTTCATACTGTCTCCGCTGTCGCTACTTCGAAGTGCAGCAACCACAACAAGACAAAAGGAGGAGCAAGTTGCCGCAGCACGGCCTTCTCAACATGGAGAATCGTCTCCGCAGAAATAATCTCCGTTTTTGGTGGGCTTACCGGAGAAGGCGGAGGGTAATAACCCTGTAGAATTAATCAGGAATTGAATCCTAACTACTTTTGGTAAAGAAAATCTTAACCCTTTCTTTTCTGTGGAAAGAGCTCATAGGGTGCCATCTCATCCTCCACCACCAGGGGAGGGCGGACAGACCCTTTTTGCTGAAACTTGTACACTATAAGGACAGAGACATTATCCTTAGACTATCTCAGCAACAACCAAACATGGAATTCCAAGGTGGGAAATATCTATCTTTTCATTTTTCTCTGCTGAAATTCATCGTAAGCAAGCTAGATTCACAGCAGTTAAAAGACGCCTGCGAGCAATCCAGGTTTCTTACTCCATGCTTTATCCCGCCAAGCTACGAGTGGTGGCCGACGGATCCATACAATTTTTTGATTCGCCAAATGCTGCGGCTAACTGGCTAGACCGCAATGAACGACATCTACGCCAATCTTCATCTTGACCAGGATGCTGACCGGTGGTCTCCCTTTATTCTTTACAATATCTCCTTAGTTATGAAAGCGGAGTCGAGGGAAATGAGATACCTTATCACAAACACAGGAACCCACTCACAAGGTCACACCATTAAGACAGTCAGCTTTAGCCCTTCTGCTTTCCCCCCAAGTAACCCTGCGGGGCATACTTAAGTTTACTTTGGTTTGGTCCTTTGTTTTTATGGGCTTGCCGTATTGTCTCTGTGATTGGTCAGTGTCACTTCTTTCCCATTGTTTTACCACAAGGGTTACAGGTCATTTTGTTTTTTTTTTCATCGAAAAGGATTTGTCTGCAATATTTGCTAGAATATTATTGATATGAGGCACCATATTCTACCCACTAACACTTATCCTGATTGTTCTTATACTCTGTCAGTATTCAATGAGCAAACAAAAGGATGCTGTCCTCTCTTAGAATGTCCGAGGGTTTCATGATCTGAAGAGGACTGCTACTTTCACATTCATCTGCCATCAATCTCCCTCAATTGTATGTCTTCAAGAGTCTCACCTGACAGTGGATACTTTCCATTATCTGCATAGATCCAAGTCTCCTATACAGCTCCACGCTACGCATTCTCAATACTCCAGGGGTGTGAGCATACTGGTGGCTGAGGGGGTACCTTTTACGGTTCTCTCCTCACTAATTGATTCACTGGGACGTTATATTTTTTTTTTCATTGTAACTGCAGCTCTCAGATGTGTGTTCTTGCTAATATCTATTATCTAATTCCTAGATAGTAAGCTCCAAGGAGCAGGGCCCCCGAACCCCTCGTGTTAATGTATTGTTACTGTATTGTCTCATGTACTGTCTCCCACTCTAATGTACAGAGCTGAGCAAACGTTTTGGCGCTAAATAAATACTGAATAGTAATAATATCTATATTCCTCCGCCATTTTCTATGGAGATTTGTGAAATGTATGTTTCAGTTTGTAGCCACGTTTCCACAAACACCAATCCTAGTTGTAGGGGACTTTAACACCGTGCTATATACCTCCCTAGATTTCTTTAAACAATACTTTCCTCAAGGCCCTAGACAACCCACTCCCTTTGCATGACATATTATGGAACTCCACCCTCTAGAAGCCCAGTTTTCTTGCTACTCTAGTTCTCATTCTTCCCTATCCCATATAGACTTAGCATTGGGCTCAGACATGTCTATGTCATTTACACCACGTGTCTCTTATCTAGCCAGAGGGCTATCTGACCATTCCCCTTTGCTCCTCTCTATGTCCCTAAACAGGCCAAATGTATCTACATTATGGAAGCTCAACCTCTTCTGGATTACTCTTTTTACAGATATGCATCGCTTACATAATCAGTTGAAGAGCTTCTTACTTGATAACAGACACTCTGCATCTCCGTTGATTGTTTGGGATACTTTGAAAGCTTTTATTAGGGGTCTATGTATCAAAGAAATTTCCAGTATTAAGAATAATTCTAAGCAGTGGGAAGTTGATGCTAATCAATTTGTTGCTAAAGCAGAACAAGCTTACTTTAAGAATCCTAATCCTGATACAGAGAGAGTGGGTGTTGGCCCAGCAGTTTCTGTGTGCTGTACAACTTCACCGTGCAGACAATAAGCGGTTCTTTTCCTCTCAGGCCTTCTTCGAGGAGGAGAAGACAGGGCAGTTATAGCAAAGGCGCAGCAACCGTCCTCCCACATACCCTCTTTAAGGTTGTCTACAACACAATTGGCTACGGATACCCCCTCCATATTAGAAGGCTTTAGATCTTTTTACGAATCGCTCTATTCCACTAAGGTGTCCTACAAGCAATCTACCATGCAGGAGTTTCTGGATCGGGTCACTCTTCCTCCGCTTTCTGGTACGGATAGGAAAATGTTAATCGCTCTGTTAACTTTGGAGGAATTACAACCGGTTCTAGCATTCTTCCCTAACTCTAAATCCCCAGGTAGCGATGGGTTTCCAATGGAAATTTATAAATCCATTTGGTGACATATTATTGCCAAAATTACTTAATTAATCTAAATAGCCTTGCAACGGAATTCCTTGCCCCTCTCGACGTATGAAGCCATTATAGTTGTACTTTTAAAGCTGGGGAAGGATCCAGCACTAGCGGAATCATATCAACCAATTTCCTTTTGACTTCCGATCTCAAAATTATCACTAAGATTTCAGCAACAAGATTGACCAAAATCATCTCCAAGCTTATCCGCCCTGATCAATCTGGTTTCATCCCAAATAGGTCTACGGCACTGAATCTTCTTCATTGGTTATATTTAAATCTCCAAATTCCAACGGATAATATGGGTGACAGGGCGATGTTATCTTTGAACGCAGCTAAAACATTTAACAGTGTTAAACAGAGTTATTTTTGGACTGTCCTTTCTAAAGTTAATTTAGGGGATACATTTATTTCATGGATCAAACTATTCTATCTTGCCTCCACTGCCCGTATTTGAGTTAATAATGTATTGTCCTCATCATTTGCTTTGGGAACAGGGACACAACAAGGATTCTCACTTTCTCCATTGTTCTTTGCTTTGGCAATAGAACCCCTGGCTGCAGCCATCAGAACGGATCCTGAGATTATAGGATTTTGTAGGGGAGATCTGATGGAGAAACTGGCGTTATACGCTGGCAATGCCCTCCTATTCTTGGGGGACGCCTCATCCTCATCGGTACGCCTAATTACTTTAATCTCCGACTTTGGATCCTTGTCCGACTTTTCTATAAATTGGGAAAAATCTACTCTTCTCCTTCTAGACGCCCCCACGTACAATTCCTTTGATTGCAGCACAAATTGAACAAGTAAGCTCTACACAGACAATGTAAATAAGGAGTGAAGCGCTAAAAGGAAATCACAGTATGAGTATTCAAATGTATATACACCATTAAATATACAGTTCATTAGGTGACTTGAAGTGACTTGAGGTGCTCCAATGTAACTGTATCCTCCTATGGGTAAGGTGCTGTGATATTAAGTGCGAAAAGAATGCGCACTCACCAGAACGCGCAATTGAGCGTTTATGTATATTTCCTGATGTCATCTGCCAATCTGGAAAGTATCTAGAATCCAGTAGACTCCCTCATATGGTCTTGATCACCACCTGCTCCTGGCGTGCCAATTTTTCCCTCCTTTAGCTATATACAGCAGGTTTCTGTGCCTGTGATGCCACTCCTCCTGATTGAATTTCATAGTTTTATGACTTCCTGTTCCTTCCTTTGTCAATCCTGATACTATATCTCCCATGATCCTGTGAACCTCTGTAGTCTCAGGGCAGGCTATGGGAGTCACTTGTCTCGAAACTCAGTCCTCATTGAGGGTGCAAATGGTGCTCATGCTATGGAAGGCCGCTGTGAACCTTGGCCTGTTTGCCCATTACAGTCTGACTGACTTCTAAGTTTGCGGCCCCCCCTCTCACATATAATTAGGGATGGGAGTCATCACTGGTTCTTGTGTTGGCAGTGGGGCAGGGGGATTAGTAAAAGGTTCCTTTTTTTCCCCCCTCATATATCTCTGTGTTGAGTTTTTGAATTTGTTATTGTTGCTATAAAAAAAAATGTTTTGCTTGTTTTTTTGTTTTGTTTTTTTGTTTGTGCATTGATGTATGGAAAAGGCCGTCCTGCGTGACAAACCTACACAAGTATTGTTCAATTGAATTCCCCTCTTTTCCTTAGTTTTTGTTCTTTTTTTTATCTTATTTAAAAAAACTAACAACAAAAAAAAACTAGTGGTGACCAAAACAGTTCTGGTGCCATGTTCCCTAGTGACCGGTGCTGCAGAGATGCCCAGAGAAACCACCCAGGAGCTCTCAATGACAGAGCAGAAGGTTTCCCAGGTCAGCTATGGAGCTTCCGAGGTAGAAAATAGGGACCCTTTAAAGAGAGAGAGAGCTATGAGGAGTGGCTCACAGGCTGCTCAAGTGGGTAATAGACATAGGCAACCCGCTAAAGCTGCAGTCATGTCTACATGTAATGAGAATGATGATGGTCATGCCGACCAAAGTGTTACTGTTGGTAAATGTAATGTTGTTGATGGTGATGCCATTGAGAAATGTATTTCTGGTAACCCCGTCAAGAGGCCTTGTGGGCCTGAATGGCAAGTTTCTGCTACATATGTTAGAGAGAGCCAGGTGGCTTGGTATTTTTGGGATTACTGAATGAAGTTAAACCCCTGCATTGTTATCCTGGTTGGACTTTTGTTTTTTTCTACCTTGTAATAAAAGTGGGCTACCAGGCTCTTAACTATAATGCCAGTGTAACATGGACTCATTGTATAAAAATTGCATCTACCACTGAGCTACAAATCCCCTCATATCACAAGCCATAATAGGGCTTTCTTTTATATTGAGTGGGACACATTTTAGGGATTTGTTATAGATGATAGGCACATTTATTTAATTTTTTAGCACACTTATGTAGCACTTGATTGACTCCTAATTTTGTGATCAGATCCCCAGTTGCCTGGCACTGTTATCTTACATTCATTACCAGTGACCCCAAGGAAACTGAATATATATATATATATATATATATATATATATATATATATATATATATATAGTTGCAAGAAAAAGTATGTGAACCCCTTGGGATTACGTGGAGTTTTGCATGAATTGGGCATAAAATGTGCTCTGAACGTCATCTAAGTCACAACAATAGAAGAACACCGTCTGCTGAACATACTAGAAAAACATTAGATGTTGCCATGGTTTAATTGCACATAACATGTAAACATTCACAGTGCAGGGAGGAAAAAGTATGTGAGGCCCTAGCTTAATGACTTCTCCCAGAGCTAATTGGAGCCAGGAGTGAGCCAACCTTGACTCCAATCAGTGTGATGATATTGGATGTGTTGCTGACAGCTGTCCTGCCCTTAAAAAACACACACCTGTTTTGGGTTTACTGGTTTCAAGAAGCACTGTCTGATGTGAACCATGCCTCCAATTAAACCATGGTAACATCTAATGTTTGTGTAGTATTATGTTCAGCAGACTGTGTTCTTCTATTGTTGTGACTTAGATGACGTTCAGAGCACATTTTATGCCCAATTCATGCAAAACTCCACGTAATCCCAAAGGGTTCACATACTTTTTCTTGCAACTGTAAATATAATATTTAAAGTGGACTTAAACCTTCCTATTTTTTGCTGCCATCTTAGCCTCTGTGTGATATGCAGTTCCCATGGTTCTGCACATGTGATCAGTTACGACATCAACCATTAGATGGCTTGACAGTTCGGTTGAGGGCACAAGCAACTGTGACAGTTATTCATGGCATACCTTCAATGTAACTATCTTGTGAAACAGTTCTCTAAATCAATGGGTTTAGTTCCACTTTACGCTTCTAAACATAGTAACAGTGAAATAATACACACATAATTAAAAATATTGAAAAAATAACATTTAATTAAAGCTCAACTCCAGGCTCATAAGCCAGAAAGGATTTAAAGTAGAATTCTAGCCTAACACTAACTAGATTTAAAAATGTTCCCTTCTCCCTCCTGCTACCTTTCTTGCCTAAATTGTGTAAAATAGTTCTTTATGCTGACCTATTTTTAGTCCACTCTGGTCCGGTCACCTAATCCTGAAGCTCTGGCCCCACTGTGACTGTCAGAAGCAGCTGCAGGGGATAGGAGGGAGTACTGACAATACCTTGGGCATGGGAGTCTACAAGTGACATCACAATTCCTGTAATTCCCACCCATTGCCACCATTGTCAAGCGCTCCTTCTTCTTCCACCTCTCAAAGTCCTTTTTTTACACTACCAGATGAAAATAGAAGAAATCCAGCCTAAAAAAGAAAATTAAGGCAGATATCACATCTAAGAAATGGTAAGCTGCAATAATAAATATTTGCTTTTGGGTTTAATACCACTTTAACAAAGCACTTCTCTTGTGTGGGAATCCAAAAGCCCCGAGACTGCTGCTGGGCACTGCAATCTTAGATTTGCTGTCAGCAGCCCCAGCCAACTCAGAGCTGTCACTCCAGTGACAGTCTGTAGTATTGTACTTAGCTTCTTCTCTTGTAGTTCCTTTAGGGCCAGTTTACACTACAAAAATGCATTCCGGATACATTTTTGCTTACAGATCACAGCACATGCAGTTCCGGTGCAGTTTTGATGCAGTTTGCTATATTCCAGTATGGTTCTGCACTGGAAACTGACCAGAACTGACTTCACTAGTGTGAACTAGGGCCATTGGAATACATGCAAAACACTGTATGCATTTTTGATGAAGAGAAAAAACTCGCTGAACTGCATCTAGTGTGAACTAGCCCTGAGGGCCAGTTCTCACTAAAGAAACGCAGCCCAGATGCGTTCCTGCATGTACGTTTTTGACATATTCTTTGCACGTTTTTGACGTGTTCCAGTGTTCCATTTTTCCCCCTCTCTTTTTCTTCAATTTAAATAGGGACATGTGTGTTTTTGATGCATTTTTGTGCGTTCTGGTGTATTTTGTATGCGTTTTACCACATTCCAGTGCAGTTCTGTGCAGAAAGAAATGCAGCTTGTTCTACATTTTTTTCTGCATTTGGAACACACTGGAACTGCAAGCATTGATGTGAACTATGACATTGACAACCATATAATCTACTTGCTGTACCTTTTGGATGCAGAAAAAAAGAAACTGAAACACATGTAGTGTGAACTGGCCCTAAAAGTTTATATAGGGAGATAAGGGGCAAGGTGAAGAAGCTGGGTCAGCATAGAGAGTAATTAAATTCTCCCATAGAAGGCTATGATGTACAAGGGGGTTTCCTGAGCTATCCCTTAGGGCTAGTTCACACTAGATGCAGCTCAGTGCGCTTTTTTTCTTCATTAAAAATGCATGCACACTGTTTTCCGTGTATTCCAATGGCCCTGGTTCACACTAGTGCAGTCAGTTTCCGGTGCAGAAAAAAAAGTAGAATATGCTGCATTTTTTCTGCACAGAACCATACTGGAACATAGCAAACTGCATCAAAACTGCACTGGAACTGCGTGTAGTGTGAACTGTAAACAAAAACATATCTGGAATGCATAGGGAGTGCATTTTTGTAGTGTGAACTGGCCCTAAATGTTTTTAACTCTTTGTTAGGATAGGCAGTGTTCAAATCTAATTTACTAGTTTACAGTGATGATGAAGAGCTGCCAGCCCAGTACAGGCAGGGTTACCATGTAAAATATTCAAAGTAGGTGTTATTCCAGTTTGGTTGCATAAATGGAAAACCACTTTAGGGTGACCATGCACATTAACATGTGACTACCTACAATCTAGCAGATGTTCATATCAAATTGCTTAGTGGCTGAACTACAATATTTAGAAGGAAAAGAGAACATGGCCATACAGTTAAAGCCTAAGTTTACTTACCTTTAGTGAGATATGTCCTCCTTTGGCCAAAATCTTCATCCACCGATGACACCCTCCCCCACTGTAATCTTGCAATGCAGCAGAGGTTAATATATCTAAGAAGATGAGAGTGTCCGACTATGCTTGCCCTTTTCATCCAGCTGCTCCATTCATAGAAGCTGTTACTTCAGCTTCCATGAGTGAAACAGGGTCAATGAATGGAGGATGGGCAGATGATCGATAGGTCTGCCCCTCCATTCATAACTTGTGTTTCATTCATAGAAGCTGTAGTATGGCTTCTGAATTCAGCTGTTGGGTGGAAAGGGTGGGTACAGTCGAGCACTGCTTATGAGTGTCTTTCACAGCACCTTAGTTCTATTAACCTTTGCTGCACTGGAAGATTGCAACAGCGGAGGGGGCATCAAGGAAGGAAGATTTTAGTAAAAGGAGGACACATCTCATTGAAGGTAAGTAATGTCCCTTGTGCTCATTTTAATTTTTTAATTTTTTTTTTTGTCTTAGGTAAACTTAGGCTTCAGTGTACACATACAGAGTTGCAGGCATTTCATGACTGTAACATTCACCTGGCCAGATAGAACCTAATGGATATGTTGGCATTGAAAATCCCTGGCACCCCATATGCATCTCAATTATCAGCTGTTTAGGCCTGAAACTGTGTAATCTGCCTGATAATGTGGATGAATATGGGCCGAGACATTACTGTCATCAGTCTTCTTCCTCCTGTCCATTGGAATATCCCTGTCTGGTATAACTGATGCCTGCGGGAAGATGTGTTAGTTGCTAAATGGTAAATCATCCTTCTTCCACATTATATCTTTCAGAACACTTACCTATAGCAATCCTAATCTTTCCCCGTCAAGTTGCGTTGTGAAGTTTACAATATTATTCTCCTGAAAATAAGCATTTATAGAAAAGAAGTTGTCTCTAGTCTTTTGTGTTGCCCTTTCCTACTTGATGTAATTGCTCTTGACAGGGTGTTGATAGCAATCGATTTTCCGTTTGTCCTCCATTGCCTAGGAGAAAATCAGTCTACATTCTTTTGTGGAGGGTCTGCAGAGGAGCTTTACACAAGCGAAATACGCTAATGCATTAAACATGTAGGCAAATGTCAGGCATTGAAGGGGCCTGGTCTCAACAGTACTGGTTATGAAGCTGAATTCACAATGATTGTGAGATGACCTTGGCCACACTTCCTCCATATCCCCTGAGTATTGTGGTGTTTGTCACCGTCATGGCACTGCATTTGGAATTATACTTTATTTGGACTTATTGGTTAGAATAGGAAAAAATAAAAATAGGACAAACATTTAAAGATATAAGGCATAATTCTTAATATAAGGGTAAAGATCTTTATTTTCAGCCATGTAACTGTGATTTTCAGATCTGTAGTCTTAAGCTGGCCTTACACTGTTTGAATTTTGGCCAATTCCTGCTAGCTTGGCTGAAATTCGAGCAGTGCAAGGGCCTGTTGGCACCACTTCATTAACAAAAGTTGATTGATTGACTTTTGTCAAAGGAGCCTGTTGGAAAATTGTTGACTGAACAGTGCACTGCCAGTTGTAAAAATGCTATAGTGTGGCAGGAGGGGATTCATCTATCTGTACTTTTAACATGAATGGAGAAATCTGTTTCCTGAAATCTAAACAAGTATGGCCAGCTTTATTTGTGTTACCTTTCTTTGTCCCTTCCTATCTCTATTTTAACTTACATCATATTAAAAACCCTAAAAACTTTATTGGGGAAAATGATAGTGTTGATATTAAACAATTCTGACATTCCTCTCCTGCATGTAAAAATGATGGTCTGGTGCTTGAATTCTTGCTCTCACTGTGACGTTCCTGGCAATATCTCTTGTGTGGAGGGTCTGCAGAGGAGCTTTACACAAGCCAAGCTTTACCATTACATACAAGTGGAGGACCGATGCATGCGTTCACCTTTGCACGTGTCCATGGGGAGATGGGGTGCATTATTTTTTTTTTCTTCTAAGTATTATTTATTTTATTTCTTTATTTTTGTAGAGCATCCCTTGTGAAAACAATATGCATGACAGGTCCTCTGTATGGAGAGATCTGGGGTCTGTTAGATCCAAGATCTCTACTCTGGCCTCCAATGCAGCTGAGTTGGTCTGATCGGTAACCGGTCAGTAAACACAACTGCAACTGGAAGTGACAAAATCCTCGTCACTTCAGGTTTCTGGCTTAACACAGTGGGAGGAACAACATCAGTTCCTCTCACTGTGTGTTCGGAGCCAGATGCCACCACTTACCAGGCTCTCCCATGATCCCAATCAGCTGCCTGTAAAATTAATCCAGCAGCTTTTTAGCCACTCATACTACTTTTACTAAAAAGAGAATTGCTGAAAAATTATACTGGGATTTGGACTTTAGCTGCAGTCATGATCCCAATATAACCACTTCAACCTTAGGCCATTATAAACAGCCTAAGGATGGGAAGTAATTAAAGTGAACCTTGTATAGGAAGAAAAAGATAAGAGGCACCTTCTTAGTGCAGTATTATACAATTTAATAAGCCACTATATACATAAACACAATGGTGAAGTAATAAAAAAGTCTGTCGATAAAGGATGATCTCTAGGTATGCCGTCGTCATCCACATCCTGCAGAAGTCTGTCCGACTGCCATAAGGGCCACCGTGGATGGTAGAAAGGTCCCAGAACTCTGGAGCCAGAGGTACAGTTGTGACCAAAATTATTCAACCCCCAATGCTGTAAAGGGGTTTAGGGACTATAGTGTACATTTGGAATTGTATTCAGAATCAAATCCTACAAGGACGTTGTAACTACCCAAATGCAACTAAAATGACATCAATTGTTTATGTAATACAGTAGTAAATGGTTCTTATGTGGTTTCTTCATTGCCACAATTATTCAACCCCTTAAAGACTACCACTCTGAAGAACAGAGGTTCATACAGGTGCTTTCCATCAGGTATTGAAAACACCTGTGGATGTCACCGAGCAGCAATCAAGCATAATAAGCACCAATTAGGCAGCTTTAAAATGACTGTGATACTCAGCTCCTTCTAGACATTTACTGGTGTGGTTACAAACATGGTGAAGGCAAGAGAATGGTCCAGGAAGACAAGAGAAGAGGTGATTTCTCTTCACAGGAAGGGCAATGGCTATAAGAAGATTGCAAAGATGTTAAACATACCAAGAGACACCTTAGGAAGCATCATTCGCAAATTCAAGGCAAAGGGCACTGTTGAAACGCTACCTGGTCGTGGCAGAAAGAAGATGCTGACTTCGACTGCTGTGCGCTACCTGAAGCGTAGAGTGGAGAGAAGTCCCCGTGTGACTGCTGAGGAACTGAGAAAAGATTTGTCAGATGTGGGTACAGAAGTTTCAGCCCAGACAATAAGACGCACACTGCGTAATGAAGGCCTCCGTGCCAGAACTCCCAGGCGTACCCCCTTGCTGTCTCCAAAGAATAAGAAGAGTCGACTGCAGTATGCCAAAAGCCATGTGGACAAACCACAAAAGTTGTGGGATAGTGTTCTGTGGACTGATGAAACAAAATTAGAACTGTTTGGGCCCATGGATCAACGCTATGTTTGGAGGAGGAAGAACAAGGCCTATGATGAAAAGAACACCTTGCCTACTGTGAAGCATGGTGGAGGGTCAATCATGCTTTGGGGCTGTTTTGCTTCTGCAGGTACAGGGAAGCTTCAGCGTGTGCAAGGTACCATGAATTCTCTTCAGTACCAGGAGATATTGGATGGAAACGTGATGCAGTCCGTCACACACCTGAGGCTTGGGAGACGTTGGACCTTTCAACAGGACAATGATCCCAAGCATACCTCCAAGTCCACTAGAGCATGGTTGCAGAGGAAAGGCTGGAACATTTTGGAGTGGCCATCGCAGTCACCAGACTTAAATCCGATTGAGAACCTCTGGTGGGACTTAAAGAAAGCAGTTGCAGTGCGCAAGCCTAAGAATGTGACTGAACTGGAGGCCTTTGCCCATGAAGAATGGGCGAAGATACCCGTAGATCGCTGCAAGACACTTGTGTCAAGCTATGCTTCACGTTTAAAAGCTGTTATAACTGTAAAAGGATGCTGTACTAAGTACTAAGATTGAATGTCACTTGGGGGTTGAATAAAACTGATAATGCTGTGAGCACAGAAAAGACATTTGTGGTTATTTCATTATAACTGTTATGTTATATTTGTCTGACCTACAAGTGCCTCTTTAATGTAAATGTAAGCAAGATGACTGAATGATCAAAAGCAATGTCAAACTGGCCAAAACACTCAATTTCAGTGGGGGTTGAATAATTTTGGTCACAACTGTATCTGTGAACAGCGTGAACTGCAAGAGATGGGCGGATGTGACGTCACCAAGGGGAGAGGTCGGCAACCAAGGAGAAGGAAGGCTACGTGCTCGGAGCTAGCTGCTCCTTCTACAGGCCTCTAGAAGGAGCAGCTAGCTCCGAGTGCGTAGCACGTATACATTTATGTATATAGTGGCTTATTAAATTGTATACTACTGCACTTAGAAGGCGCATCTCTCTTTTTCTTCATATACTTTATCCTTATAGAGTTGGCTTACTCTGGGATTGCTGACACCTAAGCGGTTATACAGTGATGGACATTCTGTAGTATTATGGACTTTTGTATATTCACAGGATATGAGCCTCTAGTGCGCTGAGAGTTCTTTACATTTTTAAAGTGAACCTTCCCTACCCTCAAATGTTTTTAAGGCAGCAACAGTGCTGAAGTGTAGGCACACCTTGTAGCCTGAAGGCATCATTGCTAATCTTAAACCCAATCACTGTGGATCAGTGGCATTTTATAGATCACAGACCGACACTGTTCATTGAAATTTGACTACTCTCTAAGTCAAGATTAAACCCCAGCCCTTCCTAAAGCTAAATTCCACTTCAGATTTTAAATGGCAGAACATCTGTGGGTATCTGATGCTTTTGAATTCAACAGTTTTATAGCAGGACATTTGACATTTTTGACAGAGCTATTGTTAACATTTTAGGTCAGGTCAGGTTGCGTTTCTGGTGTTGCTGTGATGTTTGTTTGTTTTTTTAGGTTTATGTTTTGTAATTTTTTTTTTTTTTTTTTGGGGGGGGGGGGTTATTTACTTATATGGAAACTTTATTTTATAAATATATCTTACTAAAAGAAGACACATGACATAGCATTGGTAGAACATTTGGGGTTTTCGAAAGATGACTTCAAAAGAAGCTGTTTGTCTGTAGGCCCCTTTCTCCTTTAGTTTTATGTGTTAATTGGAGTTTGAGCTGTTTAGCAAAGCAGTTAAATTCCAACTCCAGACATATAAAAAAGAAATATCCCTTGTATTGAGGCTGTACCTGCACTTCAGGGGTCAATTGCTTATTTTTGTCTAGGGCAGGGGTAGGCAACCTGCAACTCTCTAGCTGTTGTGGAACTATATTTCCCATGAGGCATTACAACATTGCAAAACTGACAGATACAGCTATGACTTCCAGAGGCATGATGGAACTTGTAGTCCTGCAACAGCTGGAGAGCCGTAGGTTGCCTACCCCTGGTCTAGGGAAACAATAAACGGAGATATATCCACCCGATCGTTCACTCCTTCCCACAGCTAGACTGGTCCCCACACCTTCTGCACCCCCATGCTCTAGCAGTCTAGGGTTCCGACATCATCAAGACCTGCTCGGGACGTGAGGACGCTGAGGGACAGTCTACTGCTGGATTGTGGGGGAGCACCTCCTGCCGGGGAAGCCGAGGTTAAAGTAAGTAAAATTGTTCTCCTCTCCCCTGGTCAAAACAAGCTATTAACCCTTGTGTGGGTGTTAAGGACCAACCGGCGGTAGCTTCTAGCGCTCCACAGACCGGGATTCCCCAGGGCGCGGAATCTAAGCCCCAACCTGCTTGTTCACCAGGGCCCCTGGTTCTTGGATTCAGATGCAAAAGTCCGGGGTTGTAGATCAAAATATAGCTGGCAAGAGTTCTGGAAGGCCCTGAACTTCCCTTGATCCCCATTGAAACACTCGGGCGTTGGCACTCGAGGTTCTGGCGGGGGAATGGTGAACACTGCTCCAGCTGAAGGTTCTGCGGCGCCCCTGGCAGGCGGCGAACTAACCGGGTCTGATGCGACGGTAGCAGGTGTGGCTAGGGTCTCCTCCAGACTCAGTCATGGCCTTATGATTCTGTTAAGGACCAACCGACGGTAGCCTCTAGCGCTCCACAGACCGGGATTCCCCAGGGCGCGGAATCTAAGCCCCAATCTGCTTGTTCAGCAGGGCTCCTGATGGTGGGGATGGACTTGGAGCAGGCCAAAACCAGGTCACGGCCCCTTGGGAGCAACCAGCTGTGGTAGAAGCACCTGCCGGTGGTACGCAGCAGGTGTGAGCCTGATGTGAGGAGGCGGAATGAGCGAAGTCAGACAGGCCAGGTCGGTAACGGTGGAGGCAGGATGGTACAAGCGGCAGGCAGAAGAATAAACGGGTCACAGGCCAGGTTCAGTAACAGGAGATCAAACGTACAGGGTTAGACAGGAGAATGGTCAGACAAGCCAGGGATCAGAGCAGGAGACAGTCAGCGAATCAAGGTCAGGCAGGGTCGGCAACAAGGCAATCTCTCAGAAATTCACAGTCAGATCCAGTTTAAATAGGGCGCCCTGCGCTCCCACTGGTGCCAGGCACGCGATCACGAGTGCCGTCGCGGGCGCCCAGGTCCTAGTACCCGCACGCTAGTGCGCCCCGGCATACTGCGCATGCGCAGACCCGCGTGCCACGGTAAAGCCTGGGGTCCTTGACATTGGGCATAGCCTAACTGCAAGGGATACATTTTATATGTCAGTAGTTGGGCTTTAGGTGTATGCAAAGCTAATATTTTAAAGGAAAAGTTAGAAATGCTGTCAGATTTTTAGCAGTCTGGGTCCCCACAGTGGACATTCACTATCACTATTTGTTGTGGTGACTATTGTCTCCATTCCACTAAATGCAATGTTAAAAGAAAAAAAATGTAGTTTTGGATTTGCATACACAATTCTGCCTTGGTAAATATGCAAGTAAAGCATCACAAAGCTTATATATAATTTTTTTCAGAAAAAGGAGTGTGCATATTCTGCTTTTATGTTTCTCTTTGACAAGTTTTCTTTAAAATATTTGGATGATCACACTGGTAAATATATGACTGTTGGCAAAGTTAGGCATGAATGTGTGGGTGCTTTGCTTTGTTGTCTGAAAAAGTCTGGACATATACTACAGAAACATAGTATGTAAGTAATTGGTTTCTATTATAAGCATAGACAGTTCTTCTTTCAGACACTTTCTCGATCCATGGTATTTGAGGCTTTTCATCAGCATCAGAATTGCAAATTCAGTGACACTGGGAATAATAGCAGAATACTGCTATTAATTTGTTTTCTCTTCACTTCCTAGCTAAGGAGGTGTTTTCACAAGTACAGACTGAGGTGACAGAACCACAGTAAGCAAACTCTCAAATTAATAAATGATGTAAAACTCAAATTATGATTCTTTGACTTGATAATGGAGCTCTTAATTAGCCACTAATTAGGAGACAACATCAATTATCTAACCTGAACTTGACATGTTAGTGTTGTGTTAGCTTTCCTTCATCACTAATAAAATGGTAACAGTCACGCTAGAATCTTGATCCGAGGCAGGAAAACAAATCAATATTAAAATATCATGGAGACAGTGTTGTGCGAAGTGCAACTTAACAGGATGACACATCTTTACCTTCTTCTGATTCCTGCGCATATGTGCCACACTACATTAGTATACTTTTTTTTTATCACAGTGTTAGTTGGTTCATCTATTTCTAGCTCGTCTATAATTAGATTTTAAAATGGTCCCTACGTTCTTTTGTTATACTGTAGGCTTATTTCCTGAAGCATCCTAGAAGAGGAAGTTTGATAGGTCTACTTGTTTGGTGGATATTACTTGTTTGATTCCTGTCTCCCTGTATTTTGCCTGGAGATGCAAAAGCTACAATTATTATCACTTGAGGATTTTACTTTTTTTTAAGTTTTTTTTTCTAAATGTTACCAAGGTAGATTAAGCAAAGGACAGCAGTTGAAAATGTCTTGGTCCAATGGTCAAGTGCATACTGTTTGAACATCATTATGAAACAGAATAGGTGTAGCTCAGTGAAAGCAGTTTTTTTTTTAGCAGTCTGGGCCCCACGGGACATTCGCCATCGCTATTTGTTGTGCGACCATTGTCTGGACATATACTTCAGAAACATAGTATGGAAAAAATTGGTCTCTTTTATCAGCCTAGATAGTCCTTCTTTCAGATACTTTCACAAAGGCAATCCATAGTATTTCTGAGGCTTTCCATCAGCATCAGAATTGTTTGATTCCTTTCAACCTGTATTTTGACTGGAGATGCAAAGGCTACAATTATCACTTGAGGATTTTCTTCTTTATGAAACAGAATAGGGGTAGTTTTGTGAAAGCAGTGAAAGTGAAATGCCTAAACAGCATATCTGTCCACTACCATTTTAAATACTGAGCACTTTGCTTCAGCTTGAGAGATGAGATGTGGATTAATGGGTTATTTTCTTTGTGGCAAGTTGTACACCGTAATCGAAGAGAAGAAATCAAGCAAATGATGAGAGGAATGATCCTTTTAACAACTTAATGTGTTTGCCTGTAGGTTTTTAAAAAGTAATTTACATGCACTCATGCAAACACTTAGGGCATATGTATAAATGTATGTAAAAACATGGGATAATTTAGTCAAAAATATGTAAAACCAAGTTGAACTTTCAGTTTAAAACCCCACTCCATGCTGCTGTTATGTTGTTTTGTTTTTTTTTAAGTCAAAAATTAAAGAGTTTTATTGAAAATGAGAAATAACCGTACAGCAATTCCAGAACAGATTATTAGCCACAACAAAGACCAATTGTTTTGTGTAGTGTCAAAATTATTCAGTGATACAAACTGAGTACAGCATAGCAAGACCAGTAGGCCAATCATCAAGGTGGCACAGCAAAAAAAAAAAGACAATTTATGGATTAAGTAACACCCCCAGCTAGCTAACCATTCGACCAAGACCAATAGCCAAAGGAGTACAGTCTCTCTAGTGCCCATCAGTGAAGCCTCATCAGTGCCCATCAGATCAGCCTCATCAGAGCTCATCAGTGAAGAAGAAAAAATACTTATTTGCAAAATTTTATAACAGAAAATAAAAAAAACCTTGTTTTCAAAATTTGTGGTCTTTTTTTCATTTATTTAGCAAATAAAAAAACCCAGTAGTGATTACCACCCAAATAAAGCTCTACCTGTCTCAGAAAATTATAAAATAAGTTCATACATGGGTACAGTGTTGCATAATTGTGCAATTGTCATTCAAAATGCAACAACGCTGAAAGGGGAAAATTGGCCTGAGCAGGAAAGGTGTGAAAGTGCCCAGTGTTGAAATGGCACTACAAGGAGTCAATCCGTGACTAGGTAAAGCAGACTCAGGCTTGGGGTATCCAACCACAGGCCCCAAAGGTTCTCATATTTATGAGGACAGTGCTGTTAAATTCACCCATGCAGTGAAACCCCATCTCAACTCTGCACCCTTTACTGCATGTATTAAATACTTGTTCAGCTAGGGGGCACAGGAGTAACTTGAAATACTTACCTTACTCCTCTCTCCTTCTGGCTAACCATGCAGTGTTGGGGGACCTACCGCATGACTAAATGTAATTGCAGCCGGGAGTGACTCTTAAAATTAGTTATATGCCTTATGGATGCATCAAAATAAAAGCTGTTCAAAGTCTTATAGTTCCCTTTGTTAAGAAAGCAGTCATAATCTGAGTAGAATAGCTTGTCCTAACAACATGCAGCAGAGAAAGATCCTTGCTTTTTTTTGTGGAAGCAGTGATCTCCAAGTCCAACATGCCCACTGCAGGTTCAGACCTATAGCTCTTTAGTCAGCAAATCTTATGCTCCCTGCTAATTGGAGGGTTCATGCTCTTACTCCACAGGATGTGTCAGACCTCTGCAGAGGGACTATTGCTTACATCTAGAGAGCAAGGCTTAACCAGACGACTTTGCACACTTTTTGTTTTTATGCACCTGGAATGCATTTAGCTAATTCAAACTGAAATTTAATTGGGCTTTGAATATATTGTTTTTCCTTTCTTTGCACTCTTAAAAAACTATTAACTATTTTTGTGTGTGCAAACCCAATAGTTTGGTTAGTAGAGTGATTTCAATAAGATATTCAGCCACCTTATGGTGAGATAGAATAAAACCTATTCTTTCTGTCCAATTCACCACGTCCAAGCTAGATACACTGACTTGTTGGTTATCTTTTAGTAGAGAAGCCTTATGCTCTTAAGTTGCACCGAGAAGACCTGGCATTCCTGAGACTAATATACAGAAGTTGGATAAATGTCCCCCTATCTTTGAGGCTGTTTCTAATGCTATAAACTAGGAGCTCTAGGTGCATAGTTGGCCAGTGGAGTATAAAGGATCCCTTTATCTGGCCTTTTCACTGTCCTGAAATGAAGAGGAAACCATCTGCTTTTTTTGTATTTGTGATGAAAGTGATAACTTGTTTGGCAATACTGGTAAGCTGATAGAGAATTGTTTTTACAAAAGCTAGTATTTGCATACATGTGCTTTCAATTTTGCTTTTTTTTTTTTATTGCAGGAGCTGCTTGCAACTCATCACTGACTGCCCTGATTCCATTCAGGAAGAACTGGATTTAATACGATCTCTGAGTTATCTAGAGGAGTTTGGAGTAAAGATTCTTCCTCTACAAGGTAAAAGAAATATACAGTACACTGCCTTAATCTTTATCAGTATAGACCAAGACGACTACATAATGACCCTAAATAGTAAAAGATGAGCATACTTTAGAAAATCATCTGTCTTCATCTCATCTGATCCAGGGATCATTGAACTGGGAGTTGCTATCAATAGGTTGTGGTTTTTTGGCATTTAAAGGTCTTCCTAGATAAACTGTTTCCTTTAATGGGGATGAGTTCTAAAGTGATTTACACCACTCAGCTCAGTTATTTCCTCTAAAGAACTGAGGGCTTTCATGTGCTCAGTACTGCTGAGATGCACCAGTTAGGAAAGAAGCTGTTGTTCCTGCTTTGTTCTATGAGTATCTCTATCAATATATCATCTAGTGCTCTTTCTGTTTCAACACAGCTGACCCCACATAAATTGAAACTGTTGCTAGCCATACTTGGCTCGAATTTCAGTCAAATTCTGTGCAATCAGATGATTTTTGAGCCAAGGGTGGCCCTGTTGGACCACTTGGCTCAACAAAACTCACCTAAAAATTGAAGAACCCAAGTGGAAAATTATCAGGTGAACAGAGACTGCATCCAATCAGATATAGTCATTGTTAAGGTATGTTCCAGCTGTATGAATACAATAGCCTGCAGGTGGAGATTCCTCCAAGGTTTGAGAGCCCTGTAAAGGCTGCTACTTCCTCTGTCAAGAACAGTCACATGGTATAATTACTATTGTTTACCCCAGTTCTTGAAGTACACACAACACCCTTTCCTAGCCAAACTGGTGTTTCCCACAGCTTCTACCACAATGTGATTTGTTGTTTTTAGATGTATTAGGAATTGCAAATGTTTTGCAAACCCCAACTAAATAATTGGTGTGGTATATAGTCCTTGTCTCCTCAATATATACTAATCTGTTAATTGCTGTACAATGTGTTATACAGTTGCAAGAAAAAGTATGTGAACCCTTTGGGATTACGTGGAGTTTTGCATTAATTGGGCATAAAATGTGCTCTGAACGTCATCTAAGTCACAACAATAGAAGAACACAGTCTGCTGAACATAATACTACACAAACATTAGATGTTGCCATGGTTTAATTGCACATAACATGTAAACATTCACAGTGCAGGGAGGAAAAAGTATGTGAGGCCCTAGCTTAATGACTTCTCCCAGAGCTAATTGGAGCCAGGAGTGAGCCAACCTTGACTCCAATCAGTGTGATGATATTGGATGTGTTGCTGACAGCTGTCCTGCCCTTAAAAAACACACACCTGTTTTGGGTTTACTGGTTTCAAGAAGCACTGTCTGATGTGAACCATGCCTCGCAGAAAAGAGCTCTCAGAAGACCTACCATCAAGAATTGTTGACTTGCATGAAGCTGGAAAGGGTTACAAAAGTATCTCCAAAAGCCTTGATGTGCATGTGTCCACGGTAAGACAGACTGTCTACAAATGGAGAAAGTTTAGCACTGTTGCTACTCTCCCTAGGCGTGGTCGTCCTGTAAAAATGACTGCAAGAGCACAGCGCAGAATGCTGCATGAGGTAAAGAAGAATCCCAGAGTGTCAGCTAAAGACCTACAGAAATCTCTGGCACATGCTAACATTTTTGTTGACACATCTACAATAAGGAAAACATTAAACAAGAATGGAGTACATGGGAGGACACCACGGAGGAAGCCATTGCTGTCCAAAAAGAATATTGCAGCACGTTTGAAGTTTGCAAAAGAGCACCTGGATGTTCCACAGCACTACTGGCAAAATATACTGTGGACAGATGAAACCAAGATTGAGTTGTTTGGGAAGAACACACAACACTATGTGTGGAGAAAAAAAGTCACAGCACACCAACATCAAAACCTCATCCCCACTGTAAAACATGGCGGAGGGAGCATCATGGTTTGGGGCTGCTTTGCTGCCTCAGGGCCTGGACGGATTGTTGTCATTGATGGGAAAATGAATTCCAGAGTTTATCAAGACATTTTGCAGGAAAACGTACGACCATCTGTCCGACAACTGAAGCTCCGCAGAGGATGGGTGATGCAACAGGACAATGACCCAAAGCATACAAGTAATTCAACAAAACAATGGCTGCAACAGCACAGAATACACCTTCTGGAGTGGCCCAGTCAGAGTCCTGACCTCAACCCGATTGAAATGCTGTGGCATGACCTTAAGAGAGCGATTCACACCAGACATCCCAAGAATATTGCTACGCTGAAACAGTTTTGTGAAGAGGAGTGGTCCAAAATTACTCCAGATCGTTGTGCAGGTCTGATCTGCAACTACAGGAAACGTTTGGTTGAGGTTATTGCTGCCAAAGGAGGGTCAACCAGTTATTAAGTCCAAAGGTTCACATACTTTGTCCTCCCTGCACTGTGAATGTTTACATGTTATGTGCAATTAAACCATGGCAACATCTAATGTTTGTGTAGTATTATGTTCAACAGACTGTGTTCTTCTATTGTTGTGACTTAGATGACGTTCAGAGCACATTTTATGCCCAATTCATGCAAAACTCCACGTAATCCCAAGGGGTTCACATACTTTTTCTTGCAACTGTATATCCCCATTGGAGGGAGTGTATTTCACTTCCTGCCAGGATAAGATGTGTTGTGAGATCACTCTAACATGGACAATTACAAATGCACATTTGTAGTAGAGTTGGGATGAATTGGGACTCCTGTTCATGTTTTTATTGCTTTCTTGGTCTTCCTGTCCTAGTAACAGTCTCTCCATTTTTTTTTGCACATCAGTTCACGTGATTTGTTTAATGTAAATGATTTTATTGATGTGTAGCCCTATCCTGACATACTGTCTGGCTTTATTTGGCTCACTGCTTCTGCTGACTGGGCACCATCTTCCCTACTGTCTTTAACCCTCTGAACCACTGGTTTGGATTTGATATTATATGAATCAACATCCATGAATCTGTTTTTTTTACCTTTAGATCAGAAGATATTGATACATTTACATGTTTTTTTCATCACCATAATTTAGTGGTTTACTACTGAATGTCTAAGTGTGCATCCTTGGAACTAAAGTAAAACTCAGAACCTTGGAGAACCAGAGCTGATCGAAATGTAGATTCCGTCTGTAGAATTTGTTTTCGAGTATTGACACGATTTTGTTGCTGGTCACAGACTATAGGTTACTTGTCAGTTGTAATCAGTGGATGTTAATAGCTGAACAAATGAAAAAAAAAGGTGTCACCAGCTTTCAGGGATTGCATCTCAGTATACAAAATATAGTCAACTTCACAGGCACTATTAATAAAGTTTAGTTGTTTTAGTTTCACCATGTGAGCATCTTAAAGTATATCTAAAGCCAGAACTTCTGAATTTCCCCAGTGGAGATAGAGGAGATCATCATCAGAGTTTTGGCATTAGCTACACTTTTAGAACTCTGTTGGTCACTTTGAGCAGCGTGACTGAAGGATCAGCAGAGCCAGATTTAATTCATACACGAGCAGGAGAAATATATCACAAAATTTGGTAATAAGGTTCTCAGATTGATATTCTACACAGCTTTGGGGCAGCACTAGGAAGTCTAATGGGGCCCCAGCAGACTTGAGAGAGCAATGTGTGCGTTAATCTTCCATAAACTACTGACAACTAAAATGTTGGGCATTGCTGCTCATTTCTTGATTAAATTATGTGATTATGAAAACAATGAACAAATATCTTTACAGTCATGGTCAAAAATATTGACACCCCTTCTTTTTTGTCGTATAAATGCACCACTTCGCCCAGAAAATTGTTGCAATTACAAATGCTTAGGCATTCTCATGTTTATTTCTTTTTTGTATTGGTATGACAAAAAAAAAGTGGAGAAAGAAAAAGCCAAATCTGACACATTCCATGCAAAACCCCAAAAATGGACTGGACAAAATTATTGGCACCCTCAATAATTTAAATATTTGGTAGCACACCACTTGGAAAAAAATAACGAAAATCAATAGTTTCCTGTAACCATCAATGAGTTTCTTACACTTCTCTATTGGAATTTTGAACCACTCTTCTTTGGACAACGGCGCCAGGTCTTTCAGATTGGAAAGATTCCTTTTTCCAACTGCTGTTTTGAGATCTCTGACAGAGACCCAACTTTCTGACCCTGGGCCCTACATTGCACCCCAGAATTCTTTGGTAGTATTCAGACTTCATAATGCCATGCAACGGTCAAGTGTCTGAAGCAGCAAAGCAACCCCAAAACATCAGTGAACCTCCACCATGTTTGACTGTAGAAATCATATTCTTTTCTTTAAAGGTCTCATTTCTTTTTTTGAAAACAGAATGATGGGCTTTACCAGAAAGCTGTAATTTTGTTTGCTCTGTCCCCAGCACATTCTCCCAAAAGGATTATGGCTTCCTCAGGCTTTTTTATGTTTCTGTGTCAGCAGTGGGGTCCTCCTGGGTCTCCTACAATAGCGTCCCTTTTCATTCAGATTGTGGCATATAGTGCAATCTGACACAGTTGTACCTTGTGCCTGAAGATCAGCTTGAATTTGTCTGAAAGTTGATTGAGGTTCTTTATCCACCATTCGAACAATCCTTTGTTGTAATTTTTCATCAAGGTTTTCTTTTGTCCACATCCAGGAAGATTAGCTACAGTGCCATGGGCTGTAAATTAGTTGACAATGTTGCGCATAGTGGACACAGGAACATTAAGATCTGTTAATGTATACAAATGAGTTTAGTTACAAATTACAGGACCATCACAAACAAATGTTGAGAAGGTACCAATAATTTTTTCCAGTCCATATTTGGGGTTTTGCATGGAATGTGTCAGATTTGGCTTTTTGTTTCTCCACTTTTTTGTGTCATACCAATATGACAGGAATGCAGGAGTGCCAATATTTTTGGCCATGACTGTATATGTGTGTATGTAATATGGAATAGCATACTCATTTTGTAAATTTGGATTTGCAAAGGAGCTAAATGGCCAATAGAGTATGGACCAAGTGCATTGGTTAAGTAAGTACAAATTAAAAATAATTTTTTTTTATTCTGTAATGTCTTTTAGCAGCTAGGAAATGTACAATCTATGGTGCAATATTTTTCACCCTTATATGGAAATCATTTATAGAAGTTAACATAACTACAATTTTGTATGCTTTGTGCACCTGAAGCCAGTACAGCATATTTTCGATGAGCCAGCCCTATTCTGTTGTTGCATCTGTCTCTTATAGACTGTTACAGTTACATAGTTAGTCTGTCTGAAAAAAGACAAAAGTCCATCCAGTTCAACATATATATATATATATATATATATATATATATATATATATAAAAATAAAAGTCCTATACCTACAATTGATCCAGAGGAAGGCAAAAAAAACCAGCAACGCATGATACAATTTGTTCCTGCAGGGGGAAAAACTCCTTCCTGATCCCCCAAGAGGCAATCGGATATTCCCTGGATCAACTTTACCTACAAATGTTAATATCCAGTTATTTTATGTGTATCTAGGAAATAATCCAGGCCCTTTTTAAAGCAATCCACTGAACTGGCCAGAACCAACTCTTGAGGGAGTCTATTCCACATTTTCACAGCTCTTACTGTGAAGAAACCTTTCCATATTTGGAGATTACATCTCTTTTCCTGCAGACATAAAGAGTGCCCCCCTTGTTCTCTGTGATGACCTCAGGGTGAATAACTCTACATCGAATTCACTATATGATCCACTGATGTATTTATGCATATTGATCATATCCCCCCTTAAATTATTACTAAATCCAGGACCCTGCATCCACTATATCTGGACTACCACAGTACACAGAACATGGAAGAGCAATTATATTAGTAAATATAAACTGATAAATACCTTTTGTCATCAGTAGTTAGAACAGTCTTGTGGCTTCTATCAGTGTCCAGCCCAGCTCTAGCTGAAGCTTGTAGGAGGAGTTTTCTTTCTGCTCTAGGATGATGGAAATCCCCTGACCTCTGTCTGGACAATGCTGATTGGCCCTGTGCTGATCACATGCACTCTCCCAAGAAACAAAAAAAAAACCCCTCTCTAGCAATGTGCATGCCTACGGTTCAGTCTGCAGATAAGTGGTGGTCACTTGAAAAAGGGGAGCACAGTGGCTAAATGGGCAGCACAGTGGCTAAATGGTTAGCACTTCCGCCTGGCAGCACTAGGGTCATTGGTTCGAATCCCAGCCATGGCACCACCTGCCTGGAGTTTGCATGTTCTCCCTGTGCCTGCGTGGGTTTCCTCCGGGTACTCCGGGTTTCCTCCCACACTCCAAAGACATGCTGGTAGGTTAATTGGCTCCTGTCTAAATTGTCCCTAGTATGTGTATGTATGAATGTGAGTTAGGGACCTTAGATTGTACACCCCTTGAGGGTTAGGGACTGATGTGAATGTACAATATATATGTAAAACGCTGCCTAAATTTGATGGCGCTATATAAGCACCTGAAATAAATAATAACAGAGAAGAAAGGATCAAGGGGCCTTTTTACACATTGCAGAGGGTTAACCCCTTAGGTTCCACAGTGAGTATAACAAGCATGCTTTACTGCATATACAGACTGATTTTACTGTTCTGGGTTTAGTGACACTTTAATCTCCTCTTCTCAAGAGAGAATACATTCAGTTCCTCTAATCTTTCCTCATAGCTGAGCTCCTCCATGCCTCTTATCAGTTTGGTTGCCCTTCTCTGCACTTTCTCCAGTTCCCAAATGTTCTTTTTGTGAATTGATGTCAAAAATTGAACTGCATATTCTAGATGAGGTGTTACTAATGATTTGTACCGGGGTAAAATTATATCTATGTACCTCTTTTAATACAAGAAAGGATTTTGCTCACTTTAGAAACCGCAGCTTGGCATTGCATGCCATTATTAGGCTTGTGATCTACCAGAACTCCCAGATCCTTCCCCGCCATCGATTCCCTCAGTTGTACCCCCCCTAGTATGTATGATGCATGCATATTCTTAGCCCCCAAGTGCATAACCTTACATTTATCAACATTAAACCTCATTTGTCACATAGTTGCCCAATTAAACAGAGCATTGAGGTCGGCTTGTAAGTTGGAGACATCCTGTAAGGACGTTATTCCACTGCACAGCTTGGTGTCATCTGCAAAGACTGAAATGGGATTTTTAATCCCAGACCCTATATTGTTTATAAATATATTAAAAAAGTAAGGGTCCCAACACAGAACCTTGGGGTACACCACTGACAACCCTAGACCATTCAGAGTATGAATCATTAACCACTACTCTTTGAATACGATCTTTTAGCCAGTTTTCTATCCATTTACATACAGATTTTTCCAAGCCCGTAGACTTTACCTTACACATTAGCCATGTATACCATGTCCACAGCCACCCCTCTGTCCAAGGTTTTGCTCACCTCATCATTAAAAGAAATCAGATTTGTTTGACATTTTGTTTGTTTGACAAATTCTGTCTTTCATTAATCCATGCTATCTGTTGCTTAAAATATTTTTTTCAATCGAGCTCATCTATGTGGTCTTTTAGTAACCTCTTTCCCTCCTGAGGATTTACCCCCCCTTCCTGACCAGGCCATTGTTTGCGTTACGGTGCTGCATTACTTTGACTGACAATTGCGCGGTCATGCAACGCTGCACCCAAATTAAATTTGCTTCCTTTTTTTCCCCACAAATTGAGCTTTTTGTTCATTGGTATTTTATCTCCTGTGCGTTTATTTGTTGTGCTATAAAAAAGACCGACAATTTTGAGGAAAAAACAATGTTTTTGACTTTTTGCTATTAAACGTCCAGTAACAAAATTTAAAAAATCAAATGTCGTCATAAATTTAGGCCAAAATGTATTCTGCTACATGCCTTTGCTAAAAAAAAATCACAATACATGTAAACAATTGGTTTACGTGAAACTTGTAGTGTTTACAAATGCAGTATATATACTGAGATTTTTTTAATTTTTTTTTATTTTTACTATCAATGGTAACGATCAGAGACTAATAGCGGGTTTGTGGCAGGCATTCTAACACTGGGGGGAACTGACTTGGTGTCACTGACATCCCTAGTGACACCAATACAGTGATCAGTACTAATAAAGAACACTGACACTGTACTAATGGCAATGGGCATGAAGAGGTTAACATCTGGGCGATCAAAGGGTTAACTGTGTGCTGGATGTGTTTTACTATGGGGCTGTTTCTGTGTGCTTCACTGTAAACACACTGCTTTGCATGCTTATGCTGTGCACAGCCATTTAAACCAGCGTGCACGAGCTGACAGGGAGGAGGCTCTAAGAGTCTGTCATAGTAAGAGCAGCAGCAAGGGGGGGCTGAGCAAGCATGGCGACATTAGACTGCATCCCCGATCACTGCTTCCAATCACCAGTCACTGGAGCTCTCTCCTCGGCAGAAGGATGAAGTCAAAAGATGGATAGCAGGCTGCATTCTTCACATGTGAGTCCCAACGGTTCTGCCTTCCACATGGCACAAAGCTCAGCTGTAAACCTGCCCTGCACCTCCACAGGTGTCATGAAAGTCAAATTCTTGAATATGTAGGAATTACTGTGACTTTTCAGGTTCTACATAAATTTATTCCACAAAACCATTCTTTTTAATAAGATATAATGTGTATGTGGAATACATATATGTAGAACCTGAAAAGTCGCAGTAATTCCTACATATTCAAGAATTTAAGCAGAAACAGCAAGTGATGTGTTGCCCTCTTTCACTTACACAATTCTATGCTCCAGCCAGCTCCAGTACTCTGTTCCTCCACCTAAAACCTCAACATCATGACATACCATACATTAACCCTGTGTGGTACAGTGAGGAGGCTGGAGTGCGACCTTAGCCAGTCACATTGCACACAGGAGCTATGGGGAACCAGTCACAATGCTGGAGGGAGCCTGCTGAAGCAAAGAGTTAGGTAAAGCTGGGTACACAGATTAAAGTTCACTTTCGCAGGGACCGGATGAATTTTGATCTCCATGTAACCCACCTTGTTAAACATTAGACCAAAGGCAAAACCTTGTTCGATCAGTGGTTTGCAGCCAATCAGCTGCAGCGCGCTGATCAGTGTATTCTGACAGCAGAGAGTTCCCATTGTCATAACACAATGTCTTGAAGGGGGGATTTTTGCATCCACTTCACTTGGCTGATTGAAAGAAAAGAAAAAACTATGCATGTGCACCAGCTTGAGTATATATTCCTTAAAGTAGTATTAACCACTTGCCCTCCAGAGGATTTACGCCCCCTTCCTGACTAGGCCATTTTCTTCCCACAAATTGAGCTTTCTTTCGGTGGTATTTGATAGCCTATGCATTTATGTTTTGCGCTATAAAAAAAAAGACCAACAATTTTGAGAAAATAACAATATTTTTGACTTTTTGCTATTACACGTCCAGTAACAAAATGTAAAAAATCAAGTGTCATAAATTTAGGCCAAAATGTATTCTGCTACATGCCTTTGCTAAAAAAAAAATTCCAATACATGTAAATAATTGGTTTACGTGAAAGTTATAGTGCTTACAAATGGCAGTATATATACTGAGATTTTTTTTTCATTTTTACTAGTAATGGCTGCGATCAGATACTAATAGTGGGATTGCAGCGGGCATTCTAACACTGGGGGGAACTGACTTGGTGTCACTGACATCCCAGTGACACCATTACAGTGACCAGTGCTAATAAAAAGCACTGACACTGTACTAACGGAACTGGGCATGAAGGGGTTAACAGCTGGGGCGATGAAAGGGTTAACTGTGTGCTGGGTGTGTTTTACTATGGGGCTGTGTCTGTGTGCTTCACTGTAACCACACTGCTTTGCATAGCTGTGCTGTGCACAGCCATTCAATCCAGTGTGAACGAGCTGACAGGGAGGAGAACTGATTTGTTTATGAACAGTTCTCTCCCCCACCCCGTCGGAGATCCCCGGCAATCACCGAGCACTGGCAAGTAATCATCGTCAGGGACCCGGTGATTGACCACCTTGGCCGCAAATTGCGACACACCCCCTACCCGGAAATGCAAAATCGCGTATGTATATGTGATTTGCGCACCACTGCCACCCTATAGAAGTATTTCTGCTATTGGGCAACGCTAAAGCAGTTAATTCATTAAAATGCCCCAGTGTTTGTATTGCCTCCTCACCCTCTGTTATACCTACCTGAGTCCTCTCTTGATTGACAGCCGCGGTCACCTGCCCCATACCCGGAAATGCAAAATCATGTATATATACGAGATTTTTTGCACCCGTGCCACCCTGTAGCAGTATATCTGCTATAGGGCAGACGGGAAGCGGTTAAATTCTCCAGTATCTTCCCTATTATAGAAGTTAAACTAACAGGTCTATAATTACTTGGCAAAGATTTTGATCCCTTTTTAAAAATTGGCACCACATTGGCCTTACGCCAATCCAGTGGTACTATGCCAGTCATTTAAGAGTCCCTAAAAATTAGAAACAATGGCTTTGAAATGACAGAGCTTAATTTTTTAAGGACTCTTGGGTGTATGCCATCCGGTCCAGGTGCTTTATTCACCTTTATTCTTTCTAAATATTTCTGGATCATATCAATCTGATGGATAAACTTTGGAAAAATTAAATTCAAGCTCTTTACCCAAAATGAAGCATTTTTTTTGTTGAAATTGAAGGAGTTTTATGTAAGGCAGAGTAAAGCAGGTTACCAAATTCATACTTTATAAAAAAAAGTTCCCAAAGCTGTAAGAAATTTGCTGCTTTAAATAATGAGTTATTTTCAGATACGAGAATATTTTTTTTTTTCTTGTCACAGAAAAAAAAGGAAATGACTATTGGTACATCTTAGCAAAGTGATCACTTTTACCAAAGGTTTGTATATAGATGAATTTCTTTTTTATTTATTTCCCTCTCAGCTGACCGGTATTGGACAACTGCCTTATCTCCTCACATGTATGATAGTTGGTGACTCTGCCTGATCTCTTTCAATAGTTGTATTTTTCCATTGGCAGTGGAAAGTAGGAAGCCGGGTCATTCTCCGAAGTATGTATTACATGCTTGTAATTCTTCTCTGTTAATATCCCATTCTCACTTAGCCTAGAGGTACATTTTCCTATAAGATGTGCTGTCTGGAAATGTGTATCTTTGTGACATAGAAACATCTGTACGTTTCTCCTATGTTCCATGTTCAAGGGCCAGGAGCTTGTTTTATCAGAGGAAAAGTGAATTTCTCTATTAATATGCTTCAAAGTATAGGCCGCAAGCACAGAAAGCTGCAGAGGGGATCCTACACGTGTAATAGGCTAGACATTAAGAAATGATTGGTTTGGCTGAAGGGAGTTCAATGGGCAGTTGCTGTTGTGCACTGATGTATATGTCTCATCTAGCTTGTAGTCCATTGTCTTGTGTTGTACAGAGAGTTTATCTCCTACACACCTTTACAGTATAGTATTCCCTTCACAGCCAGGACATAAGTAGAAATCACATGGCCCCATAGCAATATTTTTATGGGCCCTCTCCTCAAACAGAAAAAGACAAAAAGTACTACCTCTAAAATAAACCACATTTTAAATCTTGCCTCTCCACTTCTTTCATTTTCTTTCTACAGTTTCCAATAAATTTAATCGAAAATACATTTTTAATCTTTTTGCAAGTAGTCAGATGACTGCAAAGCGTGTCTGTCTGTGTATGTCCAACAGTGCCACTTACTCCTTAAAGCAGTGACATCATCCTACCTGTGTTGATAGCTCTAATGTGTTGTTGACCCTGAAAGATGTGGTGCTCACCAACCATGCAAACATACACACTGGAGCTTTGTGGTCATGTGACCACTTGGTGATATATTGTTAAAAAGGCATTTCCAATTATATTTATTTCAAACCAAACTGTTTGCAGCAAATACATGGGGAGACATTGTTTACAAGGGTTTTTTTTTTTATCCATTGTCTACTTTTTAACACTTGCATCAATGAAGCTGGGGGGGGGCTTATAATGACTGTATACTGTCTCTGATGAAGCTGGGGAAAGAGGGGATTTAATCAAACTATAATTATAACTTCCTGTCACCAACTTCATTGGTGGCAGTGTTAACAATTATACTCTACACTGATTCACTGGTGGTATTGGTACATACCGCCAGGGCCCCCACTGCCCCCATATTTATTTCCAGCTTAGCAAGTTAGTAGTTGTAAGTATCTCTCACCACTATTTCCACTCCTTCTTGATGCCACAAATTGCGACAGAACTTTCGGCAGATGTCGGGAGAAGATCAGTCCTCATTTCTGTCCTGCACATGCTGACAGCCAGGGACATGAGTATCAGACCCTGCCCTGTAAAAAAAAAAAGTAATGGAACAGCAGAGATGGGTGCTTACCAGGCCTCCTCTGCCTCACGTCCATAGCAGCCTCCTGACTTTCTGAATCTGGAAATAAGGATACCATTTAGTGCCTAGTTTTTTAGTAATATGGTTTCTGCTACACATCTAGTCCTACTTTTGTCGATTAAGTTTACAAAAGCAGATAGATCACCAATACTTTATTCAACATTGTCTTTCGAAGACTGTGTATAGAAATGTACAATCAAAAATATCTAAAAAAATAAACCCTTAAAGTGAAAATCTACTTTTGTTGATCTTTCATATCATTTTTGGGAATTTTAGGAAATTTCCTTGCTTCTGATTCGTAGATCTGAGACGGTGTCACAATAACTTTCTCAAATGTGTCCTTTAGTAGCTGAATGGGTTTTCCATAATCAGATTATTAGACCCCATTCTGAAATAATAGATGCACTGCTCCAGTGTATCCTTCTAAATGTATTACCAGGATATCACCAGAGATGAAGTTTGGTGCAGTACATCTAAGGGCTGTGATGTGGATGCCTGGAGTTTTACCTATTTTTCTGGGAAAAGCAGTGAGTAAATCACATGACCAGGGGGTGGAAGCTCTGGAACTCAACATGGGTGCAAATAAATACATTTTGAGTACTTTGATAATTTAGAAAGTCATAGCTGGCTGAAGATAGAAGTTGAAAGATTTTTATTAATGTCAAAGCAAAAACCATATATTCCGAGAAAACCCTCCTGGTTATTTCAACTGGGAGGACACTGTTTTTTCTAGATGTAGAAGAATGTAGTTTGATATAACCTTTTATTACTGGGAGGTATACAGACAATTGGTTGTATAACTGTAGGTGCTTCAATTGGTGGCAAAACCTTTGTACATAAATGTAGTTAATATTTTCAGCTCAATATCCAGGCTTTGGTTCCATTATATCTTTGTTATAAATTTTACGTTAATTCATGTTATCAAACATCACAGGGTAACCACACTGACCACAACTCCAGCATGTGCACTAGTGAATTCAGAGCTGAAGGAGATCCAAGAATTTGTGCTCTGAAGTCCATGAAGACAAAACATCTTGTACAGAGAATGTAATGTGATCTAGTAGCAAATACTGTTAACTTGGGTGTGATGGTGTTTCTTCCAGCCCATAGTAATTCACACTTTTTCAAATTGGCTTAGCTCTGGGTTGATGGAGTGTATCCTATATTGCGTAGAGTGAGAGCAATGTAGTAGAATCTCCATTATTCTCCATTTGGCTGAATTAGTAAACGTGAGTCCTTGGCATCAATAAAATGTTAGCTTCCATTTTTTTCAAGTTGCAGGTGGGCCTCATTTTTTCATTGTTTAATAAGTGTAAAATAACTAGGGGCTAGCGCTCTAAGGCATTCTGACACTTAAGTTGTGCCATCAGTAGCAGAATGGCTTTTTTGTCCTTATCTTAGTTAACTTCCTGTTCTCGGAAAGCCCAGGTCATAAAACGTAAGATCTTTTATGCATCAGGCCTTTTAGATAAAAAAAAACAGCTGGCAAATGGAAAGTTTATGTGTAAAATGTAATTGTAACTTTCTAAAGAAGTTATGACAAATCACAGCTAAATACTTTTCTCCTGCTGTTATATAAAAGTAAAAAAAATAACTAGAAATGTAACAGAAATTTGTTTTGAAAATGTGTCATTTTGAATCTGAGATGTCAGATCGATCACACTTCATTTAACAGCAATTATTGTACAGACCAAAATATTCAGGGGTTATTAAGTGTACTTCTATATGTCAGTGGGGGTTTATAAGCTGAGTAATATGATCATCTGCTTCAGAGAACAGCGAATTACCCCTCAGTCAACAGTCGGAGCTCTCCTACATCATTTACTGTCATGCAGCTGCATTCCTGCCATCTCTTCAATTATCAGCGTCAATGGAAATGTGTCGTAATGACACCTATGCAATTTTTCTTTGCATGTCACCATTAGTACAGAATAAACATGTAGCTATCTATCTTTTTATCTCCCATTCTAGCAGCCATTCTGTGTATTGGTTACATTCATTGATTAGAGTTGAAACTAATAGTTACATTGCTGAAATGGAAACTGAGCTCAATATAACAACAGTTAACTATACATTTTAGATAACACATATGTGAACTGTCTTATCTACCAAAGAATTTATCATTCTGTCCAACTGCTTTTGTGATTCATACATCTCTACTAAATAGCACAGTGAAGAGAGTGACACTACTTTCTCCATTGGAGATAAGGAATACAGTGGTGTCACCTGCCCGCCCCTGGCATGCTGATTGGCTATTAAAAAAACAGTAACACACTAATCAGTCACTAACGTTGCTGACTCTGTTCTGTCCTGTCAGCATGTATCCCATCAGCACATTTGAATCCAGCAGAGCTTGACTGGCTTCTAAAGAAGCCCATCCTGTTTCCAGCTTCAGTGGTGCTGTGCAAGGGATGACAGAGGCTGATATCAAGATACTGTAGATCCACTAACTTATGTTGGAAAAACAACGTTTTTAACGCATTACCAACGTTTCATTTTTCATTGTCAGTTTTAGATAAGAAGCCAACAGCATGCAATACATATCTGGATGTATTAAGTAAAATAGAGCAGGTAACAAAGGGCAGCACCCATAGCAGCCAGTCCAAATCAACATTGTTTTGATTTGACTGTATTGACATATACTTTTATAAGGTTGCAGTGCAAGGATGCAACTTCTAGAAACTTGAGCTGGTACCATTGAAAGTTAGAAGCATCTGACCCTATATATTGTAATTAAATCAAATCTATACTTTGGGTATCCTACTGAGGTTGGCTTCTTGTATGATGTTATAGGGGGTACATAACTGTTTGACATTTTTTCTACTATACCCTTTTATGTTTGTGGAAGCTAAACATAGGGAAATGTTATATATATATATATATATATATATATATATATATATCTTTTTACAAATAAATATCTGAAAAGTGTGGCATGCATTTATATTCAGCCCCCTTTACTCTGATACCCCTAACTAAATTCTAGTGGAACCAGTTGCCTTCAGAAGTCACCTAATTATTAAATAAGAGTCCACCTGCATGCAATTTAATCTCAATATATATACAGCTGTTCTGTGAAGTCCTCAGAGGTTTGTTAGAGAACATTAATGAACAAAACGGCATCATGAAGGCCAAGAAACACACCAGACAGGTCAGGGATAAAGTTGTGGATAAGTTTAAAGCAGGGTTAGGTTATAAAAAAAAAAAATCCCAAGCTTTGAACGTCTCATGAAGCACTGTTCAATCCATCATCCAAAAATGGAAAGAGTATGGCACAACTGCAAACCTACCAAGACATGGCTGTCCACCTAAACGGACAGGCCAGGCAAGGAGAGCATTAATCAGAGAAGCAGCCAAGAGGCCCATGGTAACTCTAGAGGAGCTGCAGAGATCCACAGCTCAGGTGGGAAAATATGTCCACAGGACAACTATTAGTCATGCACTCCACAATTCTGGCCTTTATGGAAGAGTGGCAAGAAGAAAGCCAAATACAGGGCAATCTTAGAAGAAAACCTGTTGGAGTCTGCAAAGGACTTGAGGTTCATCTTACAGCAGGACAATAACCCTAAACATAGAGCCAGAGCTACAATGGAATAGTTTAGATCAAAGCATATTCATGTGTTAGAATGGCCTAGTCAAAGTCCAGACCTAAATCCAATCCAATCTGTGGCAAGACTTGGAAACTGCTGTTCTCAGACACTCTCCATCCAATCTGACAGAGCTTGAGCTATTTTGCATAAAAGAATGGGCAAACAATCTCACTCTCTAGATGTGCAAAGCTGGAAGAGACATACCCAAAAAGACTTGCAGTTGCAATTGCAGTGACAGGTGGTTCTGTAAAGTATTGACTCGGGCTGAATACAAATGCATTCCACACTTTTCAGATATTTATTTGTAAAAAATTTTGAAAAACATTTGTAATTTTTCTGCCACTTTGTGTTGGTATATCATATAAAACCCCAATAAAATACATTTTTATTTTTGGTTGTAACATGACAAAAGGTGGAAAATTTGTGGTTTGAATACTTTTTCAAGGCACTTTATGTGAAGTTTTTTTCCCTCTTAGTTTGCCTTGCATTCATTAGAATATAGAATATGTGACCTTTATTCAGGCACACAGGTTTTTCTGATCACTTCTTTAAGAGTTTGGAGAGTGATAGTACTGTGTTGCATTAAATAGTAATTGTTTGTTGTGCAATGTCACGTTATTTAAAGTTTGGCTCCTGAGCTCCAAATGATGCGACCTAAGTCAGAACACATCCAGTAGCTTTTGTTGGGTGGTGAAGGAGACCTGTCTCAATAAAAATATCCCCAGCAGTAGAGACACCCCCAGTGGCTTGAGCTCTCTCAGATGAAGGGGGTCCGTCTCACTTAAAGAAATAAAACTCAGCAGTCTATGCTGTCAGGTGAACACAGCATTTTCAGTTAATCCCCCGCCCTTAGCCCTCACTTTTAAATAGACCTGTTTCATTGAAGAGCCCCCTCCTTGTTATTGCTCTCAAACAGACCTGTCTTACTAAAGACACCCCCCCCCATCTTTTGCGCTTAAATGAAGGGGAACTGTCTCGGTACTGCTGTATGTCAGCTGAAGATCATTTAACGGTCAATGCACAGCTATATTCACAGGGGCTTTGGGAAAGGTCACAATGTAGCTCGAGTGAGGAGATGGTCACAGATTGACTTCTCTCCATTTGTTTAATGGCCCTGTGAAAATGTCACCTCTCAGTCTACAGCTACTTAGGTAACATTTCTATTGCCTTTAATGGGCTGTTCTCCTTCGTTGTGCATGCCTACCATTTTAAATTCTCTATCATTGCAGCTATAGTAGTGAAAATTGTATTCATGCTTACTTACTTGTAACGCAGGGATGCTGACAACATTTAGAAGAGAATGGTTGGCTGCTCATAGATCATGGTATAGTAACTACAGCTGCATGCTAATGAAATAAGAAAATGGGGTTATAGGAAAACTAGGTAACAGAAACGGTGGTTCAGCAACTTTATCATAGTACCATAAAAGTCACGTTGTGGCCTTATTTTTCCTTGATTAAAACATCTTTGTTATAAATAGAAACTGAAGTCTAAAAAATGTTGGTATACAGTTGTATGCATCTTTGCTATAAGCCAGCAGTTTAGATTCACAACAAACCACACAGATGTATGGCAATTGACCATTATGGAATAACTGCCTCTTCTTTTGGCTTGTCAGAAAGTGGAGATAATGTACTTACAGAATTAGGATGTTGATAGTGGATTGGTTTTATTTTCATTTTTGGCTCACCTTTTTCACCTTTAGCTAAAGGGAAATGAACATTGTATAAAATGTATCTTAGAAATTAAATTACACTTGCATCACAAAGTTGGAAGTTGTTCTGGGGACAAACGTTTACCAGACAGGTAAAGGAAGTGAAGGAAATTCTGCAACAGGGACACAGCAAGTATGCATAAAAACCTCTGTAGTGTATTAATAAATGTTTTACTAAACAAAAATGCTGTACTTACACAAACAAACTAAAAATTTAGGAAAGCATACATGACCTACAGACTATTACAAAATATGCATACAATATTCACATTCCCATATTCTTTATCCTTCCCAGCACATTAGCATGGACAATGCATGCAATAAGTATACTAAATAGCTACTTAACGTGGGTTTTCCTGGTGATAGTGGTCTTACTTCTTTGTTATGGATCTCTCCTTGCTTATTAGAGTCCTCTAGAACTACCAGTTACTTTGTGTTCTCAGCACATGACTGTGTCCAAATCCTCTTTTTACTTTCCCCCAGCTTCTTGCCAACATAATTCCTTCCCTGTGCTCATGAACCAGTCCAACAAGTTCATTAGCATACAGGGGAAGCATAGCTTCTACTTATATTTTTGCTATAAAAATCACTAAAATAGCCATAGCATCCTGGGCAAGTGTTTCATCTTTTAAGGTTCTTCATGCTAAAAGCAATGTAAGCATAAAATCCTCCGTAGTGTATTATGCTTTACTAAATCAAAATTATGCACATACAAACTATGCACAATTTTAGGAAAACAATGCACGACATGCATTATACCACAAAATATGCATTTAGTATACACATGCCCAAACTCTCCATCCCAGCAAATTAGCACAACAATGCATGCAATAGGTATACTAAACAGTTAGGTAACTTGTTTTTTTGCTTCTGATGAAGTCATCTAGACTGCTCCTTGCTTCTTAGAATCCCACTAGAACTACTTGTGCTGCTCTTTTGTCTTGAACACATGGTTGTATCCAAGTCCTTTGTCTCCTCCCCTACTTCCCACTAACATAATTTCCTCTCCTGAGTGATTGAACATGTCCAATGAGTTCATTAGCATATGAATAGGGGACACCTAGCTTCTGCTTTTATAAATAAAAGTAGAAGCTAGGTGTCCCCTATTCACCATAAATGCTATAAAAATCACTAAAATAGCCATAGCCAAAGGTTTTCACTGGGACAGTGAGGACAGTAATGAATACCTGGATAGCAGTAAAATCTAACCTGTTTTAATCTATCCACACTTTTCCCAAAACAAAAAAGGTTTTGGAAAATTGAACATGCCTCAAGATTCTCTACAACTTTACACTGCAGCTATCCACTCTGTTCTTTGCAGTCCCATCGCTGGTTTAATGTAGCCTTTAAACAGGAATGGTGCTGACCTGCCCACAATCTAGGACTTATACAAGAACCAAGTCAGCAAACGAGCAGAGAACTTTACTGCAAACCCACCACATCCAAGACAACTGCTCCCCTCTGGTATACATAGCAGGTCACAGAATGCCAGGAAAACCAGACTTGGGATCAGTTTCTTCTCCCAAGCTATCACACTCATGAGCACTTGAATCCCCACTTGCACAATTGTCATTTTGCGCTGTTTGTACTACAGCAGCTTTTAGATGTTTATAGATCTCATAGTTATACATTGTTTGTATAGTATTAGCATATGTGTATAGCAACTGCGTGTGTAACTTGCATATTCTGTTGTTTCAGTGTATGTGTGTGTGGACAAATGTTTATCTATGTGCACTGAGAGCCCTATGTGTATAACAACTGTGTAACTAGCGAAGACATGCATATTGTGTTTTAATTAGTAGGTGTGAGAGCACAAATATTTATCTATGTGCAAAGTACACTGAGAGCCTTTTTTTTAAACCTTTTTTTTTTTCTTTATATCAGATACCCTTTTATGTAGATGGTTTGTCAATTTTAACAAATCTACAAACACTTTTGCTTACATCGGCATGTTGAAAGCATAAGTATACAAGTTATCGGAAATATACTATACTAGGGAAAGAGAAAACAAAAAGCTGAGCAAGAAAAAAAAAAGATAAAACACCCTTATACCCTTGCTCCATAGATGCTGGAGTTGTGTTGCATAGAATCTTCAGAGTTGTGTTTAGTTTGCACGTTGGTACAGCATGGACAGCCAGGCACGCTTCCCTGTTGGTAAATAGAATATGCCGTGACACCACAATGAGGGCAAATTCATACCAGTGCATTGATCTGCTTTTTAGCACAGCTGTAAAACACAGATCAACAGAAGGACATCTGAAAAAACAATAATTTCCAATGTGTCCTATTCACACCATAACGCTGTGTTAATCCGCAATGCAATAAAATGCAACATATGCATTTTAATGTAACTGATACAAGCGGATGTCAACACATTGCACAGGATATCATGTGAAAATGCAGTACCCTTTAACGCACACTAAAATACATATCAACGGACATCAAAAATGTATTTCAATGTATGTCAGCGCATGACTAAAATGGATGGAAATGTACATCCATTTTCTATATATTTTAGCGCAAGTCAATGTACATTGGCGTTGACAGCTTCTGAGTATTCCCCTACATTTAAATAAAGCAAGTATATATATAGCACGGCACCACCTGCCTGGAGTTTGCATGTTCTCCCTGTGCCTGCGTGGGTTTCCTCCGGGTACTCCGGTTTCCTCCCACACTCCAAAGACATGCTGGCAGGTTATATGGATCCTGTCTAAATTGGCCCTAGTATGTGTATGTATGAATGTGAGTTAGGGACCTTAGATTGTACACCCCTTGAGGGTTAGGGATTGATGTGAATGTACAATATATATGTAAAGCGCTGCGTAAAAATTGACGGCGCTATGTAAGTACCTGAAATAAATGTTGCATTCACTCTTTATTGTGTCAAAATAATATACTGGTACTTGGATTACAATGTAACAGCACTCATAGAGTAGTTTGGCATAATGCAGTGAAACCGCTAAAATCTGCTATTTAAAGTGTGGTGTGGACTGCTTGGGGTGAGGGATGGTTAAGTCACTAACCCAAGAATCTACACAGGATAAGTCAGCCCTTTTAAACTTTAAAGCTAAGACAGAGTCCTGTATGCCTGTATATACTTAGCCAATAAAGCAGATTCTGAGTTTGTAGATCAGATGTTCTGACTTTACTGCATATTTGTCATTTGCATGCCTGGTTCCCAGTCAGCGACTGAAAATACTGAAGTCAGACAAGCTAGTAGTAACTAGAGGGAGGTCAGTAGTGTCATCATCTGTACTTGTTTCAGTTTTCCTTTATTTTGGAGAGCAGAGCCCCTGTACAGTCTAGGACCCAAGAGGCTCCACAAGGACGCCTATTTCATATAGAACATTTACTCTATACCCATGCCACAGTTTGGAGGCAGAAAGTTTGTACTTTCTAAACTCCATTATTTTCCAGCTTTTAGAAAACAGCAGTAGTGTTTTGCAAAATCCCACTTTAATATTCACTTGATTTATAGCCTCCATCTGCACTCTTCCTGTCTCTGTCTATAAATGCTTCTCCGTCCATATATCTCTCCATCACTGTTCTGCTTTATTCCCTGCTAAGTGCACCTTACAGATGGAGGGATTTTTATGTGTTAAGGGTGGTGTATATCCCTTGGGGTGATGGCAATGGAAATGCACAGAAGCTACACATTTCTTGGAACGTTTGTCAGCAGCACAGACAAATCACATTTTGTTTTCTTAGCTTTTTTCAGCCTTAGTCAAAAAGCTCTTTTTACCCAACTTTTAGGACATATCTGTAAGCTATTTCACTAGGATAAGCAGCAGAGCCATTATCTGAGTCCTTTCTTCTGTAATTAGAAGAGACTGTGCCACCCCCATTAGATTCTTTTCATTGAGAAATAAAGCTCTGTGTTCTGGAAATTCAGCTAAATTGCCTCTAGGTAGCAGTGCATACGTTACTTATGTCCATACTGTAAGAGGCCTCCAGTACCTCGGAGAGCTCCCAGGAACAAGACAACAGTGCAGCATTTAGAGGCTGATTGCTTTCTGACTTGTTCACACAAATTTCCTAGCATTTTGTAGAACGGTAGCAGCATTACAAGCAGCAGGAAAACAAAAATGATGAAGCAAGAATTTTATTGTGAGGAGACTGGATTCTGTACTGCTGGAAATACCTGCCAGTTCATTTCTTAGTTTTAGAGTTACCCAGTCTCAGAAGTGTGACTAGGGAATGTTGCACCTGGGAATAGAATTATGCCATCCTCCACCACTTGGGGCATATCATGTGCATCCATTTTTATAATTCAGCCTCCTCTCATGAGCTGTATTACTTGTATAATGGCAATTCTGGTACAAATATACCATAATAATTGTAATAGTTAAATAACAAACAGGCTTATGTTTACCTGCTCTGTACAATGGATTTGCAAAGAACTGCAAACCTCCTCTTCACGGGTTCCCCGCCAGTGCACCTGACCTCTGCTTTCTGGCGAGTGACCCCATAGAAAGCTGCTTTTTATGGGGGCGCCCGTGCAGGCTCACTCCCATGCCTCTCTCTCTGTGTCTATAGAAACAGACAGCAGTACCTCTGCAATACTCTTGCCTCCACAAAGCCAGTGAGACCCAGAAGTGAGGGGAGAAAAGAGCTGCAGATGTGTACAATGCTGGATCAAATGAGGGCTCGGGTAAGTAAAAAAGAGGGGGGATGGAGGGGGTGATACTGACTGCTAAACTTTTTTTACCTTAATGCAAAGAATGCATTAGGGTAAAAATATTTAGCCTTTATTACCACTTTAATCAGTGTGACATTGTGCCCCGTCTTCTCTGCCACAGCTGTTTGTGATGTCTGACAGCCTAGTTCAGCTTTGTAATTCTTATGTTAGATTCACTGACCCATATAAAGCATTACAATATATTGTATTTTGTACAGTATACTGTTAAGAGTATAACCTTTTGTTTTGCTTCAAATATACACTGTACAGCCATGGCCAAAAGTTTTGCGAATTACAAGAATAATTTTTTTCACAAAGTCTTCTGCTTCAGTGTTTTAGAACTTTTTTGTTTGTTATATTGAAGTATAGTTACATGCATTTCATAAGTATCAAAGGCTTTTATTGACAATCACATGAAGTTTATGTAAAGAGTCAATATTTGCAGTGTTGACCCTTCTTTTTCAAGACCTCTGCAATTCGCCCTGGCATGCTATCAATCAACTTCTGGGCCACATCCTGACTGATGTCAGCCCATTCTTGCATAATCAATGCTTGAAGTTTGTCTTCATTTGTGGGGGGGTTGTTCACCTGTCTCTTGAAGATAGACCAAAAGCTTTCAATGGAATTAAGGTCTGGGGAGTTTCCTGGCCATGGACCCAAAATGTTGATGTTTTGTTCCGCAAACCACTTGGCTCTCACTTTTGCCTTATGGTAAGGTGCTCCATCATGCTGGAAAAGGCATTGTTCATCACCAAACTGTTCTTGGATGGTTGGGAGAAGTTGCTCTCAGAGGATTTTTTTGTACCATTCTTCATGGCTGTGTTCTTAGGCACAATTGTGAGTGAGCCCACTCCCTTGGCTGAGAAGCAACCCAACACATGAATGGTCTCAGGATTGACAAGATTTTTTTCTGGATGCCCCAATCAGAAAGGGGATTCATCAGAGAAAATGACTTTACCCCAGTCCTCAGCAGTCCAACCCCTGTACCGTTTGCAAAATATCAGTCAGTCCCTGATGTTTTTCCTGGAGAGAAATGGCTTCTTCAATGCCCTTCTTAACACCAGGTCATCCTCCAAAAGTCTTCGTCTCATTGTGCGTGTAGATGCACTTGCACCTGCCTGCTGCCATTCATGAGCAAGCTCTGCACTGGTGGTGCCCCGATCACGCAGCTGAATCAACTTTTGGAGACAGTCCTGGCACTTGCTGGACTTTCTTGGGCACCCTGAAGCCCAAAAAAAAAATTTGAAAAAAATTTTGAAAACATTTTTTTGAAAAGTTGTTTTTTCAAAACAATTGAACCTCTCTTCTTAAAGTTTTTGATGATCTGGTAAATGGTTGATTTAGGTGCAATCTTAGTAGCAGCAATATCCTTGTCTGTGAATCCCTTTTTGTGCAAAGCAATGATGACTGCATGTGTTTCCTTGCAGGTAACCATGGTTAACAGAGAAAAAAACAATGATTCCAAGCACCACCCTCCTTTTAAAGCTTCCAGTCTGTTAGTCTATCTCAATCAGCATGACAGAGTGATCTCTAGCCTTGACCTTGTCAACACTAACACCTGTGTTAACGAGAGAATCACTGACATGCCAGCTGGTCCTTTTGTGGCAGGGCTGAAATGTAGTGGAAATGTTTTTTTGAGATGAACTTAATTTTCCTGGCAAAGAGGGACTTTGCAATTAATTGCAATTCATTGGATCACTCTTCATAACATTCTGGACTGTATGCAACTAGCCATAAAAAAAAAACTGAGGCAGCAGACTTTGTGAAAATTAATATTTGTGTAATTCTGAAAACTTTTGGCCACGGCTGTAGACTCTTGACTCCCTAACAATAGACATTGCATTCTGGTGAAATTCATCTTAAAGCATATCTGTGTTCAGAATTTAAAATCCTATCTTCATTTTCACATTGTATTTCAATGTTATTTCTAGCCTACTCCTATTACTCTGAGCAACCTTGAAGTTTGCAAACTTACTATGTGAAGATCCCCACACATTTCCTTCCTGAATTCTGTGAAAGATAATCATTATGCCCTATAAGTACGCACTGCTGTGTCACACATTTCACAGAGCCCACCTTGTGATCTCCAGAGTTGCTGAGAGGAGGAGTTTCAGGAAGTGGAGTCAGTATAAGAATCATTGCTTGCAGGCAGCAAGGTACCATGGGATATGTAGTCCTTAGAAATTGAAAGTAAACAGCAGAGGAGAAGCTACAAAGCATGCAGGGAATCCAGGAATATGTGGAACTGATGGCCAGCAGACAGGCAGCACTCATAGCATGAAATTAGATTTTTCAAGTAGGCCTTTATTGGATTGTCAAAAATAACTATTGTTTGTATTGCTATTACTTCCTAATGCTACATAATGAAAGTGTATTATGTTACCGTTGGATGCTTTTAAATTGTTTTGTCTATTTATATCCTAGTAAATAGGTATTTGTTACACGTGTTTGCACACACACCCGCATGAACATGCCTTACTATAGTAGCGTGCAGATACATTTTTCACAAAAGTATGTGTCCATCTGCACTGTTCCTGTAACCAAGCTGTTTTTAAGGACCAAGGCCACATTGAATGGGGTTAAGAGCTGGAAACTTTGCTTTCTAGCAGCTGGCCATAGATGATTATTATTTTTTTTTTTTCATCAGCCAGTAAAAAAAAAAAAGAATGGCTTTCCCCATTCACACAGGCGAAGTGGATGGAAACATATCTTCCTCGCTGTGCCATTGTAATCTCTCAGCGGGACTCCTTGGCTGCCAGAATACAATGATCAATGCCGCAGCTGTTGATAAATGTTTTCCAACAGTCCCTTTGGTCGGAAGTCAGTCATTAGATTGACTTCTGTTGAGCGGGAACAGCCATAGAAAGATCGAAATTCGTCCGGTCCCTCCTGCACCGACCAGATTTTGATCCATCTATGGCCAGCTTTGTTGTCAACCAGTAAAGCGATACTTTAATACACTGCGCCATTATTGCCAAGAGGCAAAAAAGACAGACCCTTGCGTTGTTATGGTCAAGAAGCAGAGACACACCACCACCAAGCCGTTATTATCAAGTGGAAAAGATAAAGACCATTATGACTTTGTTGTCAATAGGCAAAGAGATAGATCAGTACCCAGTCATTATTGTCAAGATGCAAAGGAACAAACCACTACTTTGTGTGCTCAGGCAGTTTGTAACCTTCTGAGGAAGCAGGGGCACAACATATCCCAGTAAAAGCTTTTCTTTTTCTTTTCTAACATTCTCCCCTTTATTTTTACCAGGTAATTCCTGCTTGTAACACATATCCTATCCATTTGGCAACAACACACATTTACTGTGCTGTATCTTTGGAGAAGCAGCGTTGTGATTCTAGTACAGGAAGTTAGGACTCTGGAACACCTCTCACCCAGCCCGCTTCCATAACATGGAGGTGGGGGATTGTTTTGTAGATGGTGAACTGGGCAGGGTTGCACACACCTGGTTTATGATTTCGGTGTAGGAAAGGCGCAGTGCACAGGAAGTTGGCAAACTCACTGGATTTCTGACAGGATCAACATGTATTTTTTTGGCACTTTTTAATCCGAAATAAGAAAACTATTTTGGTGGTGTATTTGGTAATTCAAAAAAGAACAAATATAATTTCATTGCTGGTGTTTACACACATACTTTAAGGCCTTAAATGACTTGCATATTAGATATGACATACTGTCATTCAGAATTATTACTGTAATATGACTGTTATATTGATTTTTCCATCATCTGAGTATGTATCGGCGTAATATTCTGCATTTCATATTAAAGGGAAGAGCAAACATTCCCTGATACACAGGTACTTTTCCATCTCCTTAAAACATTTAAGACCATTGGAATATCCATTAAACACACACAGACATGTTTATATCTCCATCCAGCAGGCTAGGCTAAGCTTTATAAGCAGTGATGTGCTAACTTATAACTAATGCTGTGTATGCATGCTGGAAATAGCCAAATAAATATAGTTTATTCCTGAGACGGCTCTCTTAATCTGTACACAAGAAAGATGGCTCTGGCTGGAGCAGACAGGGGAGTTTATTGAGGAGTAGTAAGTGGCTGCGAGTTGTTACAGTGTAATTTGGTTACCTTGGGGAAGTTCTTCAGCAGCTTTTGTTCTTCTCCAGAACATTGCCGTTTTGCATACTGATTACTTATTAGAGGCGCGCACACTTCACTGCTTAATGTGGCTTTCATTATCTCGTTTCTGAGCTCACAGCTCTGTGTTCAGCATCTGTAGCCCACTCTACATTATTGTCTGTGCGGAACATCTGCTCCTGCACTCTGTGTTCTCCAATAGTGATAAATGTCTACACTTCTACTTTGTCAGTCCAATTGTTTGGAAATCCAAGGGAGGCTGCCCAGCAGCTTAGTGTACACTGGGATAACTTGGCGGCCAGACTTCTATGTTTTGCTTTCTGGAGATCATGTAAGAGAAGAGTGATCTGCAGTCAGAGGTCTCTGAGAACCATACACTGATAACTTACACTGTTGGCAGATCCATGTTTTGATTCATGTTTGCTGATTTTTTTTTTCTTGTGTTGGTAGATGTTTACTATCCCTTTCATTATAGGAGTTTTTTTTTTCAATTTAATTAGTCACGTATCAAGACAAGTTGTGCTCCACTTAGGTGCTGAGATCCTTGACAGTGCATGTAGTTCTCTGTGATCTCTTCATGGAGCTTATAAATGTGAAGACCTTCTGCGCTCCTGCCTAAAAATTAGATACTTAAACTGAGTTCAGCTGCCAACATCCAATCATATACCCAATGATCTATTGAACTAATATTTAGAAAAAATGATGCAGCGCTAACATCAAAATACACTCATATAATAAACATATAAATAAATCGTAGGTAAAAATGACACCAAACAAAGTGACTAATATAAATAGTGACTGATCATAAAAAATTAGCCCTGATGAAATCACGTGACTAACGTGACGCAACGCAGTGACACACTTCCGGTTTGGACGCCATCTTGCTACACCCATGTACTACACCCAGAAACATGAGGTTTGCTGTTCAATGCTTTCAACAAGATTTTGAGAATGAGTTGCATTGCTACTTAGCCTGTCCTTGAGGGGGGAGACCACTGGGGAGAGAGGGACGCAATCCCAGAGGAGTCTCTTGCAAGGAGGATCCTGTGTAGTGATCCAAAAAGCGTTTTGACCCCTAGCAGGTTGAGGCATGGAGGTGAGCACGTAATACAGCCATCTGTGGATACGTGTCATTACCCACTTTCACGGGTGTTTTTGGAAGAATTAGGTGTTTTTAAACACCATTTTGGACTTTTGTTATTTTTCATTTAAAGAACATGCGTTGTTCCTGAATACTTAAGATATTCACGTTTTGTGTTAGTTTTATATCACTATCACGCATGCGTTTTTGTGTATGTCATTGTTATACACTGGTTTTGTATTTTTTGCTTATTTGTTTTACATTGGTATGTGTACACATGCCTTTTGTTCTTTCTGATCATTCTTATTTTGATATCATTGGTCCCATTTGGACTGTTCTGTTTATCACCATTTGGACCCTAATCGGGTCATTTATGGACACTATTATGTAATAGTCGCACTTGGAATATTTCTTCACATTTATATCATTTGTTGATCTTATGGAGATCATTTCACTTATCCAGTAGTGTCATTACTGGAGTTTACCCACTTGTATCTTGAACACATTTTCTTTTTTTACCTATTCCTGATCCTTGTGTTATCACGGTTTATGTTTAGGATTTACGGCTCACAGGCTGTATTTTTTATTATCAGTCACTATTTATATTAGTCACTTTATTTAGTGTCATTTATACCTACGATTTATTTATATGTTTATTATATGAGTGTACTTTGGTGTTAGCGTTGCATCATTTCTTCATGGAGCTTACATACAGGGCTGGATTTCTGCATAACTAACATGGGATAGGGCCTAGGGCAGCCAAGGTTAGTGCATAGTCAGACATCTTGTTGCAGATTGTCACTGACTTCCTGTGTATTTTAAAATTTTCCAGACCGTTGCTCTGCCTGCTAAGGTACAAGCAAGTTGGGATCTCTTTTTGTGGCCCACAAAGAGAACCAAGTTGGTGTCCCCATCTCTTTTTCATCTCCGGTGGTACTGACGTAGAATGGGTAAAATATCTGTGTTAGCCTTTTCTGCTACCAGCCTTGGTTTGGCTTGTGTGGATATGGGGGTACTAACCCAGCAAATGACAGAAAACCCTTAACAAGTTAACCATCTAAAGAAGTTCCGTATGAGGACAACTGTGGTTTTCCCAACTAGTAACTTTTTTTACAAAATGAAGCAGTCAAAAATATAACAAATTAGCCAAAAATAAAGTGTTTCTTCTATTAAGCATGCAATAGGGTTCCTGCCCAATCTATATTTCAGAAGTTTATGTGCTGATATAGGCGGTTGTGTGAGTGGGGTTGGCATGTCTGTGAACCCAGGCATCGGTACTACATTGGACAATGGTGTCACTTGTTATGGTGAAGGTTTTTTGTTGCTAATTTATGTTTTTGACTGCTTCGTTTTCTAATAAAGTTACTGGTTGGGAAAACCGCAGTTGTCCTCATATGGAACTTCTTTAGACGGTTAACTTGTTAAAGGTTTTTGTCTTTTGTTGGGTGAAGCTATCACCTAGTTCCGAGGACACCACCTGAGTGAAATTGTTATAGGTAAGTTGGTGTCCCCTTTCTTCCCCTAATTGAATATGTGGGGAAATACCACAGTTTTATCTGGTTTTTGAGTATGGGGGATACTGACGCTAAATTATCAACTGGGGTATTAGAGGATTTATACAATACAATTGGCCTTGCTTACAAGTAAGGAACATGGTTTAGTTCTTCATAGAGGTTGCTAGCTATGTCCCTTGAGGATCAAGGTTGAACACTGTCTATCATGATTAATGCCATGTCCTTACACTGTCTTTTGCCCCTACACTGTATTGTTCCCACTACAAATTATGAACTATGTAGAATGCAAGTACTAGCTATTCAGTACCAGCTCAGGCTTTTAATTAAAACGTCTTCCTCTTCCATTGGATGTGGATTTATGTTATTGTTATAAATATACAGTACAGGACTTATGTAGTGCCAGCAGTTTGTGCAACACTTAACAAAATAAAGGGAGAAAGTACACAGGTACAATACATTCAAGATATGGGGGTTGGGAGGACCCTACTCACAAGAGCTTACAATACCTATTTTTATTTTTTACAGTACTTTTACTTACAAGAAAACCAGCTTTTATTTGGGACAAAACAGGTCTCACAGTGAGCACTGGTACCCTTAGAAAGAAACTGTTCTGCAGCTTGGTATTATGCTTCCCCTGTTGATTGTACATGCCACTAAGCTCTACATAGATCAACATACTCTCAGTTTGGGGGCACATAGAAAACAATCGTGGTACATTTGGTGTGTGCGATATAAAAATGCAGCTTGTATGCTGCGGCATGTCATGATGCGCTGTGGTGCATGATGTTGGGTGAAGTAGAATTTTGTAAAAAAATAATTATTGCCCCACCCATACACAACATACACTACCGCACATGCATTTTAGCTTGCAGGCTGGTGAGAATGAGCCCTTAGTGCTCACTTATAAGGCTCTGCTAGTATCAATTTTCCTCTCTGTCTAAGGACTCTTCAATAGTCCAAATTGTATATTTATCTTGGAAAAAGTAAACCCTTATGGGTATTTTGGGGTTGACTTGAAGACCGTAAGCCCTGGTTCACATTGAATTTGACTTTGAAATTGTGCTACTTCACTTGAAGGTATGATTTATAAATGACATGCTGAACCTGAAGTTGCACCACTGTGAACCAGGGCTAAAAGTCCATGAAGTGTTTACTAAAACAGATCCTTCTCCAGTAGATGCAGAGACCTGATACTTTTTTCAAATTAGAAAATACAGTATATTCCTGCAGATAAAGTTCAAAGCTGACCACACAGTCAAATTTTGTTACAGATATGATCTGTCAGATCACCAAACTTACCAGAGGACTGAGGGCCTGCCAGAACAATCAGACCAAATATCCATTTGGGTAGACGATTGAGATACACACAATCTAAAGGTAGTATTAAGCCCAAAAGCAAACATTAATTATATTACAGCTTACCAATTCTTAGATGTGATGGCTGTATTCATTTTTTTAAGCTTTCTTTTGTCCCATGTTTATCTGGCCAGTAAGTCCATTGTTTTTCAACAGAAAATGATTTCCTGCAGAATGTATCAGTTGCAAAGTTGAGACAAACCATTTAACACTAGCAGGCTTGCTTACATTGATCGGCTTTTATTCATGTATCACAAAAGGAAAAAAATTGTTTGCTGTAACTGCCATAATGTATTATCTGAAGTTTGATTTCAATCTATTAATATATTTAAATCTGCTAGTACATCTAACACTCCCTTCCCCCAGACGGACAATGCTGCTGTCCAAAGGTGCCCCCTGTGTTCATTCATCCAGAGTGGGGGCATTCTAATAGAGGAGGTGCGCTACTAGCCAGATCACCAAGTGAAACAGAGGGGGGAAAAAAAGATAAGAAAGTGAATGCTCGTTACATCTAATGATTGGTAAGCTGTAATATACTAAATTGTTTGGTTTAATACCGCTTAAAATAATGGAAATGGCTGGATTGAGCAATATTGGGCTTGTTAGAGCTGCTGGCTTCTTCGATCCCTCTTACATTCACAAAAACTTTATAAAATGACATTAAAAATGTATGGCACTCTTTGCAGTGTTCTACAACTTGCCAGCCCTGAAGGTGTCTGAAAGAATACCTACTTAAGTCTTTATAAAAAAATTGTTGGTAATATGTTTTCTGTATGACTGAATCTTAAAGCAGAGTTCCAGGATGTAGCTTTTAGTATTTTTAGCTTTCGGTGAAGTTAGCATGAAAGCGTGCATTGTGCTGCTATATAGCTTCAAAAATAAAAAAAATTGACTATGGTTAACTTTGCTTATGGTAGAACTTTTGCACGATGGAGTGGTCCAATAAAGCTTCTAATATATTGAATTAGTCTGCATTTGTATGACTAATGTGGTTATGGAAAATCCATTCATACAAAATATTGATATTCTAAAATTACATTGGGATTATGTGGCCAATTCAAATATAATTGGTGCTTAGTAGCGTTCTTTGACATAGTTTATGGAATGCCTTTATGTAACATTTGTCTTACACTTTGTCATTGCAGTGCGTTTATGTTCTGATCACCTTAGCCTTATCAAGAAGTGTATTTCTCAGTCTTCGAACAGCTACAAGCAGGCATCCAAGATACTATCACTGGCTCATCTGCTGAGAGTTGCAGGTAAATCTTTATCTATTAAAGGACACACAATACAATTTGTATATTCATATTGGTGGCCTTAAATAATACGTTCAGCTTTAGAAAAAATATATACACATCTTTTTGCAGGTAAAAAAATGTGCATTTATTATTTTTCTTTATTAGGAGCTTGTAAAGCACTGCACCTGCGATCAGTAGATCACAGGTGCAATCTCAGGCTCCTGCAGAATGTCAGTGTAATGTTGACCATACACGTATAGATTTTCTTGCAAGAATTTTCGTTTTAAGAACATTAATTGTAGTGGGGTCAAATCGATGTTTGTTTTCAACTGCAGTGAGAGGAAAATTTGTAGGGGCGGGAAGGAAAACTTTTCTCAGTCAAACAAATTTTCAGACAGTGTATGTGATTATCGTTCAGAAATTACATTCGTTTTAAAATCGAATGTTAAAAGCAAAAGACAATTTTCGAATTACATTCCTCCATTCATTGAATGTGTAAAGAATGTTCATATGATTTTCCACACGTAAATCTACACATGTATGGCCAGCTTAACTATCTGCCCATAGGGGTAGGCAGTTACTAAATGTCAGGAAGCATCAATGAACTACATAGTGTGCTCATAGGCACCCAGGTAGTTCACTGAGAACTACAAGCCATCGGGCACAATGGATGATAGTAGTTGTAGTTCTCTCATTCACAGAACTCTGTAAATGAATGATGCGACCGGGTGGACAAAGCTCCTCATGGCCGCATTTTTATTTATTTTTTTATTTGTGGTAGCGGGTGTGGGAAGAGGATCCCCGGCCCGCTGTCACAATGGAGACTCGAGGGTGCAGGGGTTGCTCATTTAATAATCTGTTACATTCTAAATATGGGTATAAGGAACGTATCCTTTAACAACATGATCATTTTTTTAAAGTTATTTTTGTCTTAGGTGTTTGGTTAATCTATACTAACAAGCCCGTGTAAAAAAGATGGATATATACTTACCTATTTTTAACCTGCTCCCATCCAGTCACATGATGTAGCTCCGTGCAGGGACATGGGGACCTATGTATGGCGTCATAACTCCCGGCTTTAACAGTTGGGCGCTCTCTGCTTCCCCCCTCAGCTGCCGCTGGCTGACACAGGAGAGTCGCATCAAATGACAGGACTGGAGCAGGCTGCAAATAGGCAAAGATATATATCTTTTTTACATATGTTATTTAGTATAAGTGTTAGAAACGGGCAGGGAGCATTTAAGACTATTTAGGCTTTTGCTGGAGTTCTACTTTAAGGCAGCCTATTCGTTATGAGTGGGCTGTCAACACACTACAATGGATGAAAAAATCCTGCATGGCCCTTTAACAATACAGCGGGCCACAACATGCGATATATGTGTTGTAAAAAAACAAAAAAAACAATGGTGTAGCACTTGATGACACAAATACATATATAATATATAAGCAAAGTGGGTGACACAAAGTGCTTCAAACCAAGGTCAAAAACAGACCTAATAAGTGACTAACAGATGGTGACCCAATCCCAATGAGGGATAAATAAATAAGTGACCCTTAGTCCCCATGAGTGGGACTGTAACCTATAAATGCGTGAATCCCTGTGGAGGGATAACAACAACTGGAGTGCTCATCAAAATATATATCTAAAGTCCAATAAGTGTAACATATGAACACAATTGCAGTGCTTCAGTCTTCTGGATCATGCAAACAACTGTGACCCACCGGTAGGTGCTCCTAAAATATAGCTGCAATGGCCTCTCTCCTCCACTCGGCAACCCCTAAGGGCCACAGAGCCTTGCAGATCTCTCCTGGATCCTTACTGTATGGGTACTCCTGATGGTCTGGTGTCTGGGTTGGAAGGACCCTCAAATGTATTGTCTTCACTAGAACTCCCTCTTATTTTTTTTCCTGTAAGAAAGGACAATTACCTAACTAAGGGTCACTTATTTATTTATCCCTCATTGGGATTGAGTCACCATCTGTTAGTCACTTATTAGGTCTGTTTTTGGTTTGGAGCACTTTGTGTCACCCACTTTGCTTATATATTATATCGGTATTTGTGTCATCAAGCGCTACACCATTTATTTTTTTTACTTATTTTCAGTTAACCTATAGGTATAGGAATAGTTGTGTAGCAACTGATTAACCCTACTTAGGAGCATTTCTTATTACATCTTAGCACCGGGGGATTTTTTGTTATAACTATAGATATATGTGTTGTGGTAACAACCAATTAAAGTAGGTGCAATCCCAATCACCAACATCTCTTATAAGCATTAATGTGTAAACATTATTTTAAACACTATTTCCAATAATTAAAAAAACATTTGTTGATTCAGCTGTAATAGAAACATAGAAGAATTATGGCAGGAAGAAGACCAAGTAGTCCAAAGGGTCTGCTCTTTTTTTTTTTTTGGTTAACATTTTTGTCTGAGTATAGATCTATGTTTGTCCCAAGTGTGTTTGAAACCACTTGCTGTTGACTGACTCTGCTGGAAGTCTGTTCCAAGCATTCCGCTACCCTTTCAATAAAATAATACTTCCTAAGATTAGTTTTGAATTTTCCTCCAGTTTGTTGGAGGTCATGTCCCCATGTTCTTGATCTTGGTTTCTTATTGAAAATACTGACCTCTTTAACCTTATTCGCCCTCTTGATGTATTTAAAGGTTCAAACTTGTCTCTCTTTTCCCTGCTAATGGTCCTTGTTCATTCATTTTTTCCTACAGGGTAACTACACTCTGTCCCTGTCTCTCTGTTGTTCTCCTATGTTGTTACCCTGTCACACGGCTTTTCAATATAGGCTACATGTGTCTAGCATACATTATGCAGGCATGGTCAGGTGTTGTCAATAACAGAAAACCTGCCCTGAAAATTGAAACTATCCCTGGAGTTCATGCTTGCAGACTGGAAGTGGCTGTAGCAAGGCTGCTGGTGATCAGTAGCACTGAGATGCAGAAAGGCCCCTTTCACACAGGGCAGATTCTGTTCTGATCAGCAGGGGATACGTTCACAGATGACCCATCCAAGTCCGCTCAGTTTCTGCAGAGCACACCCAGGGAGATCCCTCTCTGTTCTATGAGTTATCTCTAATCTGCTACACCTAATGGGAGAGGACGGAGTCCCCTTCCATTTTTCTTTTTTTTAGCAGACCCGATTGGACCCAGAGGTAGGCAGGTGTAAACGGATACAGATCCTCCTGTCCATAGGGCTGAATGGACCTTCCGATCAGGTCCGCCTGAAAAACTGACAGGTGGACCTGATCAGAATGGCCGTGTGAAAGGGGCCTAAAGGGTGGGAAATAAGTGAAACCAAGTATGAAAAAAGAAGTTGTTTACAATGCATAGAGCTTTAACAAACAAAATGTCCATCAATTACCAGTTCTGAAGTACTTTAGAACAAACATGACTTTTAAAAACACCCTGCAATGTTAAATTGGTTCTAAAGCCTCAAGATTGGTCACGTTAATGCATTCTATGCATTAAGGTAAAAAACCCTCTGTGTCACAGACTCCACCCCCTACCCTCTTATACTTACCTGGGACCGATGTCAATCTAGCGCTGTGCATTAGAGCTGTGGCTCTCCCGGCTTTGTCCCATTGGCTCCCACTCCTGTCAGTCAAATCCAGTGATGAGGGGGCAGCACTGAACCCGGGAAGAGGAGTATTGAGGCTGCTCTGTGTAAAACCATTACACAGAGCAGGTAAGTATAATATTTATATTACAATATTTTTACTAGAATATTTTTGGCTGTCTGTACTCTTTTTACCTTTGCTTCAATCTGATATTCTTCTATCACCAATCTTGTCTACAAATATCACCCAAACCGTTCTCTCCACTCCTCCCAAGACCTCCTGCTCTCTAGCTCCCTTTTCTCCTCCTCCCATGCTCATTTCTAGGACTTCTCCAGAGCCTTTCCCATCCTCTGGAGCTCCCTACCCCAATCTGTCTAGTTTTCTCTTACACTGTCCACTATTAGGCGTTCCCTGAAAACTTATCTCTTCAGGTAAGCCTATCCTGCCTTTGGCTAATAACAAAATCTTTTATTTTCTTTATCGGTTCATCCCTCACAGTTATTACCTTTTGTTCCATCAGCCCCTCCTTATTAGATTGTAAGCTCCCAGTAGCAGGGCTCTCCGAACCCTCTTGTATTGAATTGTATTGTTTCTGTATTGTCTCCCTTTATATAGTAAAGAGCCACACAAACTGTTGGCGCTATTCAAATTCTGTATAATAATAATAATAATTGTCGTTCCAAATTCTAATCCAATAAAAATTTTGAAAGTGAGACATAAAACTAAACTGTTATTTTGCTCCTCATACTGTGTTATACTGTATTTTACATTGCATTGGGATACTACTCACTATGATGGGTAATGCACCGCACTGAATCCACATAGCGCTTGTGCATTGCCATGCATCTGGTCCTGTGCATTACTGTGAGCTTTGCCGACATGCACAAATGTGAATGGGTCCTGATCGTTTCTCAGCACTGGGGTTACCAAAAGACTGTCCAGACTGAGGGTTTGTCTGAGACCTAGGAATCCAGGGCATATTTCTTGCCTAGTGTCACATTAATATTTCACTGCATTCACACATAGACCTGACGGGGAGCATCGGCCGGCTTATTGCACCAGTGCACCCTGGTAATGATTGCCCGTAGAGCTGTTAGATAAATTCTCTATCTTTTAGCTGCAACTCAGCTGTAACTAATTTCTTTCTGTGGTGGTGTGCTCCCGGTGCCAGAGGAAAGACTAAACTATTGATTAATTCTCTTCTACCGGAATTCTGTAGCTGTGGGCTTAATAAATGTGATTGTTTACTTGTTGCCAAGTTCTAGAAGCTGCTCATTTCTTGGGAAGTTTTAGAGGAAGGATGGGAGAGAGATATATTCTGATCTTTAGCTGTAAAACATCATGTGGAGTAAAATAAATAGCCATATTTGCCTTTTTTCTCATAGAGGACTTGGATAGTTTATTTTAGGCTGTTTAGGAGAGATTTTTGTACATTTAGGTCAGACATCAGCTTGCTTTTTGCTGACTTTTTCAAGACTCTGTGAAATTGTTTTGGGTACTTAAAATAATGAAGACATAGGAAGGTCGTTGTATGCGTTCTTCAATATACTTTTAGCCTGCCTATAAGGATTTTAACAAACCTTATTGTGGCTGGAGATATCTTTAGCTTTCTTGTTCTTTGCATTGATGATGTTATTTACAATAGTGATCCATACAAGGTTCGCTAAGGATGATCAGGTCAGAGCAAGGCTTTTCAGTCACTGCAGCAAACCACACACAGTTCTCAATGATGGTTCACTATTCAGGCAAGGAAAAATGGAACAATATTGAGACTCCTGGGAGTTGCAATGCTGAGTTTGTTTTTCTGAACAAAATGTTTAGCTAATCATTAACTAGTTGTCGACCGCAGATGGCCGAATGACGGCTGCACTGAGGCCGGCCAGTTCTGGAAGAGCGTCATATGACGTCCTCCCAGAATGTGCTCTCCTGCACGCCCCCGGACACAGCTGATCATGTGATGTGGTAAAAGGCCAATTACAGCGGCCTTTTACCACGTGATCAGCCGTGTCCAATGACACGCTGATCACACGGAAATGCAATTGCCGGTTCTCGGCTGCACTTTCCTCATGCTGTCAGAACGTGGGGAAAGTACTGCCGAGAACCGGCAGTTGTCAGAGTAGGGATCGGGACTGATCATGAGAGCACTGATGATCAGTGCTCTGATGATCGGTGCCCAGCAGTTGCACCCACCTGTGCCCAGCAGTGCCACCCACCACTGCCCAGCGGTGCCACCCACCTGTGCCTAGCAGTGTCACCCACCTATGCCCAGCAGTGCCACCCACCTGTGCCACCCACCTGTGCCCAGCTGTGCCGCCCATCAGTGCAGCCCAGCAGTTGTGCAAGTCAGTGCCCAGCAGTTGCGCCAGTCAATGCCCAGCAGTGCCGCCAGTCAGTGCCCGGCAGTGCCGCCTATCAGTGACACCTATCAGTGCCGCCTATCCGTGCCACCTCATTAGTGCTGGCTATCAGTGCCCTTCAGTGCTGCCTATCAGTGCCGCCTATCAGTGCAGTCTCATCAACGCACATCAATGAAAGAGAAAATTAACTGTTTGCAAAATTTTATAATAGAAACAAAGAAACTTTTTTTTTTTCAAATGTTTTGCTCTTTTTTTTGTTTATAGCGCAAAAGGTAAAACACTCAGCAGCAAGTAAATACCACCAAAAAAAAGCTCTATTTGTGAGAAAAAAATGATACAAATTTCATATGGGTACAATGTTGCATGACCGCGCAATTGTCATTCAAAGTGTGACAGCACTGAAAGCTGAAAATTGGCCTGGTAAGGAAGGGGATATAAGTGTCCGGTAGGCAAGTGGTTAAACAAGAAATCCTCTTGGTTGATTATAAGTTATATATAAATTTGCCAGCTCATACCAACTGTGAAGCTGCCCTCCTTTAAGTGAAGATTTAAATTGATCACTCTAATTGTGAAAATAACAGGAATTTGTGAGACGCTAACACAATCCAAAACCCTACCACAACAACATTATCTTAGTGAAATATTGTCCTTACAATAAATGATCCAATAAAGTCCATCTCATGCACTGTGTTCCCCTCACCATGTATAGTAATCCTCTGTGCCTTGGTAACAAATGTTGCAACTGTGCCACCTAGAATCCCCACCTCTTTGAGACGTGCAAACTCACCAACAATGCACTGACCTCTATTTTACTAAAGGTCAGCTGCACTTTGGAATGATGAATATCTTCCAACCCAGCAACACCACTCTTCTATAGGTATTCCACAGTCTCCATTAATTTTGACTCATCCATCCAGAAACATTATACCATCAAACCAAGAGAAATACTATAGTGCAGTATTTTTTATTATAGAAGGTATACAAGGTAATATAATATTGTACTCATGTTTGTGCCCAGTCTTGGAACTGATGTAAGCAGCCTTTCTAAATAAAGCACCGCTGTATCACCTCGGGATTGGCGTGTGTTCCACCGGCAGGAACATACGGGCTGCATGTGATGTCAGTCGGAATCAGTCGGAACCGGAAGTGACGACTGCCACAAGGCCTCTACTAGTTTTGCTGACCATGTCTTCAGGAAGGTGGTGGCATGACCCCCTTTCCCTATCCATAATTAACCTGTAGCGCACCACACGTAGCAAGCAGCTTCTCCTGCTGACACATCCATTTGTCTGTGTTCACTGCCTGGCTGGATGGAGGAAAGGAAGAACAGGAGCCTGAGTTGTTGTGCCCTGGCTCTAAGGCCCTTGTTATGCTAGCAAAATTGCTGCTGCTGAAGACTTACCAGATATAGAAATGCTGAGCCCATTCACTTTCTCTTATGGTGTTGTTACCTTGCTGGCAGAACCAGCATGATATTTCTAGCAATTGAGTGATATCCATTTAGGTAAAATGGCAGATGCATATTGGTTATCCAGCTGCTCACATCACCTTGCCACTGTGACATGAGCTTTAGTTGATGAATATACAAAGAGAGGGTGCAGCGCTGCACCCTCTCTTTGTATGTGTCTTGGAAGGTGTATGGGTACCTTTTTTGGTGTACAGCTGCTCACTTATTTAGGATTATTTTAGCGCTCGCTTATCTCCTTTTTGTACTTTAGTTGATGAATGTCCGGCCCCTTTACTCATTTGTTCATGTTACCCATATGTAAGCCCTGCTTAGAAAAAAGTACATGCCATGAATTGTACCTACTACAACTGTTTTTTTTACAAGTATATCAATAAGTTGTTTTCACCAAAACTACAGAAAGCCCTGAAAATGTTTACTGTCACTGTGTGCTCCCTAGGAATTGGTGGCAGAAGGAACACTGCAGATTCAGAAGATTAACCAGCATAGGTGTGCCTGTTTGTTGAAAAGCTGATGTATAGAATTGATTTGTTGCAGTGCTGTCAAACACTGGCGTTTTTAATCAATTAAAGTAATCCCAATCACCAAAATCACAAATGTACATTAACATGTGAACATTATTTTAAAGGTCATTTCCAATATTTATAAATCTACATCTTTCTTAAAATAATAATTGTTGATCCCGCCATAATGAACCTTGTTCAGGCACTTTCTAGTATAGAATGACAACACTCTGTCCTTGTCTCCCTGTTCTGCTCTTATGTTATCACCCTATCACATGGCTTTTTAATATAGATTACATGTGTCTATTTTAGCATACATTATGCAGGCATGGTCTGGCGTTGTCAATAACAGAAAACCAGCAAAATGAAACTATCCCCGGTGCCCATGCAAGGCTGCTGGTGATCAGTAGCACTGAGATGCAATACAAAATGGAAGATAAGTAAAGAAGATATATATTAAAAGGCATTTGTTAACTATGCACATAGCTTTAGCAAACTAAGGGGTTGATTTACTAAAACTGGAGAGTGCAAGATCTGGTGCAGCTCTGCATAGAAACCAATCAGCTTCCAGGTTATTTTTTTTAAGCTTAATTGAATAAGCTGAAGTTCGAAGCTGATTGGCTACCATGCACAGCTGCACCAGATTTTCCATTTTTCAGTTTTAGTAAATCAACCCCCAAGTGTCCATGAGTTAGAAGTAACAGTTATGAACCTCTTACTTACTTTTATGCAAACATGAGTATTCAGCTCAGACAAATGCCCTGCAATGTTAAACTTTGTACTGGGATATTTATGGTTGTCTGTACTCCCGTTACCTTTGCTTCAATCCAATACTTTTCTATTATTGTTTAAAAATCCAATCAATAAAAATGATTGAAAGTGAGACATAAAACTAAACTGTTATTTTGCTTCTAATATTTGTCTGAGGCAGACATCTCAGAAGCCTAAAGGACAAACATAATTGGCATCTATGTGGTTAAAGGGACCTTGTCATTAATTTTAATTATGCCCAAAAGCTTTGGATTTGTGTCAGTGGGGAAATGCAGCTTATCTCCAGGCACATTTGATATTTATTTGACACACGTTTGAAATAAATTACAGATTTATTGAAAGGTGCATTTGACCTGCAGTTGGTCTCTTTTGACTTCCTTCTAAGCTGCATCAACCTGCTTTGAGTTGCTTTGCTTTCCCATTGAATTGTATAGGGAGAGAAGCAGGTTCTGACAGAAGATTCCACCTCCTTCCACAGAAGACCCTTAGGTAGGTCTGGGTATGCAGTGTCTTGTTAGAAAATCTACAACCTCCATTAGTGAGATGTATGACTGAGGCTGTACTGATCTTAGAGATAGGAGGCTGTGCTGGGTCATGGTAACCTGAACATTTACAGGCCTTAAACTGGTAGTAAATGCTCTTATCTTATCTAAATCTTATCTTGTGCCTACAGGTAAGCTTGCAATCAGACTTACCTGTAAGTTGATTGAATATTGCCTAAACATTCACCGTTCAGAAGATATTCACATCAGCTATAGCCGTTACCTGCACATGCACAGTGATGGTCTGCATTCAGGGCACAAAGTGTGCCATGGAATGCAGAGTGCCATGCCACAACGATGGTTCCTGTGCACATGCACAGTGCAGGGCCAGTTACCAGGGTTGAGCATAGAGTAGGTCACATTCTTCCCCATACCAAAGTATTTTCTTCACTCCCTGTGGCTGAATGGAGTGCCAAGGGAGAGATGGAAAGGTGGATATATGCTGCAAGAGATGAAGGCATTAATGGACAACTGTAGTTTTATAATAAATTCCACTGATCAAGAGCTCCCCCTCTCCTCTTAAGCTAATATGCACTAACACCCCAGCCAGTTTCTCTACTAAAGCCACATCCTATGTAATGCTTCTTCTCAGACAGAAATCCTCCTCTTTAACTGGCTATGCTTGCATACTGAGCTCTCCTAGACTTATTTGGAGGTGTCTAGTACACCTAGTCTCTGCTTTTTGGACCTGTACAAAGTCTATGAGGTCTTAGTGTGCAGGAATGACTGGTGCAGCAGAGGATTTCTGCCTGAGCATTGTACAAGATGTGGCTCTGGTACATGGGTAAGTAGAAGCTGGTGGAGGTGTTAGCACAGGTTAGTTCAGAAGGCATAGGCGGTAGTGGTTTAGAGGATTTTAAAATAAAACTTAAGTTGTCCTGCATAGGTTTGTTTCAAGGGTTCAAACATACCAGGTTATCAAACACTAGGTGTGGAATGGTATACTGAGCTGAACAACTAAGTACACATGATTACCTTTATTAGATATTGCAAAGTGTTGTGCAAACAACATTTGGGCCTTGCCAGGTTGAAGGTAACACAAACAGTGCTGCTACATAGGAACCCCAGGAGGGGACTGAGCTACTTTTTTCTTGCCCTGTGATTTTAGTTTACTCTTGCTTGGCAGTTGGAAGTATTGCCTTCTGCCTGCTCTGTACTAATGCAGTTACCTAAAGCTTAAACGTGAAATGAATTAAAATTCCCAGTAGATCAGTGTTTGAAGCCTTCACCAAGGCTGCACGTGCCTCATCTTGATATAAAACTCATATTTAGTATTCTGTTCATCGTGGTGGTGTTTAGAGATAAGGTTGCCCTGTAAACAGTGTGCAGGTAATTTGTTGATTAGGACATCATGCTTTGTTTGTTCGGTGCTATCTCCGCTCTGAATAAGAAAGTCGGCAATAATTTGTGAAGTTCCATTATAAATGTGCCACTTTAGCTATAACTCCCACTGCTTCATACCGTCATTAGCACATAACTTTTCCTTTATTTTGTCACAACAGGGACAGTGTGGTTAAATGGAGATCTCGAACAACAGCCAGCAAAAGGAGAACAAATGCTTTAATTTGTGCAGCTCTTAACATCTTTTTTATTTGGGTTTAGATTATGCTAGGTTGTTATGCTTGGCTCTTATGCAGATTCTCTTTTTCTTTAATTATAGTTCCAAGCTGACCTAACTGTATCTATTAGGCCACGAGTTTCCAGAGTTCTGTGGTCCATGTTTGGCCAAAGACCTGTTTTGTGAACATTTCTGTACAAATTGTCATCTAAAGGGAGAATTAACCCTTCTCCTATTTCCTTTCTTACTCCTCTCTCTGGCTTGATACTTTATTGCCACATTTGCACCTTGCTATTCTAGTACGGTGTATTATCAGATTTTATATTTTTGTCCTGTGTCCTGCATCTTGGCTGCATTTTGCTCCTTTATTTTGTTCCTTTTCACCTCTTTTGTCTAATTTTAATTTCAACTGAAGTCTGTCTAATGCTCCTTCTGCATTTCTGCAACTGCTTCAGCACATGCTACGTCAAGCGATACCCCATCTTCTCCCCACTTTCCAAATATGTCACTATTTTTATTTTAACTTTCTTTGAATGCTTCCTACACTTGTGGCCATTGGGAAGAATTCCCACCTTACAGATAGCTAAAAGGATAAATGGTGTCAGTGAAAACTTATATGAGTATATGAAATTTCTCAAGGAACCCCTAGCAACGTCTGGATGAACCCTAGGGTTCCACAGATCCCTGGATGAGAAACCCTGCTCTGGACTAAAGGTCTTATGACTTTGAAAAACAATGTATAAGACCATCATTCTTAAAGTCTAACTCTGGGTAGTTATAAACTCATTAAAATCACAATACTTCTCTTTATTCATGTTTACGCGGTCTTCCTTCCTGCTTGTTGCTGTTGTAATGACTGTTATTCTTGCCGTTTATTCACCAGTGTTATCACAATTCCTCTCACACACAGTGACCACTTTATCAGTGTAGGGACATGGCATCTGACAGGGGTGCTCACCCACATTCCAGCTCAAGGGCATTGGTACCTGGCTGTTTTGGTAAGTGTTACATTGTGTGATCTCATCCCGATGAAAAAATAAAAAGCAAGCACTGGATCCTTTATCAGCTATGGGGAGTTCTAATTTATCCCCTTCCCCACCTTGGCGGCCCTTTAAACAGTCCAGAACAAGAGGTGGGAAGGACTGACGATCATGTGACCACTGTCACAGTGGTCACATGATCGAAAGTTAGTCCTGCTGGCTACTGGATTTTAGCCCAGGCCAAATGCTGTCTTTGTGCTAGGAGCATGCAATAAGAATGCTCTCAGCACATATGCGTCAGCCACTTAGGGATGCATACGTGTGGCATGTGGGTGTTAAAGCCCACCATTTTGCTGCCACACATATGTGTTAGGTGGTCATGAAGGGGTTAATGATGTTGGAAATGCCCATAGTTAAGCTTTATTAGGTATTTAAACCCAGAAACTGAACGTTGAAATAAACCGCCCTCTTCTTATAGCCGTGGAAGCTGTAGAAGCTTGTTTCAGAAATACAATATAATGTTGTTGTTACATTGTATTTGTTTTTTTTCCAGTCAAGAGTGGCCTTTGATTTGCATGTCAGTTAACCACATCCCAACCGCCCTATAGCAGATATACTGCTACAGGACGGCAGGGGTGCGCAAAATCACGTATATATATACGTGATTTTGTATTTCTGGGTAGGGGGTGTGTGCTCCCTACCCGCTCTGCCATTCAAAGTTGTGGCTGTAAATCATCGGGTCCTGGCCGCTGATTTCCCGCCGGCGCCTGGTGATTACCGAGGATATCCGACGGGGAGGATGGATGTCTTGTTTACTAACAATCCTTCCTGTCGGCTCGAGCACACTGTTCTGGATGGCTGCCCCCCAGTAAAAAAAAATTCCCTGCACACAGTTAACCCTTTGATCACCCCTCATGTTAACCCCTTCCTTCCCAGTGTCATTAGTACAGTGTTGGTGCTTTTTTTTTTTTTTTTTTCTTTTCAGCACTGATCACTGTATTGGTGTCACTGGGGATGTCAGTGACACCGGGTCAGTTCCCCCAGTGTGAGAATGCCCACTGTATTCCCGCTATAAGTCCCTGATCGCCACCATTGCTAGTGAAAAAAAAAATTCCAGTGTATATATCGCCATTTGTAAACGCTATAACTTTCACGTAAACCAATTAATTTACATGTATTGGGATTCTTTTTTAGCAAAGACTTGTAGCAGAATACATTTTGGCCTAAATTTATGACAAAATTTGAATATTTTTTTTTTATTTTTTTTACTGGATATGTTTAATAGCAAAAAATCAAAAATATTGGGGGTTTTTTTCCCTCAAAATTGTCATCTTTTTTTTTTTTTATAGCGCAAAAAAATAAAAAATGCCACTGAAAGAAAGCTCAATTTGTGGGGCAAAAAAATGACATAAATTTAATTTGGGTGCAGCTTTGCATGACTCTGCAATTGTCAGTTAAAGCAACGCAGCGCCGTAACGCAAAAAATGGCTTGTCAGGAAGGGGGGTAAATCCTCAAGAGGGCAAATGGTTAAAGCAACCATACCAGTAAATAAATACTAATTGTCCCTATGTAATTCCCTGTTAAAGTGGTATTAAACTTGAAAGCTCATATTTATTATATTGCAGCTTAGCAATTCTTAGATGTGGTGGCTGCATATTTTCTTTTTTCTTTTTTTAGATTTACTTGCTTCTGAATTCATCTGGTGGTCCAGCAAGGAAGTCTGTTATTTTTCAAAAGAACAGACTCTTCAGCAGAATGTAAAACCTTTTAACGCTGGCAGGGGTGCTTGCGATAATCGGCTTTTATTATTTATATAAAACCTTCATCCTGAAAGAAAAAAGTTTTTCCTGTAACTGCTTTTATAGTGTCAGCTGGAGTGTGACTTCAATTTGTTAGTGTATTTAAATCTACTAGTACTTCTAACACTCCCCTTCCTCCAGACTGACAGTGCTGCTTTCCATTGTGCTCATTCATCTAGAGTGAGGGCACTCTCATACAGGAGGTGTGTCACTGGCCACAGGAAAACATAAGCAAAAAAAGCCTAAAATAAGAGATCTGATGCAACCACCACATCCAATGATTGGTAAGCTGCAATATATTACATTTTTGTTTTTACCACATTTGTCCCTTATTCATTTTAAGCAGTTGTAATTAACTAATTCTTCCTCTTAGCTATTATGTTTCTGTTGATTTTTTTTTTATCCACTAATTTGAAAACCTTTTAAATTAAGTTTATTTTTATTTTTTTGTGTCACTTTAAAAGAAAAGCAGAAAAGTGAAAAAAGTCTTTATTTTAATTTGTAAATAACTTGCAATGCTGTATACCAAAATCATAATTTTACTTTTATTATACCATAAGTGAAGTAAAATATATAATTGTATACTTTTGATCTACAGTAACACTAGTTGTTTAATAACACAGGTCAAGTTTATTTTTAGTTTTTGCTACCTATTTTTGTCTATATAATATAATATTTGCAACAAAAAGAAAAGCTTGTTTCTCCTAAAAAAAAAAAAACATAAAAAACAAAGGAAAAGTATATTGAATTTGTAACTCCTATACATTGAATTGTAGGATTGTTTGCCACATGCTAGTCCAGTCTATAGATTACTAGGTTTATGCCTTATAAATTAACAAAATGAACTGCCAGATACTTATCCTTTCAAGTATTTGCTACTTTGACAAATATTTGCTTTGCATTACTGTATTTCTGAATGTCTTCTTACACACTTGCAAGAAACAAGATGTTAAATGAACAAACATACAGGTAAACCTAAACTTACTAACTGCACTTTTATTGCAGATGCCAATTTCCCAGAAGGGAAAAAAAGACATTTGATACCGTACATAATTTGCAGAGATTGGTCTGTTTTGTACATCACAGCCGTCAGCCTGTTTAGATCCCGCAGAGCACTGAGCTGAGTGAGCAGCCCATCTGAAGATAGGGTCAGTAGGGTTCCTGGAAGAATAGTTTGCCACAATCAATCCTCACCTGTCTACAGCTCAGTGCATGCACCCAATCAACTGAAAGTTATGGCATGCTGGAGCTAGTAAACATCGCAGTGGCAATGGCCAGCAAGATTTAAACTCCTTGTTGGTACCAGGGTCTATGTAAAATCTGGGCTGGTTGATATAATGATTATATACATTAAAATTATATAATCTATTGCGAAACATTGAGTCATGGATAAAATGGGTACGTCTTTTTTTTCATCCTATATAACTATTAAAAGAATTTGTCTGGAATAATACCATCTGCTAGACTAGGCTATAAAATAAAAACTAAACCATCAATATTAGTATTCTTTCTTCATACTGAGGTGTGCTTGAGGGGTAGACAGTTTAGATGTTATATAATACATGTATTTATTAAAATCTGTACATCAAGGCTGAAAGAAGAAATAGAATGGGATCTAGACAGCTAAAAGACTATGTAGATGTGATAGGAAACATCTTTTACAATTTAGCTTTTACAGGATGTATAGATTCACAGGAATGTTCTCTGTGTTTCATGGCAGGATCACTTTCATTGTATGAGTGAAGCTCTCATTTCAGATTTCTTCCCTTCTTCTCTTTTCAGGGAATGAAGAGATGGAGAGGAAGGGTCAAGTTCTTACACTTTTAGCTGAACAATCACTTCAGTGTCAAGATTACAAGGCTGCCAACGGGCACTGCCAAGAGCTCATGGCCACAGGTAGTATGTTATATACTATTATTTATGTATTTAATCTACAGTTTTAAAGGCATTGGAAGCTTTTTTTTCTATGTTCTCTTCCTTCAAAAGAAATATTTAAAAGTGAGCTTTTGCACACAAGAGTCAAGCTGAGCCTACCTCTGTATGTGTGCCCCTGTGTGTAGAGGTCCCATATAAAAATGTCTGCGGAAAGAATTGTTAACCAATTGGCTCCAAATTGGTCATTCTCCCATATTACACCTAAAGCATATACAGAATATCTCAGACAATTGTCTCCATACATTTATACATTTATTAGTTTATAGTTTGACAAGACCTGATGTCAGATTATTCATGAGTTTACTGTATACTCAACCTGAACCCAAATCTGCTGATGGTCTCTGTACACACTGTGTATAAGTTTATATAGTAAATGTTTCCTCCTGAAAATGCATATTCCTACATACATAGTTACATAGTTAATCTGGTTGAAAAAAGACAAAAGTCCATCCAGTTCAACTATTAAAAAAAAAAAAAAAAAGTTATAATCCTATACCCACAGTTGATCCAGAGGAAGGCAAAAAACACAGCAAAGCATGATCCAATTTGCTCCTGCATTGAAAAAAAATCCTTCCTCACTGTGAAGAAACCTTTCCATGTTTGGAGATTAAATTTCTTTTCTTCCAGATGTAAAGAGTGCCCCCTTGTCCTGCTTCCAAGGATCGCTGTACTTACCTATGTACCAATATAAGTTACTTTTTGGTATTTTGTGGGTGTCCGTATGCTTCTGACACAGTGTATGTCTCTTTAGCCCAATGTGTGTTTATTTTGCCTTACAGTTACTGTAGATCAGGGGTGTCAAACTCAATTTCATTGTGGGAAGCATCAGCATTATGGTTTCTTTCAAATAACTAGTTGTATATGTAGATGTTCAGATTGTTTATCAGCCATACCACTTTATTTTTCAGGGTACAGTAACAGCTGGGAAGTATGCAGTAAACTGGGACAGTGTGAGAACTATGATGACCGCAGAACACGGCAAGAACTTATGGCATTTGCTTTGACTCATTGTCCTCCTTGTGCCATACAGACATTGCTTGCTTCTAGCAGCTCCTTACAAACACAGGTAAGTGCATTATGCTTTATCTTTGTATGGTGAAAAGTTTATATCATACAGACATTCAAGAGGTGAGATTTTTTTTTTCTAGCTGCATTTTTCATAATGTGAAATAAAACAATTTAACTAAAAGAATGAGAACTTTGATTGCATGGGAATTGTGAATCTGGGATCTCAGGTGCATAGACCTCTCCACTAATGTTTGGGGAGATAAAAAAAAAAATCTAGTTGGAGGATCAGACCTCTTTATAAATGGACTGACAGAAGAAGGGACAACTTGTAGGCCAGTGTGAGCTTTTCTCTGGCACTAGTTACAGCTGTGTCTACAGTTGCTCCATGTCAAGAAATAAGAACGCAAAAGTTCTCATTTCTGTTTAAAACACTTATATATGTCTATCATGGAATGAGATCAGTGATTATTACTATTGGAAGTTAACCTGGTATGAATATAAGGATATCAAGTTCCTCCATGATTATGCATGAAAAAGCTGCCTGACCCTGAAAGACTCATCCAAATCCCTATGGCAGGCAAAGCAGCAGTGCAGACCTTTGATTTTATACACAAGAATGTCAGCAACAAAAACAGGATGTTGGGTGCTGCACCTTGCAACTCTATCATCCTAGGCCACGACCCATTTTGGCCATGCAGAATTCTGATCCTGGCATCTCACATTGCAATGGGGTGTCACATTGGTCATTGGAAATCTGTCTGCAATGTGTTGTAGAATTCAAGGAGGGATTGACAGAGCACAAGTTAACAATATAGTGCAGGGTTCCCTTTCTGTTGGAAGTTGCCCAGGTGCACAGAAGATACAGACATCCAGAGTTACCTCTTAGTGTCTACTCTTGGTGGTTAAATTAGCTTTACATCCTTTCATTTATTTCATTTGATATAATCACTACCCTGCCTTGCAATATCAAGTTTAATAAATATGGAGATACTGTATATTGTAAAGGAGCAGAACTTTTTAGAAAACTGTGACAATTCAGTGTTCTATGCCAAGTACATATTGTAATATCCAGAAATGTATACAGAAGTGTGCCACATTGATTTTTTTCAGCTTATTTTGTCCCAGGTAATTATTTTAAAACAAACAGGACAGTATACAGTGATGAAAGTGTCCATTTTCTTAGCGGTAGGTTTGTGAAATTTTTTATGTGACCTGCTGTTTTCCAGATTCTCTATCAAAGAGTAAATTACCAGATTCAGCCGGGTGACGGAGAGGGGATGGGGAATTCACAACACTTTGGACCTGCTGTGCCGGCTGCCAAAGACACCTGTCCGGTAATGTGCTCTTCATTTTCTCACATAAATGTGTGCAGGAGCGCTCATCCTATTTGAATAGTTACTCTGCATGGCCCATCTACCACTTTACAAGATATGTTTAACCATAGACGCACATTAGTACAATCCAGGCCAATGCAAAAGTTGTTTGTTTAAATCTGAACTCCAGGGTTAAATCTTAGTGTGCTTTGTGTTTTTCTGCCAGTTCTGTGTGGTAATCCAAAGTACATCTTTGTCTCTGTGCAGGAGCTTCCTATGGCTAAGACTAGTCACTGCTGTTCTCTTTGCTTTTTCAGGGTAACTGGTCTTGTCTCCACCCCCTCCCATTGTTTTCTGCAGGCAGTTTGTTGTGGGTGGTCCTGTGGGATCCCTCCCACAGCTCTGCTATATGCACAGGCTACTTCCAGCATGATAGTGATGTCACTGCTGCTTTTTAAATTATTATTTTGGTTTGCAAAGGCAAACACAAAGTTGATTTAAGTCCTTTGTAGCTATTGAATGATACGTTAAATTTTATTTTTTATGCCAAGGAGTTCAGCTTTAAAACAGTCAGATATAAAATTAGTAGTTGTTTAAATTTCTAAATTAAAGTGGTTGTAAGGGTTCAAGGTTTTTTTCTTACCTTCATGTGTTCTATGCTTGAAGGTAAAAACCCTTCTTTGTGTAGCAGTCCTCTCCCCAACCCCCTAACATTTACTTGAGCCCCATCGAGCAAGCACGAGAGCAGCAACTCTCTGGGAACTCTTCCTCCTCATTGGCTCTTGCTGCTGTCAATCACAGCCAGTGAGCCAATGAGGAGAGATGGGGTGGGGCTGAGCCTCACCTCTGTGTGTGAGTGGACAGACAGAGCAGAAGCTCAGGAGCAAGCCTGCTTGGGTGCCCCCATAAAAAGCTGCTTGCTCTAGGGGCACTTGGCAGTAGGGAGGGGCCAGGAGCGTCGGCGGGGGATCTGAGAAAAGGAGGATCAGGGCTGCTCTGTGCAAAACCACTGCAAAGAGTAGGTAAGTAAAACATGTTTGTTTTGATTTTTCTTTTTTAATAATTGCTTTTAATATCACTTTAACTTAACACTTGCACCACTCTTATTTGCAATAGAAGAAGAGCTAATATATCAAGTCCAAAGTGTGACAGTTTATTTTTGTGCCTCTGCACATCCATTCCAATATATTATACTAAGTGGCAGCACAGCTCATTCACAGCAGAATACTGGAACCTCATACATTATTTTGCAAATTTAGGCTAGCTGAACTGTGTATTGCAGAAGAGGTGGTTTATGGAAATGACATGATGTTCTACTATGTGGTCAGTTTAAAGTGTGTCTAAATCCAAACACTTGTTTCACGTTTCTATAATGTCAAATTAAGTCATTTAATTTTGTTTATATTTTTCTTTCCATTGAAATCATTCCTCTGAGACAACATGAACAAAATAAATGTAAAACTGTATTGTTTATATAAAAATGTGATCCTATTGGTGCTGTACAAAGGTATGTATTCATTAGTGGGAATTTAGTTCTTCGTTAAGCTTCTGCAAACTCATACAGTACTGGGCATTCTATCATATCCTAAAACATTTCTATGAGACAAACAATACAACATATTTAAAATTTAAGCTCCTCTCTAATTATATAATACTGTTTTATTCATCTGTTATGTGAATACATGCTCTCCCTTTGCATTGCTGCAGGGTTGGGATGGGGCTGTGGTTTTATGGCCTGGATGTGGGTAGCATGTCCACTGCTTGATATCAGTGTACCAGCAAATTTTCTGTTTGTAGCTTCTGTCAATCAAGCTGGGTGTGGTGTGTTTAGACAATAAGCATGTTATGCATTGGCATGGCATCCTGTAGCTTCTATTTGGTGATGAGGAGCACAAACTGACCATGCAAAATATGGATCTACGTCTGTGCTTGGCGTGATTAGGAAGCCAATGGAAGACAAGTGGACTTAGAATGGACGAGGACATTTTCAACATACATTGAGATTAGTGGGGACAAATAAAGGCACTAACAGACTTTCACTATTAAAGTTTACATACATTCTAAATGCAAAAGGTGTTAATTACTTGTGATGTTCTTACTGCACCAGCTGAAATTTAAAATTCTACAGTGGAGTGCTTGTATTGGATGAAAGGGAAAGAGCATGGTTTATTCATACAGAATCCTATTAACAGATGTGCCAAAAGATGATGGCGCATGATCAGGTCAAGGGGTTACTTGAGCGGATTGTAGGATCAGATATTGTGATCCCACTCCTTAGGGTAACCAAGTACTAGTACAGAGCTGTACACAGAGGACAAGGAAAACATGCCTATGAAAATAAAAAGATTTTACTTGTGGATGGCAGCCGTTGCCATATCAAAAATGTTTCCTTTTTTTTTTTTTTTTTTTTACTAGAGCCCCTCTAAACTTGAAAGCAATTATCTGCCTATTTATCTGTGTAGCTGTGGTGAGTATCTATAGGCTTACTAGTTTACTCGAGGTCAGTTTGGGCCAGACTCTATGAAATTGCCTGTGTTACATCCTATTTGTGTTTCTGCCTTCCACTGCCGAAGATCTTCTGAGCTTCCAGCTGTTCGGCCACGCTGACTAATAAAGATTTGTTACTTAAAGTCAAGCACAGTTTAAAGATAATTGGGGAAGCCAGTAAAATCGCAACCATCTCAGTACAATAATAAACCTAGAAGTCTGTCTCTTAAAATAACCGCCTGATTGCTTTGTAAAATGGATGCAGCTATTTTGGTCAAAAGTTAAGTGCAGCAAAGTAATCTGAGTACGTAATGCGGCATTCTTATGATTGTGCAAGAGAGTTAAAATGTATCTCATAGAATAAAATAATGGCATTTTGTTTACCCTGAAGTATATTTTAAAACATGCTACCAACTACAATTAAACCTAACAGTTGAAGTAAAACTGGCATTATAGAAATATGTGGACCGCCATTGCTCCAGAGCTGTCACCTTTATTCTCTCTACTACCTTATAGGTCAAGGACCTAGAACTTGAACGTAGCCATTGGGGCCTTATTTTCCATTCAGCTTTATTGCATGCTAGTGCTTGGAGTCACACTCTTTTTATTTTCTACAGTCACATTCAGCTTTCTTGCTTCAGATAAGTAACTCATGAGCTAGTCAAGCCTAGGGACTGGAATGACCGCTCCAGAGCCTACACCTATAGAAACAAGGAAATCAATATCAGTTTTCATACTTGTTTTCTCACGGATTCACCTTTTAAGTTGAAATGTGAACTTTGCAATTAATAAAATGGAATTCTAACTTGTTTTCAAATAATATACACTACTCAAAAAAAATTAAAGGAACACTTTGAAAACACATGAGATCTCGATGGGGAAAAATATCATGCTGGATATCTATACTGATATGGACTGGGTGATCTGTTAGGAACGTAAGGATGCCCCATTGTTTGATGGAAATGAAAATTATCAACCTACTGAGAACTGAATTTAAACACACCCCAAAAATCTGAAATTTCATTGCAGCAACTCAGAATGGTAGTCAGTAGTTTGTATGGCCCCCACGTGTTTCTATGCATGCTTGACAAAGTCGGGGCATGCGCCTAATGAGACGACCGGATGTTGTCCTGGGGTATTTCCTCCCAGATCTAGACCAGGGCATCACTGAGTTCCTGGACAGTATGAGGTGCAACCTGGTTGCGGATGGACCCAACATGATATCCCAGAGGTGTTCTATTGGATTTAGGTCAGGAAGCATGGGGGCCATTCTGTGCACCAGGAGGAACCCAGGACCCAATGCACTGGCGTAGGGTCTGACAATGGGTCCAAGGATTACATCCCTATACCTAATAGCTGTCAGGGTGCCATTGTCTAGCTTGTAGAGGTCTGTGCGTCGCTACATAGATATGCCTCCCCAGACTATAACTGACCCACCACTAAAACGGTCAAGCTGAACCGATGTTACAGGCAGCATAACGTTCTCCAGACCCTTTCACATCTGTCACATGTGCTCAGGGTGAACCTGCTCTCATCTGTGAAAAGCACAGGGCACCAGTTGCAGACCTGCCAATTCTGGTGATCATTGGTAAAGGCCAATCGAGCTCTGTGGTGCCGGGCAGTGAGCACAGGGCCACTAGAGGACACCAGGCCCTCAGGCCACCCTCATGAAGTCTGTTTCTGACAGAAAAGATGTGTACGGGAAAAAATGTCAGTGGCCTCCACCTGTAAAACCATTCTTGTTTTGGGGGTCGTCCCATTGTTGCCCATCTAGTGCACCTGTTGTTAATTTCATTAACATCAAAGCAGCTGAAACTGATTAACAACCCACTCTGCTACTTAACTGACCAGATCAATATCCCAGGAGTTTAATTGACTTGATGCTATACTCTGATTAAAAAGTGTTTGTTTAATTTTTTTGAGCATTGTATGAATTCGACATTGTTTAGTACTGAATCATATGTTGTATTTAAAAGATAAGTATGGGATTTTTTTTTTTTAAATCATACTTACCTAGATGGATGCAGAGAGCATTTACTGTCCGACACTGTAGTCTGATCTGCTGCGCTCACTGGAGCCCTAGGCTGTGGAGGGTGTGGGAGCGGCTGGCTCAGACTCTCAGCGGCTTGTTGAAAGGTTGAGCCAGGTGCCAGACCAGACTCCTGAGTGGATCTGGACCATATGGTCACAATCGTTCCCCAGCCTGGACTGGCTCTGTGACAAGACTGGCTCTATGATGTCACCCGACAGCAGGCTTCAGCCCACTGTCAGCTGAAAATGGGTCACAGGAGTGCAGAATGAACTGCAGTCATGTGATCCACAGGAGAAGTACAGCCTAACGAGCTTTGGCGGTACTCCTCTAGCTGTAGTCCACACAAACCTTTTTATTTTGGACTCAGTGGGGGAGGCATAGAACCTATCACTGGTTTTTGGTAAGATCCCCCATGGCCAAGGGCAGGAAGTGAGAGGAGACTAAAGCAAAACACTTGTTTTAGTAAAATGGGGAAGATTAAAGCCTGTTGCTAGGTATTATTGCTATCTGCTACAGTGACAGTCACTCCCATCATTTCTTGTCCTGCTGCCATAGACTGTAAGAATGAAAAGGAATGAGGTTAAATCTCACCAAATAAGGTCCCAGACAGCAATAAAGATTGACACAATATTTACTTTTCATAATTAAAGTTCTAATTGGAGTTGGACCTTATTAACATGGTCGTCATGTTATAAGGACCTGTCAGTTTGTGGGTGGTGTTCAGTTTAATACATGAATACATATGGTCCAAAGAAACTTGAAGGGGACTGGTGACACCATAATAATAGTGTCAAAAGCCCGCTACTGGATTATTCCTACGAAAATATGTTTTAGGGGAGGGGTGCTGAGAGTTGTTAGCTTAGCTCTTAGCTAACCTTCTTTCCGTCCATGCAGGATGTGAGTGGAGATATTTTTCTTAGAAACACATAGCAATCAAGAGCCAACAAGGGATTACACATTGTCTCAGTACACCCAGTATTCAAAATTTTCCTAGATTTCAAGGCACTGGCATGTTGTCATGTTATAACATTGTCAGTGTATTGACTGTAATTTCTGATTAGGTTAATGCCACAATGGTGAATAAAGTAAATCTAAACATTGGGGGGGGGGGGGTGGGTTAAAGTCCCGCTATTTATAATAAAATTATGTACTATCTTGTCGGTCCCTATATTTAGTATATCTAAGCTCTGACAATATTGATGGACATGATATATTACAATATTAGCTATAATAACAAGCACAATGCTCAAAGAAGCAAGGTCTTATTTATTTACAAAGGAAGTAAAACACTTACAGAGAAATCTAAATAAATGTTACAGAGCATATAGAAATTAAAGAGCAAAGATGATACATTACGTAAGTTCATCCTCAAAGTTAAGTATCCTTTAGCTGGGCCCTGGGTAGAAAGAGGGGAAAGAGAGAGAGCAAGCGGGGCCAGAATTGTATTTAAAAGCACTCTGACACCACTCACACCCTTGACCCGCCTGGTGTAGTCCTCCATCCAATGAGCGACAGTCCATAACGCATAAGGGGCTGTCTTCTATACTGATTAGGAAGTATAGTATTACCCCAGTCATCCTCCATAAAAGTATGTTGTTGTCTCCTCCAGGGGGCACTGCTATATTGCCAAAAATGCTATGACCCAGGTCAACATTCCAGTCCACATCCGGCTTCATCCTTCTGGCTAGAAGCCATGTAATCTGTCCTTTTTAATCTTCGTGTCACCAGGGAATCTGGGCTGAGGCTCTCCTATCTCCATGCCCCACCGCTAGGGGTTATGTGTGAACTCCCAGGACCAGGATTTTGGTATGCAGCCTTTTGCTACACAACTCCTGTCGTAAATTCTTGCTCTATTGACACTCCAAGATAACATCCAACAGGCCAAATGGCTCTTTGATAACCAGGCAATAACAATCCATAAATGTGCGATTAAAAAAAACATGTTGCCTTCCAACAATGGGTAATCACAAACTTTAAAAAAAACAAAAACGTGTGTGTGTATGTACAGTATATATGTGTGTGTGTGTGTGTGTATGTATATATATATATATATATATATATATATATATATCAGAGAATTGACTTGCATGTGTACTTTCCAGCTTGAACTATTGAGCTCTGTTAAAGCATCTGGAGACCTCTTGTTGGGTCCTAGGCCCATGCCATGCATAATCCCAGCCTTCTGTGAAGATAAGCTGTGCATCTTCCCATTGAAACTGTCTAGTGTTGAGACCTCATTGTTTGGTAGTGCCTCTCTGTATATAAGTACTGAATCTCTTGAGGGTTGTTTGCTTTGAGGCATAGCAGACATTGAGGCCCACATACATCCAAGGGTACAGAGAATAATTTAAGGATTAATATAAGTACTTGCACCACGTTACCCACACTTTGATATTTGCTATTTGGGAGACTTTTTTGACCAGCTAGGTTCACCTACCAGGCTGGATTTGTTTGACCAATACAGTTTAGAAGCACTTGGGTCATAAATGTAGTAAAATAATACATTTTCCCTATTTCTACTGGAATTGCCTAAAAGGGCCTGATTTTGTTTTTGATAAGATGCTATTATTTAACTTGCGGAAATGGATGCTATTTTAGGGGAAGCACAATAAACAATGGGCTCTGCTGGAGATGATACTAGATGTGAAATCTCTATCCCAGTTGACATTTCTCTGTGTGGTTCCTCATGCCTTATTGCAGGCTTTTTCATTGTAAATGTTTATCTCATTGTTCTTTATTTGTTTCCCCTTCAGCGTCCTTTGTGTTTTCTGATCTTTTAACCACACAAATTACAGCCTTTTAGTGCACCGCTGGGTACCATAGTCACTGCTTAGCCGCACTGGCTGCAGAGCGAGAGAGCTCTGTGTACTTAAAATATCATTTATATGAAAAATAGGAATGTATTTTTATTCAAGGTCATTTTTTGCTGGAAAGTTTCTGAGGACTAATGAATGCTTCAGTACTTTGTTTAGTGGACCAAACAGCTACTGTACACAATGCAGTCTGACCTGACAATGACCCCTCCCCCAAATGCACACCCCTTTGTTTTTTTTTTTTTTTGCTAAATGCATGCATGAGATCCATATAAGAAAATAATTTATGTGCCAGTGGATTTGTATTGCTGTACATCCAGTCTGTCATACATCTTAACCCTGCCTAGCAGGGATGAACACTTGATTTTGATTTGCTGCAGTTAAGGTACTGGATAGTGAGCAGAGAAGCAGTACACTGATAACTGAACTCTCCATCACTCTGCTCTATTCTCCTATAGGCATGCCTATTGCAATGATATACAATGGATCGACTTCTTGTACTGGTCACAATCCCCCGCACCCCCACCCACATTCTCATCTTTGCTGTACAAGAACTTCAAGATGCAGATACCAAGTCAAATTCACTCTTACACTGCTTGCATTTAAAAAAATAAATGTATTGCTGTTATAATGAATACAGAGATAAATTATGCCTTTTTATATGTGGCTGGTGTTTGGCTCTAAGGTGTTTGCACTTTTTTTTATATCTTTGAAAGCCTGGTCAAGGGTTAGGTTAGACCAGGGGTGGGCAAACTTTTTGACTTGAGGGCCGCAATGGGTTCATATATTGGACCCGGGGGCCGGACCAAGAGTAGATGAATGATGTGTATGTGTGAATTAATATAAATTAAATTAAAATTTGTAACATTAAATGTTTAGATTAATTTAAGGTAGAAAAGCATAAAAAGAGTTATTTTACAAAACTTTTATGTCCCCCACTAGCTGCTGGCCGGCCCAGCCACTACCATGCCATCCATAGTAAGTATAGTAATATTCCCCCATAGTAAGCATAGTAATTAATCCCCCATACAGTAATTCATCCCCCATAGTAATTCATCCCCCATAGTAATTCATCCCCCCTATAGTAATTCATTCCCCATATTAATTCATCCCCCATATTAATTCATCCCTCATATAGTATTTCATCCCCCATAGTACTATTCCCCCCCAAGTAGTAAGCCAAGTCCCCCCTGTGTCAATTTACTTACCTTTGCTCCGTGCGTTCCTCTCGCCGTGTTCCCGCGCCGTTCTGGTCTTCAGGGCGGACTGTGAGAGGAGCCTAGCTCCCCTCATGTTCGTCACGCTGCCCCGCCTACACACATCCTGACAGCCAATGTTTGCCTGCCCTGGCTGTTTTTTTTTTTTTATCACGCTCCGTGGGCCGGATTAAAAGGTCCGCCAGGCCGTATACGGCCCGCGGGCCGTAGTTTGCCCATTGCTGGGTTAGACCCTTGTCAAATTTTTATTGCCCCCCACCTCCCACTTGGGAAATTCACCCTAGTGACCATTGTTATTAAGACAGAGGATAAATCTAAATGGTTAGCGTTGTCACCAGACCAAAATGTAAGGGTAGGTCTTCTGGTACAGACAAATGTTCTGATGACAGCTGTCCAACTGAAGAATCCCTCTAACAGCTTTTCTCAACCAGGGTGCTGTAGAACCCTGGTGTGCCTTCTGAGCTCTTCTCATGTGCGTTGGCAAAATGCCTAATAATTGCCACAAATTGCACAAAAAATTTCAGCAAGCCAGCAAGTGGATCAAACCTGCCTTTTTGGTAAACTAAGCCATAAGTTTTTTATTGTGCAGCCTTATAACCTTGGGCACTGTGTGGATCAGCAACTGGCATCCTAACAACCAGTGCCATCATCGGCAGTAGATAAGGAGGATGTTGGGTGCCTGCGCAGCATGCTTTTTAGCCCCTCCCCTGCCCATTTCCATCAGCACTGAGGTCATATTAGCTGAGTGAGGGAGAAGAGAAACACTAGAGTACTGGTCGGTACCAATGTGCAAAGGAATAACTCACCTGTAATGTTGGGTGGTACACATGTGTGGATGTAGTTGTGATATGTAAAACTATTTGTTTAGGTTTTCAGGACAAAAGCCTCAACAAGGCATAGAGGTATTAACAGTGTACAAAATAAGGCAACGCCATGGAGTACCAAACATCAGCAATGGGATTGTGTAAATAAAATCATATAACATGTAGTCAGAACACTTGCAATGCATCATGACATAACGACCAGCTCAGATTCAACAATCACAATATACATGTGGACTGAGAGTGTCTACAGGAGTAAGAGAACAAAAATAATATAATGCATTGAAGGCATAATGGGATAATACATAGGTGTACAGCAGTGGAGACGGTCACAATATAATACATGTAAGCATCAAGGGTGATTCTAAGTGAGTGAAGATTCACCATATGTGGATTTTGGTCCCAGAGGGTCCACGTTGTGTCAAACAGCTCAAGTGAATTATGTATGGTAGCAGTCATATTAGTTTTGTTTTTTACATTTTAGATTGGGTTGCCTTGACTGAAAAAGGTTGAAAAGCACTGCTCTAACTTTGGAAATATTTCCTCTCATTTTCTATTGTCTCCAGAGCAAGAGGTGAATAGGAATCTGGTGGAGGTTTTAATATTTTCCGATACTAAAAAAAATAAGTCATGGCTGTACACACATTTTAAATTTTTTAGCATAGGTTTTTTTTTTCTGCAGCTTACAACCACAAAATGTGCTCATAACCCCATATTTTATGTTTGCAGCTTTTATGGCTGGATTTTTTTTTTAAAGCTTTGTGTATTTTTTTTTGTTCACTTGAATCTTTATTAAGATTTATCAGAAGTAGTGATGCAGTGGTAAAAAGAAGAATAGAGAGAAACAATATTAGTATCTGTGGTTAAATGACACGAGTATCCATGCAGTAAGGAATTTACAGGGTGCACAACAATAAGAGAGGTATCAGCAATAAAAGGAAAAGAAAAGAAAGGAAGCATTGTGAAGTTGGGCTAGTCAAGTAGGCTAAAGAGGATACGATACATCAAGCAATCTGATGCCATATTGTGGTCCTTGCTGGGAATAAGACTGTGATTGCCAGGTTAAGCTGTTTTGGGAACAAGCAGATGCAATCTGGTAATTGGGTCTCTAGATGGATCGTTTAACCAGGAGAACTAGTTTGTGAGGAATTTGGGGATAGTCAAGTGTGCTTTAGCGAACATATGTTCCAAATTTAAATGTTTATTGAGAGTTATGGCAAGTTGTTGAATAGTTGGAGGGACATGGTTTTTGCACTTGCGTGCAATAGAGAGGCATGCTGTTATAAGAATGCGTAATAATGGAGTGATAATGCCTAGGCCATTCCTCCAAACCTATACCCAGCACAGCCAACTAAGGTGTAAGGTCCTCGGATATGCCGGTGATCCTTGTTATTCGAGAATGTACATCAGTCCAAAAAGATACTAAAGTTGGACAAATCCACCAAATATGTGTAGATGAACCTCTGTGGCCACAGTTCCTCGAACAGGTTGTAGACTGGGATGGAAAGAGACAGGAAAGTTTCTCTGGCGTATATCACCAGTTATGAAGAATGTTTTGAGACGTTTCCCAATGAGTGAGGTTCTTAGAGAATTTCAATGTACTTTGAGCTGCTGAGTGCCATTGTGTCAAATCCACCGAGAAGTTGAGTGTTCTTTCCCAAGTCTCCATTGATGATAATTTTTGTTTTTGTTGGAGATGTAGTATTTTATAAAGGCACGGTATTCCTTTTGATGAGATTAATGATTGTGCATAAAATCGTAGAATACCTATAGAGAGACTGGAGTCTGTGACATCAAAGCATGACGCACCCGAAGCAATTTATATAAGTTCCAATTATGGATATTATATTTAGAGTGTAGATCTTGAAAAGAGTACAATCCATCTTTATCCAAAAGATCTCCTATGCAACTGATTCCAGCTTATTTTGTTGGAGGATAGATCTCCAGGTTTTTACGTGTCTAAAGTTCCGTCAGCAATGTCATTAAAGTTACCACATAAAATTATGTGGTCTTTTGGGTAGTGCGAGAGTTTATTCTGTACCAGACGGTAGAAGCGTTTCTGATGGGTGTTAGGTGCATAGATGTTGACTATCACTATAGGCACATTATCCACCATTGAGGAAAGTATAAGGTGTCTGCCAAAGGAGTCTGTTTCTGCATGTTGGAGCAGAAAGGATAGGGAGTTTGGTGGCATTAGCAACAATCGGCGAGGAAACATGCGATGATGACAGGAGGGTGCATTCCCTTGTGCAAAATGTGTCTCCTGTACACATAGAATTGTCAGTTTTCTGAGTTCTTGCCTCTTGCCATAGTCTCAATCTTTTAAAGTGATTGTTATGTCCCTTAGCAATATTGGTAGTTATGTGGAGCGTCATAGAAATTTGATTCTGGCACTGGCTGGGAGAGAGAGAGAAGGACCACTGTTGTCAGAATATAGCAGTGTAATTAATACTATAGGAAAACTAATAACAAAGATATCCGGGTAGTTAAAAAGTGCTACACAAACAAGAAAGTAGAGCAAAGTTGTTAACAAGTAAGAACAGTGCTGCTAAGTAAAGAGCAGTGTGGGTAGCATACGTTGAACCTGGGGTGTGTGAACAATAGAAGAGTAAAAATAGGCTACACTTCCAGAGTGTCAAAAAGAGGTGAGGCTGAGGCATCTAGGCAAGCCTGGGGTAGGAGGTTTGAGGTAGGCACTTGAAGTAGAAGATCCAGATTACTTGTGGGCTTGGACTTCTCGAGCTGCCCTGGTCTTGTTGGATGGTTCATGTCGTGGGATGTTAGGTGGGGGTGGGGTTGTCATGCCCCAATTGTGCAGTGGTTTGAATCCATCCTTTGGGAATGTGATTGCAGTTTGTTGATTGTGGTATGTAACTAGTAATTTTGTTGGAAAACCCAATCAGTAGATAATATTGGGTTCCTGCAAGACTGCAGTGAATTATTTCTGCCTCTGAGCTGTGGCTGCGGATAGGTCTTGGTAAAGGGTTACTCCTGCACAACGTGGTATAAGCACCCTGGTAGATCTAGCAACCCTCATCAGATGATCTTTAATGTGGTAATAATGAATGCGGACTAAAACGTCTCTGGGGAATTGCATCTGAGAGGTGCACTGGTTTGGGGATCCTGTGAGCTCTATCCATAAGTAAATCATATGGGGTAAGGTCAGGAATGATTTGATGAATAGTTGCTGCAGGTAAGGGACCAAATCGCTATTTTTAGCAGCTTCGGGTATTCCCCTTAGTTTAATATTACTACGGCGGGAGCAATCTTTTAAATCAGCAACTTTGAGTTGGAGTTTATGGATTGCTTCCATTTGTTCTTCATGTGCATCTACCAGTTCATCATGGGTTTTGGCAACTTCATTAAGCTGAGATTCCAGGTGCTCAGTGTGTTCTTCAATACCATCTAGCCTGTTAGACAATTGAGAGATAGAGGAGCGCAGCTCATGGTGTAGCCAAGCCTGAAGGAAAAGCAACATGGCTTTCAGAGTGTTTTCTGAAGCTTGAGCATCTTAGGCATGGAAAGCAGCTAGTGGCTCTGTGTATTGTGGAGCCATGTCAGTGTGAACTTGTGCTGAGGCAGCCCTATGGTGCTTCTTAGCAGATGGAAGCTTGAGGGATGAGTGAGCAGGGGAAATTGCAGCTCTCTTACTTCTGTCAGCTGCTGTGAAGGAAGAAGAGTCTTGTGCTGCATTCTCCATATCAGATAGCGGCTCCTGGTCTGTGTCCCCATGTGGCTTGTATCGGTGTGGGAGAGCAGCCATTACCTCCGGTGTTATCTTGGGTCCTACTGTGAGCCAGCTGCATGAAATAATCTGTGAGTTGGCAGAGTCATGGTGCTTTGTGCTTCTTGCGGGGCATATCCTGTGAGGAGCCTGACATCTGTGACTCCCTCCTGGAGGCAAGTTTGGCAGGCTGAGTCACGATGGGCCACTTTATACACCCGTGTAAGTGCAGAGGAACAGTACTAGGCAGCCGTGTCTCTCTGCAGCCAGGACACACAAAGCTTGGTGTATTTTTTTTAATGTGACAAATCAACATTTTTATTCCACAGATATAGTGCGCAAAATAGGTATTGAACACATCCCCATTTTTTTAGGTAAATATATTTCAAGTTCAGAAATTAAGTTATGTGTAGTAAAACGGAATGACACAGGCACAAAGTATTGAACACATGAAGAAAGGGAGGTGCAAAAAGGCATGGAAAGGCAAGACACCAGCTGAAATCTATCAGTAATTAGGAAGCAATCCTGCCCCGTGTCAGTGCAAATTAATATCAGCTGGTTCAGTCTCAACTGATGGCCTATAAATAGGTGTCTATTTACTAAGCTGTCACACAAACAAGATCTTATGATGGCTTAAAGCATAGAGCTCTCTCAAGACCTTTGCAACCTTATTGTTGCAAAACATACTGATGGCATTGGTTATAGAAGGATTTCTAAACTTCTGAATGTTCCAGTATGCAATGTTGGGGCCATAATCTGGAAGTGGAGAGAACATCATTTCACCATAAACCGGTCATGACCAAGTGCTCCTCGCAAGATTTCTGACAGAGGAGTGAAAATAATTATCAAAAGAGTTGTCCAAGAGCCATGGACCACTTGGGGAGAGCTTCAGAAAGAAACCAATAAGTAATTCACTCAACCGCCATGGCCTGTATACACACTCACCACTCAAGACTCCATTGCTGAAGAAAAAGCATGTTAAAGCTTGTTTAAAATTTGTTGCATGACATTAAGACAAGCCTGTGTAATACTGAGAGAATATAGTCTTGTCAGATGAGACCAAAATTGAACTCTTTGGATGGCATAATACACACCATGTTTGGAGGCAGGGGCTGACTGACCATTTGAGCACTCGGACACTGCCCAAGGGACCGAGGTTAGTAGGGGACCCCATGAGATGCCCCTGGTACCTTTCATTGGCTTTTTCGTAGGCTTTTTTGGGTGTGGACGAGGACACAGGGGCCCCATGATCCCCTATTGCCCAGGGGCCCCATGAGTTGTCAGTCTGCCCCTGTTTGGAGGTCAAATGGCATTGCACATCACCCCAAAAACACCATGCCAACAGTAACGTTTGGAGGTGGGAACATCATGGTGTGGGGCTGTTTCTAAGCATACGGTACTGGAAAACTTCATGTTCTCAATGGAAGGATGAATGGAAAAATGTACCAAGACATTCTTGATAAAAATCTGCTGCCATCTCCCAAGATGATGAAGATGAAATGAGGGTGGACATTTCAGCAAGACAATGATTCCAAACACAAAGCCAAGGAAACTCTAAATTGGCTTCAAAGAAAGAAAATAAAGCTGCTAGAATGGCCCAGCCAATCACCCAGCTTGAATCCAATAGAAAATCTATAGGGAGAACTAAAGATCAGGCCCACCGAACCTTCAAGATTTGAACACTGTTTGTGTGGAAGAATGGGCCAAAATCACAGGTGAGTAATGCATGTGACTAGTTTCTCCGTACAGGAGGCGTCTTGAAGCTGTCATTACCAACAAAGGATTTTGTATGAAGTATTAAATAAATTTCAGTTCACATGTTCAACACTTTTTTGTGTCATTCCATTATATTACACATAACTTAATTTCTGAACTCATTTTTTTTTTTTTTTGTATGTTTGTATTTCATGGGTTGTTGCCGACATGTTGTGAAAATTTCATGTCAATAGCACCTTTAGAAATATATTTGCTGAGAAAAATGGTGATGTATTTAATACTTATTTTACCCGCTGTATAAACTGTCATTACAACAATCTGCCTTTGTCTTTTATTAGAGAATGCTTAACTCTGTTGATCTACCAGTGTATCAGATTAATTATCTGTCCTTTATACACTACGTTAAGTGACTGTGTAATTACAGAACAAATCAATAGTCTTTCAGAAATAGTGCTCCAGTATATGTCCTTTTCATATCACTCTCAATCAACTGTAGCTCCTCTGCAGTGCTTGTAGATGGCCTATCCTAACTGTTTCACTGAATACCTTTATTTTTATTTTTCTATATGCCTTATTTCAGTTTTCATCACATACAATAAAGTCGCAACATGAAGCCCAGATATATAAGTTACTTTAATAACTTTCATTCACAATGGGACTTTCTTAGAATTGTTAGTAATCTTGTATCTGATGGGGACCCCTCTGTGTAATAACATAATTTCCTCTGTATTTTGTGCTTGTGATACCATGGCTCACCTTCTGTTGGAGCAAAAATCTACAGTTTCTGTATCCTAGCATTAAATGGTGTGGAAGGATCACAAGTAAACAAAGGATCCTATATCATATAAGCATGAACATACTAATGCAATTTCAAAACTATAGTTGAAGTATTTATTAATTTGCAGCTTTCATTAAAATTAGTTCCTGTAGTCCTGCCACGGAGATCCTTGTTCAGGCTCTTGCTCTTATAACAATCCATCCCTGTCTCATAATTGGGCTTCCATTTTGTCACCCTGATACATGGACTTCCAATGGAAAATACTCGTGGCCATTTTAATATATAGTACAGAGTCATAGTTCACTGTTGTCACCATCAGGAAACCCACCCTGAGAAATGCCATGCAGACATCATTAGAGGACATGCATGTAGACACAAAGTGGCAACACCAAGATGCAACAAAGGACAAAGAGAGGTGAAAACAAGTGTTTTATTTTTTAAAATGGCAGTTTATGATAAACAGTGGTTTAGCAAACTAAATGTTATTCAGTTAGGTTTAAGTCTACTTTAATCTGTCAAGTTAGTGTTAGTGAAGCAGAACGAGGTTCAATTTAGGTGTGCAGTACTTAGTTCTGTGTGTCTGATATGCCCTTTGAAATTTCTGGCCTAAGCAGTTTTCTGTAGCTGTGGTTTTGTACCTTATTTCATGTCCTATGCTTTTCAATCTTATAGATGTCTTCTTAAAAAGCTGGGAGACCTTTGAAGATACGGGTTACTGAAATCATTGGGGTACTGTTCTTGATATGGTGTACTTTTATAAACTGGCATGAACATGTATCTGTTCCATTATTCTCCTTTAAAAATCACTATAGAATTATTTTCATCCAAATTGGCCATTACATGTAACGCAAGAAACTTAACTTTGAGAAAAACAAGCACTCATTGTGTTGGAGAAGGGCTTATTGTTTATCGGTTTTCTATGCTACTTACCCTTTATGTGAAAGGAGGAAAAATGCCTATGACTTGGTAATAGACATGGGGTTGATTTACTAAAACTGGAGAGTTCAAAATCTGGTGCAGCTCTGCAGAGAAACCAGACAGCTACCAGGTTTTATTGTTAACTCTTAACTGAACAAGCTGACGTTAGAAGCTGATTGGCTAACGTGCACAACTGCACCAGATTTTGCACTCTCCTGCTTTAGTAATTCACCCCCATAGTCTAATAGTCTCCTGCCATCTCATTGCTGAAATTCAACACACAGAGTTTTTGAAGTGATGGTCAATAAAGGGTGAAGCCATTTCAGGCAATATACGGCAGGCCATTCTTGGTACAGTACCGTTCCCATACAATTACAACACCTTTGTTTTTTTCCATTAAATACACCATGTTTACTCACCACATGTGTAAAAAACCAATGAGTTGTTCCTTCTTTATGTCATCGCTGCTCTTCATCATTCTCTCCTTTCTCTTTTGTCTTTTCCTTTTTGCCTTCTTATCCCCACCTTCTCATTTCTGTCTCCTTTCTCACATTCATCTTCTCTCCACTTTCATCACCTTCACAATTAATCAAAGCTAACAAATACAACTCTATGGTTCACCACCTCCAAAATGTTTTTTCTACAACAATGGTCATTGATGTTTTGCTCCATCATTAATTGTTGTCCTTCATTATGTTCTCATCTTCAGCGATGCTATTGCTGTATCCTGGTTTTATGTCAGTTTGAGACTGTTACCTTGTACATTATTGATTCTGTGTGACATAAATAACGTTTATGTAAAATAAATAAAATAGAGGGACTTGCTTGTGGCCATCCCTTATTTTTAAAGTGCCATAACAGGGTAAGAAAATCTTTCTTTCAAATTGTTTATTAGTGTGATATAGTGGAGGAGGCAGACCCTGACAATTTTTTTAAATGAGTGCATACATTGCGTATTAGTTGATCTTCTATTGCAAACAAGGGCCAAAAAAGCATTAACTGATAACATTTAGTAATTTTAAGAGCTTGTTTTATTAAAACACTGTTGCCTGTTTCTGTGTGATTTGAGGTTTTTACCTGCCAAGTGTATGTGAAGAGTTAGTTGTGCCTGCATTATAATGTGTTTGCCACGCATGTCCATAAAAAGCAATGAACTGTGTGATGTTACATTTACAGACTGAGTTGAAGGTTGCATCTGCCCCATCTGTGGATTTGCTGCATCGGACAACAGCCACGACAATGAAAGTTATAACTAATACAACCCTAACTACTAAAGCTGTGTTGCATGCAGTCAGTGATGGGCACTGGTGGAAAAAGTCACTAACTTACCTGCGTCCCCTGAATGTAAGCATTCAATTTGTTTAAAATGTATCTGCACTTTATTTATTTTTTTTTTCAAACACAGTGTAGCTTGCACAATAGGTCTATTAAAGGTGTTTGAATGTAAATATAGAGATGCCTCTATAGATATTTATAAGTGCAGTATGAACACTTTGTAGTTTTCATCAATATACTGTAGTTATTCCCCTATTTTGTACACCTAAAACTGTTTTTTTCACAGGTTGTAATAATTTTGCACACAATCAGAGTTCAGTTTTAGTATATCAGGCATAATACATAAATATATACAGTATATTGTACATTCACATCAGTCCCTGCCCTCAAGAAGCTTACAATCTAAGGTCCCAAACTCGTATTCATTCATACATACACATGCTAGGGCCAATTTAGAAAAGAGCCATTTAACCTACCAGCATGTCTGGGGTGGGGGAGAAAATCTGAGTACCTGCAGGCAACCCATGCAGGCACAGAGAAAATGTACAAGCTCCACGCAGGTAGTGTCATGGTTGAGATTTGAACCACTGACTCTATTGCTGCCTGGCAGAGGCATTAACCACGAAGCCCATGTGACATTGGCAAACTCCAGACTTCTATATGACTTTTTGTCAGCAAGGACCTCCTCAGATCTATAATTTGTCATGTTGTAGTACCAATTATAGCACCCCAACATACAACTATGGTAGATGACAACTCACCTGTGCTGCAACGCACCACAACCTTTGTTATGATGTGCTCCATGAAAAATAGGTGCAGGGACATTTTTTTTGTCCCTTGTTCTTTATTTTTATAATGTGCATAAATCACAGATTTGTGGAACATCTGTTCTCCCATTGATGTTTTTTCACCTGTGGATCCTGCAGATCCTTCAGCATTACTCTTGCCCCCTTGCTTTTCTTACCAAAGCTGTCCTTACTTAAGCCTCGTACATACAATGAGCATATTGGACGAATGATTGTCTGATTTTTCTGCTTGTTAGTCTCATATCAAAAATGAATAGGTTACTAAAGTTATGAAAATTCTCAGAAATCAGAATATAACTTTCGGAAGTTATGCAATGCATTCTTTAATTTCCGAGTATGCGCAGTCTTGGTCACTCAATTTTTTACAGATGAATACTGTACTGATTAAATGAAAATTGCTCTTTCTGATATCTTATGAGGAAAATGTTCATGCTTGTCCCTTCAGATATTTTCACATTTGTGGTGATTGGCTCTTGAAAGCTGTGTACGAACGATCAGATTAATGGACGATCATTTTGAAAGCAGTATTTTTCATTCAATTTTCTCATTGTGTGTACTAGAGTTTTTAGTCCCTGAATTTTAGTTGACAGCCTTTTTTTCCACTTTAATATTATGGACATTTTTTGAGCACATGAATAAAATAAACTTAGGTGGAAAAATCCAAAGCCACACTAAAGTTTGCTTCAAAAGGTCTTACCACTTTATATTAATGCATAAGGCAAGTATATATGTGAAGAAAGACTAATTGTAGATCAACCCATCATTTGGGAATATGCATTACAATTCAGCGGAGAGATATACTATTTTTTTAGCTGACACTCATTTGGCAATGAAGGAACTTAAGTGATCATTTTGTAGCCCAGAATACAGACAGAGCTCTGAACTACTGTGCAGCATACAGTAGTCAGGATGATAGATTCTGCTGAAAGCTTCTCTGGTACACCTATGAAAGTTAAACTATTTGAGACTGCTGTAGATCATAGGAAGGTGTGATACTGAATGAAGTGCATTCCTCTCAAAATATCAGCTCTTTTATCATTTGCTATTGAGTTCACATACTTGTATCCGGCAGCTAGTAGATACGGCTGTAACAACAGAAGTCTGCTAATCTCAAATGATATGAGAACATCATTTGAATGTCTCTGTCTTGAACACTGATATGGCTTAATTCTTTAAAAGTAGAAAGTACTTACAGGTCATCACTTCTGTTACAAATGGAAACATTGTAAGGTTTATTTATTTTTTGAGTTTAGCAATTGGAGCCATGCAAATTATTTCCTGATGTCCCTGTGGTCAATTGCACATCCTAACCTCACAAACGAGTTATACTGGTTAAAGACTGCTTCATTGTACAGTGGTCTTGGAGTTTTTATGCATGGGTGTCTTGCAGTTGGCTGCAACACACATGTGTGTTTGGCAAGGTGTGTTGAGGGGCTTTTCCAAAGGACATTATTGTGATGCATAGGTGTGACATTGACCCTAAAGTGGTAGTAATGGTCGTTTAAAAAATAAATAAATAAATCTCCCCCCTGCAAGTTAAGAGCATATTGTTCTAATATGCATCACATACTAGCACATTATGACAGACTTACCTGAGAACAAAGTGCATTTAAGGCAAGTGCATTTAACCTATTATCTGTCACATTAAAGTCACCTGCCACAGCTTTCAGTTCCTGGATAGCTGCAGGTTTTATGTAATGGAAAAAATGATTTGCAAAAATGTTTCCTAAATATCATACACTGAAAATACCATTTAATGTGTATCTACACCCAAGAACAAAAGTTTGAAAATTTTGCAGATTACCCGTCATTAAGGTCTCATTCACATAGGAGACCGGGGTAAATACAGGCAGTTAAGCTATGGTTTTACCTCCCCCAGACCACGCACATGAAGGAGAATATGCAGATGGTCAGGCATGCTGTGGCCTCGATGCTTTCCTTGCAACCTGGCAAAAAAGTACTCCCATCCTGTTTGGCAGCAGTACTCTAAGTGAATGGGACTGTGCCACCTCCATGGACCAAACACTCCACTCCCTGAAATGCCCATTGTGGCTGTCAAAAATAAAGGGGGAGTGGGCATTCAGAAGGTAGCAGTATCACCTCCTTAATGCCTGGCAGCTACTGCTCTACTTCCCTCTGAAAAGATATTCACTGCAGATATAGCAAAACATGTTCAGTGGTATATTTAACAGAACAAAAAAGGAGCATTTAATGAAATGCATTGTTAGGGCTTATATACCTTTAAATATGTAAGTGCTATATAAAGTAGGGTAGATAAATAACTACATACCTGGGAAAGATTTCTGCCACTTTTCACCTGTCCTTTGTCCCTGTTTGTGTAACACACCCTTCAATCATTCCCCTCATATACAGGTTCAAATTATAGCTGTCATTGAGCTCACTAACCTGCCAATTCTATCCTCTGCATCATCTGCTCTGTGATGAACACTTCACCTACATGCAAGGATATGTTAACAAATATCTGAGCAGACAGGGTATCATTACACAGTATGTTCGCACTGTCAGGATTTTCCTAATAAGAAGATGCAAGATGTGGTAATGTGATCCACAGCAACCATTTAGTTAGATGACAGGTAAGTGGATGTAAAGAGTTATTGGTTGATAAGGGGTAAAGAAAATTTCCTCTACTTAAACAGGGCCCAGATTGAACAAGATTCTCTTTTGTATGCCTCTGCTTGATTCTGCAGATGGAGCAAATCATTGATGCCAACTGACAACTTGAATGCTAAACTTTTTTTAGGTTTGTATAGAGTGCAGAGAGAATAGAACCCCTGTCATTTTTTCATTGTTGTCTGTACCCCCGTTAAGGAAATTCACTCTCTCGATTCATCCTGTTTACCATTATCACTGAAAGTAAAACAAAATCCCAAATGTTAGGTTGTCCTCAGAAAAGTAATAGAGGGGAAATCTTCCAATGGGCACACTAGTTCTGGTGACCTTTGGGTCCCCAAGGAATTCCCTTAATTTGTAGGGATTTCCTCTCACTTTCTGTTTGGCTATGGGACAGGAAGTTGAGGGGAAATTTCCACAATGGGACATAGATTGTGAAAATAAATCTGACAGGGGCTATAACCCTCCCTTACTCTATCCAAAATGAAAAAAAAAAGTGCTTTAAAGCAAGACCCTCTGTAGCTGCAGGCATTGTTGAGCAATTGATTCTAAAAACCTATTGTAGAAGCACTGCAGTCTTTCAAGTTGTTCTGTCAGCAGCATAACTCAACTCACCCTGCTTGCCCTCTCAGCAGTGACTAAAGCTGGCTGTAGATGGATTGAAATTCTGCTGGTTTTGCAGGGAATTTGATCCATATAAGACTACCTCATTCAACAGCAGCTGATCAGTCAGGAGTCTCGCTATTAGAATACAGTGTCTCTGTGTGGAGGAGCTGCTGGGAGAACGACCTAAAGGACCTCAATGCTTTTGCTGTGCATTTGAGGATATATTTTTCCACTGTGTCAATAGCTACAGAGGTCAATAAGGGCTTGTTGTAAAGCTCATTTACTGCTCGTGAAGAATATATAAATGCTTGAATGCCTACAAATAGCCCTAGGTCAGATCATGTTTATTAGATGAAAAAAAAAAGCCAGACATGTAAACAATTCCATCTTCCAACTGCTTGAAAAAAGTTTAAAGAGGTAGACAGTAAAGTCAAAGAACAAGGTGAATAAAGAAGAGCTCTCATTACGTTTTACTTTTTTCATTTAAAACCAAGAAACCCCTCTGTTGTTGGGATTTTTACCCTAGGTTCACACTTAAGCATTTTCTGCAGCATTTTGCCTTTTGCAGAAATGCAGTACAGTCCATTTAACATGATTTCCTATGGGACAGGTTCACATTGCGTTTTTGATGTGTTTTGCATTTTAAATCTGCCTAGCAACAAGAAAAATAAAAAAAAAAAATATCAAAAACGTGGCAAAACTGCATCAAAAATGCAGGTGCAAAAACACAATGCAAAACCGAATGCAGAAGTGGCTCAAACGCAGCCTGCATAGGTGAACCTAGCCTTAAAGACTACAACAAAAATCTAAGTTTTTAATAAAATATAAATGCTTTATTTATACCAATATTATTATTATATTAAAAAATTGTATTAAGAACCAGTGTGATGCTCTTCTTTTTTTTTTTTTTTGTGGCTACAAGTATCAATTTACACATCTACAAGGCTGTACAGTGAGGCACAAAAATCAGAGCTGCATAGATATTCCACAGTATGCAACACCCAACGTGTCTCCTTCTCTCTCGGGTGTTCTCTATGCATTTCAAAATGTACTATAATCAAAAAAGATTATATTAGAAACAAATGTCAGTTACATATACAGAGTGTTTTCGACCTATGTATAGCTGCAAACATAATCCAAATTAAAATAATGTTGATGCCATTCCACCAGCTCAACCAAGTAGAACTTTCCTCCTTGAAGCTAGATTGGAAAGGGGGGAGAGAAAGAGACCCTGGGAAAAGTACCCACAATTTTCACCACTGGGGCCACCATAAAAGTTTTGGCTGATGAAAAATGAAATAAATAGTATAGTATTTATCACCATAGTCCTTTTCAACTCTTCTTCCTAAATATTTTATTTAATTCTGAATGTTTTGATCAGTGGCCCTGTTGGGGATTAAAGCCCCTAGTTTTGTCAGTTGTAGCTCCACCCCATTCTTAAGGCCAAATTCTGTTCCTGTGGGGAGAGGTACAGCTAGCACAGAGCCCTCATCCCTTTTTCCGCTAACTGTTCTAGTGATATTTTGCAAATTTGTTAAAGCTGGCCATACGTGTTACTTTCTGGATATATAATCTTCAGCTCTACCAAAACTATGTAATTTGAAGGTTTACCTAATCATTCTATTGAATTTGTATACATTTAGGCAGGCCCTTATTATAACTAGTTTTGGTAGATCTAAGATTGTGCAGTCAGATTGGAACATGTAATTTCAGCTTACATTTATCAGCACTGCTCCAAACAGGATGGAAGAGAGAATTATCATATGGGCAGCACACCTTTTTACTGTTAATGTTCTATTGCAGCTATCCATTGTTTTTTAATGACTGAAGTTTTTAATTAAGACATTGCAGTGTTAGAAATTGCTTTGTGACATCACCCTTATGTGTAGTACATTTCATTTACCACATGATACAAGACCTTACTGACATGTTAACAAAGTGTTTTCTTTGCCTGATCAGGCTCAGGATCACAGCGGTACGCCAAGGGATGCCAAGGGATCAAGCACAGCAGGAGTTAATCAAGGCTGCCATCCTTTTTATGAGTCTTTAATTGTCAATCCTTTTATTGCTGAAGTAAGTATAAAATCTAAGGCACCAAGCAAGGGAAAATCCTTTATCGCTCTTGATTTAGATAATGTAATTAAATGTTTTCAAGTGGGTCTCAAGGATTAATTAATTAAACTTCTTGTTATCTCTGCAGGGGTGATATTTATCTTTTGCACACCTGTTTAATAGGTAGTGAGCAGTACAATGTCTTTTATGTTCTTTTTCTAAAGTGTAGTGTTATTGAAGGATGTACAGGAATGAACGAAAAACAGCAAAAGATGTTATCTCTGCTTTTAGTGGATGTCGACAGGTTCAATCACCATCAGCTTTTTTAGAATATTCTTATATCTTGGTAGGAAACTTTCACTCAGAGTTTTTTAGTTTAACATATTGGGCACAATAAAATAAACATCTCAGAGTAAACTATTTCTTATTCTTACCCCAGCACTTGCAGTTTGCAATTTTTAACGCTCCTTGATCCTGTAATCTCAGTGCTGCTTTCCTGAACTTCCAATCTTCACAGGAAAGAGTTAACAGTATAAAGTACTGTCTCCAATCATACTGTTAGCTTGGAGAAGATGAAGTTGAGCAAGGGATTGAGTGCCTTGCCATTTCAGGACTGTGTGTCTCTATTGATTCACAATGCAGAGACATACCTCTAGTCCCTGCATGAAAGGATGGCTCCATAGGACACTGTAAGAGAAAGGAGCCACTGAGAAACAGGAAACTTGAGACAGCCGTTATTCCTTCAGCTTAAACTGAAACATAGACAAGAATTAAAAGATAAAGAAGCCGCATACTCATTAAGTGATTAAGTTAGCTTCTGAAAGTGCTTACAAAATATTTCTTAAGAGGGGATTCAGTATCTTTGATTATAATGATGGTATATATGCAAATGATACTAAAATATAATAATTCACCCTAGGGATGTTAGCCTAAATGTTTTGGATTGTTTTACCAGTAGCAGATATTTTAGAGCAGAGGTCTCCAAACTTTCTAAACAAGGGACCAATTTGCTATCCTTAAGACTTTAAGGGGGCAGACTGTGACCAGTATAAGTAGAAAATGTCCGGGTTTCGGGAAGGGGGTAAATAATGCCACATATTTAGTGGGAAGAATAATGCCCATTCATTGTTGTTAGTGGGAGGAATAGTTTCACATCATTGGTGTCAGTGGGAGGAATAGTTTCACATCATTGGTGTCAGTGGGAGGACTAGTGCCCCATTGTTGGTGTCAGTGGCAGGAACTATGCTCCAATTGGTGATGTCAGTGGAAGGAATAGTTCCCATTCGGTGGTGTCAGTGGGAGTAATAGTTCCCATCATTGGAGGAATAAAGCCCCAAGGGCTGGATAAATGCAAGCAAAGGGCTGCAGTTTGCAGATCACTGATTTAGAGTATACTGGTCCTGTACTATAAACCATCACGTAGACTGATAACATTCTAGACCGTGTCCAATAACTCTCTAATAAATTGGGTTAATCTGAAAACGTTGTTCTGCTGTAAAGATTCAGAATCATTTTAGCTCAAATAGTAGCTGGAGGGTTCAGAGGTGGAAACAAGATCACACTGCATGGTTGTTATAAAAATTAGTTTGGAACTAGAAGGGAATTGTCTGCCCAAGATCTCAGAATGTTTAATTGAACCCCTAGCATTCACCTCTTATTTAAAAGTGTTTCTGGTACTCACATCCCTACCCTTCAAGCCTCCTTCCTGATCTTTCCTAACCCAGTGCATTTTCCATGTTATGTGGTTTTGGCCTAGTTATTGCCCACTTACTCAGGCACTGCAATATAGAAGGGGGTTACATGCTCCTCTATACCTGGAAACATCATGTATTTACTAAGGGTTGTGGTGAAGCAATAGAACTGCAGGAAAGCACAGTGAAGGAAAGTGTTAGTGGCTGGGGAAGGAGGGGAGGGTTGGGTTGTTCTTATAAGACCTGTCACTTTGCCCTGATTGTGGGGTCTTCTAAGTCATGTAGATGAAAATAGAGAGGCATTCTCTATGCCTATCCTAGGGTTACAGAGATGCTCCTCTTACGTATAGTGCAGTGAGTAAGTTTGTCACCCTAGGACATAAAAGGGATTACTTGAAGATCACCAGGAGAAAATAAAGGGAAAACAGCCCTGAAAGAAATAAAATGAACGCAGTTGTCAAATCTAAAGACTGTTACACTGCAGTATATAAAATGTATGGGTTTTGGTTTTAAATACACTTTAATTTAAAATAACATTAACAAGTAATGTCCCACTGCTAGTTACAATGGTGGCATGAATGCGAAAAGGTGTGATTCATTGAAGGACACGTGTTTCAGAGACATTTGGGTTATACAGCTGCCTACAGGAGAATTTAGACACTGACAAACAAAGAGAGTGACCATGCTGGTATAACCCTTCCCATTCCCAGCATGCCCAGTTTTTTTTAGTGTCCCAGGAGGATGGATGTCTTTTCTGTACTGAGAAAAGTTTAACTGTTTTATTAGCCATTTTTTCCTTCGCTCAAGACTTCATCTACAATGTGCTTGAGTCTGTTCTTTATGCAGCTATCTGGTTAGGCATATCCTCATCAATAGCTGTGAACTGCACCTGAATCCTTCTGGATTGGACGATTGCTTTCGTTTTGGATAGAGTGGGAAAGGATTGGAACACTTGCCAGTTTTTATTGCCGTCTGTGCCCCCATTGGGGAGATTCAACTCCTTTATTTGGCCTGTTTACCGTTATCAATGAAGGTGAAAGTAAAAGAAAATCCCAAATATTGGGTTGTCACCAGAACAATAATAGAGGAGAAAATCTTAAAATGGAGACACTAGATCTGGTAACACATCTGGATTCTCTCACTGTGGAGGGATTTCCTCTTGCTTCCTGTTTTGACTTTGGGACAGGAAGTGACGGGAAATCTCCCCTATTGGACAAATATAGCAAAAAAACTGACAGGACTTTTAACCCTGCCTTATTCTATCAAAAAAAAATAAAAAGTTTTGCCTTTAGTTGCACTTCAAGCATCTCATTTCACATACGAGTCTCTTATCAGTGAACATGCAGATAACTATTTTGTTGAAATGTTGGGCTGCAGAGCAGAAATGTTAAAAGTGTTTGCAGCATATACCCTTTGATGGTGAGCTACTAATTTTTGACTGTCTTTAACACCCACATCAATGATGTTGCTGGCTATAGGACTGCTCATGTTCTCCAGCAAAAGAAACCTAGGCCTGAAGCTGAGAAGAATCAATTCTCCTCTGTGACCAAGAAAAATTACTTTTCTTACTCCCAGGGTTCAGTCTCTAAGACCAAATTTAAACCAGGAGCTTAGTTTCACTACAACCCTGGGCTCCCAAGCCTGCAGACAAGGTCTGCTGAGCATGAAGGTGCACCCTGACTTTCCAAAGTGTGGGTAAGTCTGTGAACTTTTGTGGACAATTAGGCAGCATCTACGATTCTTGGGGGTGCACTCAACCCCTCCTTGCTTCGTATTTTGCAATCTTCCAGTGTCACTGCTCAGATTACCATGTCCATGCAGCCCTTGCAGGTCTTCTGAAACAGAGTGTTATCTCCTTTGTTCCTGTTAGGGAAAAGTTTCAAGGATTTTATTCCAAGGTTTACACCGTTCCGGAACCTGTCCCTGTTTTTCTAGCAGATCTGCAATTTCTAGACAAACTGGTATTCCTGACATCAAATGCCAGGTTGTGCCTGGCCTGTTTGTTCAGGAATCCAGATCTGGAGTTAGGAAGATCCTTACTTTCAATATTATGGAAATTAATTACAATAAAGGCCAGTATAATCGGCTGGGGAGGAGTCCTAGACACCCTGATGGTGCAAGGAACTTTGAATCCTGGAGGACTCCAGGCTCCTTGATGGTGCAGGGGACCTATGTGCTGGGAGGGCTGCTGACTCCCAATCAACAATCTGGAGTTTCAAGTAATTTGGTCGTCTCTGCAAAGCTGAACATCTTGACGGGAAGGTCTCTTGTTCAAGATGCCTTTCCTGACATGTTCCCCACCATTCACAGCCTGCATTTTCTGACACGCCCTCTTCCATTCACAACAGACTTTTCCAACATGCATGCCCCCCCCACCAGTAGCAGCCAGTAAAAGTTTGGAAAGGGATTCAGTGTACGCAAGTGGGAAAAGTACTTCCCAGCTCCGTGTGAGCTCCGAAACAACCCGCCCACTTACTAAAATGTCCAGCTGCTTGCTATGTGTCAAAAGGACCTTATGGATGACTGTGCAGTCACATGCCTGCCAGACAAAAAACAGCCAAATATATAAATAAAGAATGAAAGTTTGTTTTTTTACATGCATGAATGCAATTATGAGATGCAAATAATGTTTCCTTTATTACACTTTTCTTTAGTTGCATGGTGTTTACATATACTTTAAGGATCGGGTTCTACCCATTCTTGTAAAGGCACACACTACTAGATTGATTACTGTTTCTTGGGTTTTTCAGCCTCAGACAATCGTTTCTCAGATTTGATGTCTACTAGGAAGATGTTTAAAATTCAGCTGATGCCAGCTTGGGGTGTAAGGTCCTTCAGTCACTCCCCCATTTTGTTAACGTTATTAGCATGTTAGTGTTTTGTTTGCTCTTTTGCCCACCCCTCAGTTGGACTCCTTTTGGACATTCCAAATGTCTTTCAATTCAGTGTCCCTCAATGAACAAAAACACAGAAGGATTTCTGTGCTCTCCATAGACTGCTTTTCTTTGAGTTAAGGTGCACAGGTCTTACTTTTCTGTGTTTTATGGTCTTGCTCTCCATACTGCTTTGTTGAAAACTGAAGCATGCTAGGAGTGGGAGCGGTATATCAGGCTGGTCATTGTTTTTTTTTGTTTGTTGGTGGTTACATTTTCCTATAAGCAGCAGTATAACCCAAATGTCTCTGAATCCTGTGTCCCTCAGTGAGCTCCAGGAAAAGATTTTGCATTAAGTACAAAAATCCTGTTTTCTATGTCATTTCAGTTCCACGGCATTGTGATCTTGCTTCACATTGCCCTGATTTATTTTCAGAGCAATCAGCTGAGTCAGTGAACAAATTAATTAACTGTCTAGGGCACATGGAATTACTTTTTATTGTTATTTTTTAGCCACAATTGCAGATGTTCTAGTGAAGCAAATGAATAGCTAAATTGTGTGCAATATTCATACGTTTCTCTGTTTTTAGCTCACATATGTTCTATCAAGGTTTTCCTATTTCACCACAAGTCATGTGTGATTACAATATCATGTAGTTTTCTTTTTGAAAATGTCAGTTGAAATTAGGCCTGTATATCGAATAATCTTTCTTCTTTCTTTTTCTTGCTGCCTTCCATCAGAATGAAGCTGCTTACACAACATACCAGCATAATTCCCAGGAAAGCTTTGCCGAGGTGCTCCTGAGAACAGGAAAATTAGCTGAGACAAAGAGTGAAGGGGACAGCCTGTTCCCAACAACAGAAGGTACCATTCATAATACTCAGTGCTTCCCTGTACACATTGGTTGAGGCTACAGCTACAGTAACACACTGAGGCTTTCACTAATGGCAGAACTGTTTATATCTTTAAATACCTTATTAACAATTTGGCTTGAGTTCTTAGGCTAGAGGGCTGTTTATATGCAAATTAGCCCATATGCAGACACCCAGAAAAATGTATATTCTTTTTCCAAATGGGAGTTGATGTTGGGCTTGCTGTATATATTCCCATCCATCTGCCCACAGAGTTGACACCTGTGACATGCAGAGGACAGGAAATAGCCATACTTGGTGTTGTTATTATTATTGTTTTTTTTTTTTTCTGCATTACTGTTTTAATGGTGTGTATGTTGCTTTACAGAAAGAGTTACTGTTTTTCCTTAAAATGTGGTGTACAGGCAAGACTTTTGTTTTAGTTTTGGATAAATTTTGGCCCCCTCAAATGTTGGTTTCCATTGTTGTTCATGGTGAAATATAACCCTTTATTTGTCCTCTACTTAGACGAAAATATACATATTTGGAAGAAATTACCATTACAATACGGATGAGGCACGTGGAAATGCATTATATATTAGGAATGCACCAATACCAATGTTGGTGCCGATACTGAGTTTTTTCACGAGTACTCTTACTCATGAAAATGCTCCCGAAACCGGAAACTGATACTCTGCGGTGTGATTTTCATCAGTACAAAATGCAAATTGCACCTCAAAGAATAGCATGTGATTCCTGTCAAAACCCCACCGCTTCTATGTGAACCCAGGCTTGTCATAGCCTGCGTTCACACAGGAGCAGTACAGGAAACCTCCCTGAACCAATCCCATGCTGAAGGGAGAGTGGGCGTGTGGGGATGTACACCATGGAGGCAGTTGCTCCGGTTTCTCACCTGTAGGAGAGAAGAGAAAGCTGCGGCATTTGAAATCCCTGCTGCTTTCTCTCCTCTTCTTTTAGGGATTACAGTTCGGGCTAAAGGGAAATTGGTTGGTCAGCACTGTCAAATGGACGGTACTGATTAATCAGAAGCCATCTAGACCATACTGTCATCCCTGCAAGGAGAGAAGAGAAAGCTGCAGGGATTTGAAATCCCCAGACCTGTGAAGCCGCTTTCTCTCCTCATTGCAGGGATGATATGGACTAGACAGCATGTGTTTGGTCAGCACTGTCGTCTCCTACAGCTGAGAATCTGGAGCATCTGCCACCAAGGTATACATGCCCACATGCCCTTCTCTGCTGTGAGAAACCTCCCTGCACTGCTCCTGTGTGAACTCAGGCTATGACAAGCCTGGGTTCAGACAGGAGCAGTGGGGAAACCACATGTGATTTGGACAGGAATCGCATTACTGTTCAAATCGCATGCTATTCTTTACGGTGCAATTTGCGTCCATACATTTTGTATGGACACATATCGCATTGCAAAGTATTGTTACTCAGTATTGGCGAGTACTTGACCAAAAGTATCAGTGCTCGCCGATCAAAAAAGGTATTGATGCATTCCTACTATACAGTCATGGCCGAAATTGTTGGCACCCTTGATATTTCTCCAGGAAATCATGTATTTCTCACGAAACGTATTGCATTAACACATGTTTTGCTATACACATGTTTATTCCCTTTGTGTGTATTGGGACAAAACAAAAAAAGGGAGGAAAGAAAGCAAATTCGACATAATGTCACACAAACCTCCAAAAATGGGCTGGACAAAAGTATTGGCACCCTTTCACAACTGCGGATAAATAAGAATGTTACAAGCATGTGATGCTCCTGTAAACTCACCTGGGGCAAGTAACAGGTGTGGGCAATATAGAAATCACACCTGAAAGCAGATAAAAAGGAGAGACGTTCACTTAACCTTTGCATTGTGTGTCTGTCTGTGCCACACTAAGCATGGACAACAGAAAGAGGAGACGAGAACTGTCTGAGGACCTGAGAACCAAAATTGTGGCAAAATATCAACAATCTCAAGGTTACAAGTCCATCTCCAGAGAACTAGATTTGCCTTTGTCCACAGTGCGCAACATTATCAAGAAGTTTGCAACCCATGGCACTGTAGCTAATCTCCCTGGTCGTGGACGGATGAGGAAAATTGATGAAAGATTGCAACGCAGAATAGTCCGGATGGTGGATAAGCAGCCCCAAACATGTTCCAAAGACATTCAAGCTGTCCTGCAGGCTCAGGGAGCATCAGTGTCAGCGCGAACTATCCGTCGACATTTAAATGAAATGAAACGCTATGGCAGGAGACCCAGGAGGACCCCACTGCTGACACAGAGACATAAAAAAGCAAGACTACAGTTTGCCAAAATGTACTTGAGTAAGCCAAAAGCCTTCTGGGAAAACGTCTTGTGGACAGATGAGACCAAGATAGAGCTTTTCGGTAAAGCACATCATTCTACTGTTTACCGAAAACGGAATGAGGCCTACAAAGAACAAAACACAGTACCTACGGTAAAATATGGTGGAGGTTCAATGATGTTTTGGGGTTGTTTTGCTGCCTCTGGCACTGGGTGCCTTGACTGTGTGCAAGGCATCATGAAATCTGAGGATTACCAAAGGATTTTGGGTCGCACTGTAGGGCCCAGTGTCAGAAAGCTGGGTTTGCGTCCAAGATCCTGGGTCTTCCAGCAGGACAATGACCCCAAACATACGTCAAAAAGCACTCAGAAATGGATGGCAAAGAAGCGCTGGAGAGTTCTGAAGTGGCCAGCAATGAGCCCAGATCTAAATCCCATTGAACACCTGTGGAGAGATCTTAAAATTGCTGTTGGGAAAAGGTGTCCTTCCAATAAGAGAGACCTGGAGCTGTTTGCAAAGGAAGAGTGGTCCAAAATTCCGGGTGAGAGGTGTCAGAAGCTTATTGATGGTTATAGGAAGCGACTGATTTCAGTTATGTTTTCCAAAGGTGTGCAACCAAATATTAAGTTAAGGGTGCCAATACTTTTGTCCAGCCCATTTTTGGGGTTTTGTGTGACATTATGTCATATTTGCTTTTCTGCCTCTGTTTTATTTTTTTTTTTTTCCAAAAAAAGTTTTTATTTTGAAATAAGAAAGGCATAACAAGTCATATACGGATACGGAACACAGTCCGTGCATAAACATCTGTCTTAATCTCCCGTAGCGCAGACGGGTCATAAATTGTTTATTTGAAGTATAAATTACCCTGATACAAAAGATCACATTATAGTAGATGAATGAACTAGACCAATAACAGTGCTGATTATGATAGGTAGTCTGGAGAATTATAGTGGATGCTGCTCTTATGAGTAGGGATTACTCAAATAATGGGACTATGAAGCGTAGTACAATGTGTCCTCTGAAGGCGTACAGTTCTTCTGTGTCCGTAGCCGGGGAATATAGGGTTCTTATTGTGAAAGACAATCATACCTATATATGAAAGGGCACTCTGTCCCTCATAGAAGATGTAGTTACTTGTAGAAGAAAAAGGTGTGAAGAAAAGTAGGAAAGGAAAGGAGAAAGGAAAAGAAGAGAGAAAGACACATCAGGTGAAAAGAGGTGGGAAGAGTAACATTATAGAAGGAAGGGGATAAAAAAAAAAAAAAAAAAAAAAAAAAAAAAAAGGGGGGGGGGGGAAGGGGTGGAGCCGATCAAATAATGAATAGTGGCTGTCAACCAATCATATCATGGAGCATTATTTATGGTAACTTAGATTATACCTTTATGTAAGATATAGTCTGGGTAGACACAGTCTGTGGAGCAATTCTAGAGGTGAGAACTCAAAAGGTTTTTGTGTTTTGGATCTCGTCTCATTCATTCATATAAAGACGATAAATACTGGTGGTTTGAAAATGTTTCCAGCACGCCCAAGTCTTCCTGAATCTCTCGGGGTGTTCTTTTGCCACTGAAATCAGCTCCTCCATCTCCGCAATCCTAATGACCCTAAGAAACCACTCCCGCACAGTGGGAACCTGTTTTGATCGCCAGTGAACAGGGATACATTGTTTTGCCGCGTTTATCATGTGTAAGGCAAGAGACTTACGATAAGTCCGAAAAGGAAGTGAGGAGTGGTGGAGTAAAAATTGTGCAGGGGTGAAGTCTAGATTATGCGTGGTTACTTGTGAAACTAAGTCTCGCACTTTTCTCCAAAAGGGCAGCAGCAGTGGACAGTCCCACCATATATGTAGGAGTGTACCCTTTGCCCGTTGACATCTCCAGCACAAATCCGAAACATCAGGATCAAATCTATGAAGCAAGGATGGAACTCTGTACCATCTAGAATATAATTTATAGTTGTTTTCTTGAGTAGAGACACATATGGAACCTGTATGCATATGATCATAGATGTGATCCCAATCTTCCGGTGACAATGGCAGTTGTAGGTCGAGCGACCAAGCCTCACATGCCTTTCGAGGTTGAGACATATTGGCGGTATCCAGATAGGAATAGAGCTTGGATATAACATGTCTCTGGGGGACGTCCGTAAAGCAAAGTTTCTCATACGGAGTAAGTGGCCTTGAATAATCTTGCATATGTGGGGAGCTTCGTATAAAGTGATGAAGTTGTCTAAACATCCATGGCGTAAATATTAGGGATGGCCATGTCTTCATAATGTCCTCTCTAGATAAGAACTTCTTATCTTTGAAAAGGTGACGTACCGTCAGGTTGTCTGGACAATTATCTCCGGCTAGGAAGGCCCGGGACATACCCGGCAGAAAGTCTGGATTCATTTTGATCGGAGTTAAGGGACCCGGAGAGGAAGAGAGTTCTTTTTTCCGGAACAACTGATGGCAACAGCTTAAGGTAGGACCTATAAGAGGGTGTTCCCGAAACTCTGAAGGAATATGAGAGTTTTCCAGCCAAGGGGAAGGGGCAAGTGGTATCGTTGAGAAATCTGCCTCCAAACCAACCCAAACTTTACAATTGTGGGTCGTGGTCCAATCTACTACCCTGGCTAGGTGACAAGCCCTGTAGTATCGGGCAATATCAGGCAATCCAATACCTCCACCGTTTTTGGGCATGGTGAGTTGGGCAAAGCTAATTCTTGGGCGTTTATTAAACCAAAGAAAGGAGGTACAGAGTGTTTTATAAGATGCGAAGAAAGAAGATGGTAATTTAATTGGTATTGTTTGCAGTAGATACAATATTCTAGGAAGCACGTTCATCTTGAGAATGGCAGCTCTACCAAACCAAGAGAACCAAGGTTTATTCCAAGTTTGAAGGTCTGTGGAGATATTACGCAAGAGGGGTAAGAAGTTTTTATCGTAAAGTTCCGTTAGGTGAGTTGGTAATTGGATACCCAGGTACGTGATCGCCTTCGACTGCCAGGTAAAAGGAAAATTCGATTTCGCTTGTCTAAACACATCTTGGGTCAAGGAGACATTAAGGGCTTGAGATTTAGAGAAGTTAATTTTGAAGTTAGCCAGATACTGGAACAATTTGAATTCTTGTAGCAGATTAGGTAAAGTGATATGTGGGTCTGTTAGGAAAAGTAATATGTCATCAGCAAAGGCTGCTATTTTATGAATTTTGCCTTTTATCAGAATCCCCTTGATGTTATCATTCTGTTTGATGCAATTCAACAAAGGTTCCAGTGTCAGAATAAATAAGAGGGGGGATAAAGGACATCCTTGTCTAGTCCCATTACCTATCGAAAAGGAGTTCGAAAGGAGACCATTAACTCGCACTTTAGCTGTGGGAGTGGTATATAGAGACATGATAAACGCCAGGAAACGCGGAGGCAATCCAAGTCCAATCAGAACTGCCTCCATGTAATCCCACGCCAGTCTATCAAATGCCTTTTCTGCATCTAAAGATAGAAAGAAGCCAGAATGTTGTTTTTGAGTTAACCAATGATGAATATTTATGGCCCTTATTGTGTTGTCTCTAGCCTCCCTCCCTGGTACAAAGCCCACCTGGTCTGTTGAGACGATGGGATCTATGATGCGTAATAGACGATTGGCCAGGATTTTGGCAAAGATCTTTAGATCAACGTTTAATAGAGAGATCGGACGGTAGTTCGCTGGAGAGGTTTGGTCCTTATTCTCTTTTGGTATGACCGTAATATGAGCCTCAGAGAGATGGCGCATGGACTGCCCTGGTGTATCTAAAGTATTAAAGGCCCGTAGAAATGGTTGTGCTAAGATGTCACTAAAGGACTTATAGTACGAAGTGATAAACCCGTCAGGACCTGGACTTTTACCAGGTTTCAATTGTGCAATGGCTTGTTGTAGCTCCGTCAGGGTCAAGGCGCCATCTAAGTCTTGCGCTTTTGTTCTAGAAATAGGGTTTGCCATGTATCTGGTCAGGAAGGTCTGAATAATAGCCTCACGAGGCCTAGTGTCTCCTGTCGGTTTAGAAGGTATGGGCAAATTGTAGAGAGAGGAATAGTATTGCTCAAATTCAGCTGCAATAATCGGTGATGTTTTCAGTGAGCGACCCTGCTTGGAAGTGAGCTGATAGATTTGCTGAGCTGCCCTTCTAGATTGCAAGGCCCTGGCTAGAAATTTGCCACTCTTGTTTCCATGTTCATAGAAAAGTTTCTGTTGTAGAGTAAAATTACGTTTGGTTTTTTTTTCAACGACCTCTTGGAGTTGTTTTCGCGCCTGAACTAGTTCTGTTGCAGATTCCAAGGCTCTAGAGCGTTTATGCGTGCGTTCCAGTACACGGACTTTTTGCAATAAGGCGGTAAAAGATGCTTGAGCTAGGCGTTTTCGTGAAGCGGATATGGACATGAGAAGGCCACGCATTACACATTTGTGCGCCTCCCACTGTACGAGGGGGGTCGTATCTGGAGATGCGTTTTCTTTAAAGTAGTTGATCAAAGAATCACGGATCTGGAGGGTGACGGATGAGTCTGTAAGAAGAAAGGGATCCAATCTCCATGTTTTGGGTGCGGCTGGTACGTCCGGGAATTGTAAAGTCATCATAATTGGGTGATGGTCAGATAGAATCATTGGCTCGATCGAGGCCGATTTCAGTATATGTAAGTCCTTTTGTGAGAGAAAAAAATAGTCTATTCTGGAATGGCGTTTGTGTGGTGCGGAATAAAAGGTGTAGTCTTTGTCCGTAGGGTGAAGGGTGCGCCAGGTATCATGAAGGAGAAGGTCATGAAGTTCAAGTTTAATCTGTTTAAGTGCTTTGAATGGTTTAGAGGAAAAACCAGTTGAAGTGTCTTCCAGCGGATTCAAAGCTACATTAAAATCACCTCCCAGAATCAAAATACCTGATTGAAACGTAGCAAGTAATTTGGAGATTTTACGAAAAAAGCATACTTGTGCAGTATTGGGGCTGTAAATGTTGGCAAAAGTAAGTGGCTTATTAAAAAGGGAACCTTTGAGAAAGAGGTACCTCCCCTCAGGGTCCTCGAGAGACTCAGTAACTTTAAATGGGAGCTGTTTGGTAAGTAAGATGGAAACACCTTTTGCTTTCACCTCCGTGTTGACTGCATGATAAGCCGTTGGGTAATTAGCATTTGAAAATCTAGGTATGTGATCCGTTCGGAAGTGTGTTTCTTGGATAAATAGCACATCTGCTCGAAGGTTTTTCATGTATGTTAGAAGTTGTGAGCGTTTCTCAGGTATATTTAAGCCCTTGGCGTTAAGAGAGGCCACTGAGAGCGTGCGGGCTGAACATGGAGATGTGTGGTCGATAGCCATGATATTGTATACTAGAAAAACCTGTGCAAAGTCTATAAGTACAACAAATGAGTGGCGGGGAGAAAAAAAAAAAAAAAAAAAAAAAAAAAGGGGGGGGGGAGGGGAACAGGGTCGTCTAGAGGTAGAAATAGAGATAGTAATTATATGGAGGAAGAATTAAAGAGTGTGACAAAGAAGAAAAGAAGTGTCAGGCGTGTCTCATAGAAACCCATATATATGTATTAATATATATTCCTTCAACTTCCAGAACAAACTAAACTCCAGAGAAGAGATAGACCAGCTACTCTATCTCCTATTAAAGCTCTTATGAAATGGTTGTATGTAAAATTGTATACAGGAATACGAAATTACATGTGGAGATGTGTCGAACCCAGAGACAGCCGCATTGTGAGTGTACAGTAAAATCGTAAAGAGGTCTTATTCTCTCAAACGAGAGGTATACAAAGGAATTAGTTCCAACATAAGGTGTCCTTGACACACAGAGATATGTGGGAAGTAGCTAATTTATACCGAGAGGTAATCTATTCTTATTTGGAAAGGGAGGTAGGTGTAAAATAGTATGTATAAAGCTGGATGAGTACAAATATTGTGAATGAGCAAGAGGGTCGATAGTAAGGCTCACAAGAGTAAATGCACGAGAACCGATATGAAAGAGGTATGTGCTAAAGGAAAGGTCCTATTAGATTGAATGTATAAAATGTTGATGTGAATGGACACTAAGACTGTGTTATTCAATGGAATATAGCATGCTCATACCTCAAAGATACTATACGATCACAAGTTAAACAGAATGTAGGAAATAAGTAGACAATTCCTATAAATGACTTCGATCATGCATAGCAAACAATCGTGCCATCGTAAGATGGTCTTCATAAACTGTATCCGTTCCGAGTAAGAATACCATCTTTATGCGAAACAATGCAGGGCAACAGCAATAACATAACATAGGAATATTCCGGGATGTAGGCCTTAGGCCATTCATTCTGTTGAACCGTTTTCCATAAACAAGGTAAATATTGGTCCCAACCGAGTGATCTTATGCTGTACAGTAGGTCACTACTAAGGAATGCTGGACTCCCCAACGCCTATTAGACCATGGCAGGCCATCAAGGAGAAGGCATTCATAATCCGTGGCCATACGTGAGCATGGATCAAATCGAATAACTGTATAGGTCAAAACTTAACACAACAGCGAGATGAACCATAAATGTGAACATCAAATATGGAGGTCCCATATCTCATGGCTGAAACACCACCTGATCCATGAGTGAGTAGAAGGTATGTACTATACCAGATACCACGATGTATGTGAAGGAGTTCGGGTTACTATGTAGGAGAAAAATATTGTAGGGAGAGTGAGGAGGTTGCAGGATTGGGGTATTAACATAGTGTCTGCTTAACACAGATAGCCATACACATGTATCCAGGCTGAATGATGGGTATGAAGGAAAGCATGCTAAACTGAGAATGAATCCTGTGAGACCGTGTAGCAGTAGCATACTCTGGGATTCATTAGGGGCAAGTTGTACAGCCAAGTATACTACGATCATGCACGAGCAATACCATAGGGTCACTCTAGAGATAGTAAGAAAGATTATAACAGCTATCTCCAGAGTGTCTCAAGGAATATAAAATACGTGTCCTCCAAATAGGATCAGTTGGTTTTACACAACTTTGGTGTTTTGACATAAAAAGCAGGAATATATGGATGTCTTATCTAAGTGCATCTAACGCATAAGAAGTTGAGATTCAGAGAGTCAGGCGTAGATCCAGAAAAGTGGATAGGCCAGCATCTCTAGATCCCAAACAGGTCTACATTTCAGTTTCCGTTAGAGCTAATAAGTTAATACATTAGGCCTTTCCTGACCAGGTGCGTAGGTGCCCAATTCAACAGGGGTATCACCCGCATCTCCCTTAGCAGAGTCACATATATTCCCCTGGGGCAAAGCGCGAGAATAACTTCAGCAGGTATATTTAAGATATACAAATATATATAACTGGTAAATAGTATACAGAAGCAATATGCTGATTTGATACAATAAACATACCCCAGTGTCCACTCCCCGGGAGTATAGGTGGTTTTCGATAGACTGTGGAATGGAACCTTGCACTACAAGAAAAATATGAAACACATTTGGGTCTTGTATAAAGAGGCCTCCGATTGGGAGAAAGATGCTACACAGATGGATGGAAAAAACTGAGGAGAGTCATTCGTGACGTGCCTTGCGATGTGCAGGTGATGCTGGTAAACTATCACCAGTGATGAGCCGCCGTCGTACAGGGGAGGTTGAGGCGTGAGGGGATCTGCTTCGTCTTTCTCTTCTAGGGTGTCTAGAGAATTGCGTCTCCATGGGGTCTTCAATTGACCGTGATGAGGGAAGAGTTGCACTTGACCAATTGGGAATGTCCAGTAAAGGGATATTCAGAGTTTCACAGAATAATGTAAGGTCTTCCGGGAATCTCATGAGAGCTGATCTCCCCAGGTGTGTTGCTGATAGGCCAAACGGAAACTTCCAGCGATATGCTATTCCCCTGGAGCGAAGTAGATCTAGTAATGGGCGTAAGTCTTTCCTACGTTGCAAGGTGAGGTGGGATAGATCCTGGAATAATTTAATTTCTGTTTCATGATATCGCAAGTGGTGTTTATCCCGAGCTCTACGTAGTATTTCTTCTTTAAGCCTGAAGTCTACCATACAGCAAATTATATCTCTCGGTGGATCAGTGTCTCTGCCCTTAGGACGCAAAGCCCTATGTAGACGTTCGATTTCAATTGGGGATTCAGGTGGTCTTTCCAAAATATCATTAAAGATGGTTAAAAGCGCCTGGGAAAGTTGGGCAGATTCGATTGCCTCAGGGACACCCCGCACCCTTAAATTATGTCGTCTTCCCCTGTTATCCAGGTCTTCGATGTGACGATCAAGCTCCCTCAAATGCATAGTGTGCGTATCAACCTGTTTGCACATATCATGAATGGTTAGGTCTTGTGCGATTACTTTATCTTCCACTGCGTCAAGCCTGTTAGCCACTGCCTGCAAATCAATATGTAACTCAGCAATTGCCGCAGAGAGAGTCCCTTTAATATCTGAGGCGACCGCTTTCAAGTCCCCTATAGTGAGAGGTGAGGTTTCAGAGTGTCTAATAGAGGAAGCTGCGGCTTGAGCCACGTACTGTAAAGGAGTCTCTGTACGAGGCGAATGTGGGGGAGATACATGGGAAGAAGCTTCCGCGTGCTCTGGAGTCTGAGACTGGAATAATTCCGGGATACTGCGATTGGCAGGGCCATTCAGACGACGAGGGGATCTGGAACGAGGGGTAGTAGATTTCTTGTCAGATTTACCCATGTTGGCGGTTACTCTCTGTGTTATAATTGCGTAATCCCACCTCCGTGCGTCAAGGATCAAAGTATTAAGTAGACATTTTCAGTGGGATCGGGTTGGGACCCCCAAAACTTGCGAAAGAGGGGGGGATAATTATTCCTGGATAGACTGTGTATATCTCAGCGATGAGCAGAAAGGCAGAGACTGATATTGCTGAATCTGTGTATTTCATAGAATTTTGTGTTCCTGAGGGGCTGTAGGGGTCGCCTTTGTGTTCCCCTAGTATATCTGTGCAGAGGAGTCAGCTTCGTCGGGCCTAGCTGCCACACAGCTCACTGTTGCAGGGGAATATATGGGCCCTATTGTTGGCTGTTTCTCTCTAGGTTCGGGTGGGGGGGTGCCCCGATGGGTCAGGGGACAATGTTCACTGTGCTTGGCACAAAGGTGCTGGGGACCTGCAATCCTCTTTATCACCCACCCGGCGTTTTAATGGGTGTGGTCGCGGTCTCGTCGGGCCGTGACAGTCCTCACCGCTCCACTGTGGAGACTGCTCAGTGGGAACAGAGGAATCCGCTGTCTCCCTTCACTGATCCGGGTGAGGAGGGGGAGATGACCAATAGTCCCCTCCTCACACTGACACTGTGCGTCACTCGCACCCGACACCCAGCCGAGCGCAAGCCGGCGAGTATCGCGGCTTCACTCAGCCGCAGTAGGCCTCACCGGATCACTGCAGCGGAGCAGGGCCAAGAACGTCCCGGGCCTCTCAGTGGTGTCCCCAATAGCGACGCCGGGTCTCCCGATTACTCCCGCCGAAGGAGATCACCTGGATGGCGGTGGATGAGGATCGGGATGCCGAGAGCTCCGGTTTAGGCGGCTTGTCCGGTCGCCATCTTGGACACGCCCCCTCCTGCCTCTGTTTTATATTTGTTCCAATACATACAAAGGGAATAAACATGTGTATAGCAAAACATGTGTTAATGCAATACCTTTTTTGTGTGAAATACTTGATTTTCAGGAAAAATATCAAGGGTGCCAACAATTTCGGCCATGACTGTATATGAATCCTTTAATAAGGATCATTTTAACATATGTATACATAAGGATTCTTGAGATTGTTTTAGAAGAAACTTTTATTATAGTAAATTCCTTATTTAACCATAAAGTTGTTCTTGTGACAGCTGTATAAGATAGGAATTACCTTTATTTGGAGAGACTTCATTGTGCTTCCTGTTAGGTCTCCAGAATAGAAAGTAAAGAGAATTTTCCTTAAAAGGACACAGACATCAAAGAATAACCTGACCATGGTTTTATCCCTTCTCTACTCTATATAAAAAAATAGTTTTGGCTATGCGTACACTTTAATTATGTTGTGTTGTGTAAATAGTTCATATCCAGAAAGGAGCTCACAGTGCTTTTGTGTGAGCAGTCATGTGTGAGTTCTCCACATTTGACTCTTTAGGTGATATATCACTTTTTTTGAGCTTGCTATGTTTTGTGGTTATCAGTTTGCATCTGTAAGTGCTAATCAAAATACATTCATGCTGTTTATTTTTAAAATAAGAAAAAATGAAAAGATATATATTGGATAAGAAACCCTTTAAGTCTAGTTTTTAAATATGAACTCCCCCTGTCACCACCCATCTTAGTGGCTGTGCAGCTCCCAAAAACGTTCACAAAGTAAGTAAAAAAATGTGTAATATTTGCTATTAAATGTAAATCACAATTCCCTGTGTCTGGCAAGCTGATGCCTGAAATACAGCTCCCATGAATGGACATCTATTGGGGGATCAGTTTTGGGCACCAATTCACAAAAAGAACATTGGGGAACTGGAGAAAGTACAGAGAAGGGCAGCCAAACTGATTAAAGACATGGAGGAGCTCAGCTATGAGGCAAGATTAGAGGAACTGAATTCTGTCTTGAGAAGAGGAGGATGTGATCAGCATGTATAAATACATCACTGGTTCATATAGTGAACTCGGTGTAGAGCTATTCACCCTGAGATCATCACAGAGGATGGGGGGGCACTTTTTACGTCTGGAGGAAAAGAAATTTAATCTCCAAATACGGAAAGGTTTCTTCACAGTAAGAGCTGTGAAAATGTGGAATAGACTCCCTCAAGAGTTGGTTCTGGCCAGCTCAGTGGATTGCTTTAAAAAAGCCTGGATTCTTTCCTAGATACAAAGAATATAACTGGATACTAACATTTATAGGTAAAGTTGATCCAGGGAATATCTGATTGCCTCTCGGGGGATCAGGAAGGAATTTTTTCCCCTGCAGGAGCAAATTGGATCATGCTTTGCTGTTTTTTTTTTGCCCTCTGGATCAACTGTGGGTATAGGATTATAACTTTTTTTTTGGTTGAACTGGATGGACTTTTGTCTTTTTTCAGTAAGACTAACTATGTAACTATCTTTAGCACTGTCAGCAGCACATGACCTGCTGCTGATTGGCAAGCCAGCAGCTTGTTAATCAGCAGTAACTATGCTGATAGAAACACCCCCAATGATGTCCCCCACTTGCCAAAGTCAGCAGCATGACACCAGCTATCTTTTTAGCTGTCGTTAAGGGTGGGAATCTGTTCACCACTGTAAGGGTTGCATCCTTCCTAAAGATCACCAATGTAAAGGCCATTTTTCCATACCCCCAATGAATTGGTTTTCATAAGGGTTCCCTGAGGCATGAAAATTATTTTTGAATTTCCTCTGATGTAAAATGGTTGGGAAAGGCTGGTATATACTGTTATTCAGTAGGCATAGAAAAAAACGGTCTAGGTCTTTGAATACCAACTGAGCTTTACATTTAAATCCGATAAATATTTTCCAGATGCATCAAAACAAACCTATACCTGTGCAATCACCAAAGCTTTTGTAACACCATGGGGTTTTGTCTGACCTCTGCAAAGAGACCAGTGCTTCCACACAGAGAGCATGGGTCATTCCCTGCAGCATGTTGATAGGGGAAAGACTTTTCTACTCATTCTGCAGCCTTCTTCTAAAGAAAAATAGCTGTGTGACTTTTAACTTTTGTTTTGATGTGACTGTAATGTATTCAGTTGATATAAACTAAATGTTCAGGTAGGGTTTCAAGTTGAACTTCAGGCAAACCTCCAAATACACAGTTATTATTATTATACAGGATTTATATAGCGCCAACAGTTTGCTCAGTGCTTTACAATAGAACGGGAGACAATACAGCAACAATACAGTTCAATACAAGAGGGTTAGGAGGGCCCTGCTCCTTGGAGCTTACAGTTGAAATACATACACTACTGTATATTGCCAAAAGTATTGGGATGCCTGCATTTACACGCACCTGAACTTTATTGGCATCCCAGTCTTAGTCCGCAGGGTTCAATATTGAGTTGGGCCCACCCTTTGCCGCTATAACAGCTTCAACTCTTCTGGGAAGGCTGTCCACAAGGTTTATTTTCAAATAGTTTTTATTGAAATTTTCAGCTTTCTTAAACAAGATAACATCATATAGAAACATTCGAGTACAAGGTTCACAAAAGCAAGTTTACAACATATGAGATGAAAGAAGAGGTGATAGACCCCCACCATTCGGCTGGGGACCTGTTAATTGTGATCATGTTTACATGAGAGGTATGCTCGTGGTTCATGAACCTTGTTGAAGAACGTAAAACGTAAGGGACTAGGTAGGGGTTGAGAAAAGGGATAGGAAGAGTGTGGGAGGGAGGGAGGGAGGAGGGCACCAATGAGCTACGAATATAGCATCCGATAAGATTTGGGACTAGTAATCAGGTGATTGAACAATTGGGGTGTTTTAACCATCGAGACCAATGTAGTATGAATTTATGGTAGGTGGAGTTTCGGAGGGCCGTTCTTCGTTCCATCTCACATTGTAGATTGAGATCAGCAACAAGACGGGACAATAGGGGAGGTGACGTAGACCGCCATAGTTTAGTAATGTTTATCTTTGCTGCTGCCAGAATGTGTACGATAATAATGCGTGAGCGTATGGGGAATTTTTCTATCATTATATGAAGGAGGGCTAGACCAGGATTTGGGGTCATTGGTGAATCTATAATTGAAGAAATTATTTGGAACACTTTATTCCAATACGACTTGATGGATTTGCATGACCATAGCAAATGGAAGAGCGAGCCAGTTTTGCCACAATATCTCCAGCAGGTTTGTGACTGCTGTGGATAGTATAAAGATAATTTAGCAGGGGTTAGATAACATTGGTGGAGAATTTTCAAATATGATTCCCAGTGGGAACTACACTTTGAGGTGATTGTATGTGATTGTAAACGTTGTTTGCCAGGATTGTGATGTTGTTGGGAGAAGTAAATTCCTCTCCCAGTTAGTCAGAGATGAAGTATGGGTTATAAATTGCGCTTCAATTAGTAATGTATAGAAGGTGGATATTCCCTTCTTTGGATAAATAGTCTTATGGAAGAAATGGTGTGCAGTAGCAGGAAAGTCTATTTCAAGTGGCATGTTTGTTTTATGGAGCAAGTGGGTTATTCGCATAAAAGTGAATTGCTCTTTATCAGGAAGATGGAATCTCTCCTGGAGGGTCTGAAAAGAATCTGGTTTTTGAGTATTGTAGACATCTTGAATATGATATATACCGCACGCTTTCCAAAATGTCAAGTTCAAATGGGGGGAAAAGAAGTGCAGAGATGATATTGGGGTAGGGATTCGTAGATTAGCCTTATGGGAATGCGTATATGTTAGGAAATCATGCCAAACCATCAGAGAGGCCTGGATACATGGATGTGTATGTAGAGGTCTAGTCTGAGCTATATGGGGCGTAAAAAGTAAATCTGTTAACGTGCCTGGCGAGTACAGGGAGGTTTCCATGATAGTCCAGGTTTTGTCTTGGGTAGGGTGCCACCAGTAGAAGAGCTGGTCTAATAAGACAGCTTGGTAATAGGATTTTAAATGCGGGAGACCGGCTCCCCCTCTGGAGGGCGGACGTATCAGGAAGTTTGTGGTACATCTAGGCCGTTTGGCGTTCCATAGAAATTTATTCAGAATTTTTTGAAGTGTTGAAAAGAAGGAGGAGGGTATAGGAATGGGCAGCGTACGGAAGATATATAATATTTTAGGCGATATGCACATTTTGATAATCGCTATTCTGCCTAACATTGATAAAGTAGCCGTACATAGGCTTCTAAGCTCCTGTGGAATTATGTCGAGTAGCGGTTTAAAATTAGCTACTTAGAGTTGATTGGTATTGGCAGTCAGTTTAATCCCCAAGTAGGGAATATTATGTTTTTCCCACTTAAAAGGGAATCGTTTTGTAAGCAGGTTTTGGAGTGGAGCAGGAGTATACAGCCTTGTCTAGTTCCGTTAGAAATTTGGAATGGTTGTGAAAGCGTGCTGTTGGTGAGAACTCTAGCGGAGGGTTTGGAGTATAGGGATAGAATTGCAGACACCATCCAATCCGTAATTCCAAATTTTTGGAGAGTAAGCGTCATGAATTGCCAGTGAATGCGATCAAATGCTTTTTCTGCATCAAGTGATAGGAGGAGGGAGGGTTGATTGTCTGATTCAAGCTGGTGTAGTAGTGATATAATTCGTCGAGTCGCGTCAAGGGCCTGTCTACCTGGTATGAATCCTACTTGGTCAGAGTGGATTAGGGTGGGAAGGTATGGAAGCAGTCGTTGAGCTATTATCTTGGCATATATTTTTAGGTCTGTGTTAAGCAGTGAAATTGGTCTATAGTTCTGAACTAATTGGGGATCTTTACCTGGTTTCGGGATAGTAGAAATTATTGATTGTAGCATATCAGAGGGAAATTCCCCTTTAGAAGCAACGTAGTTATAGAGAACCGAGAGGTGTGGCTTGAGATTGGGTGCAAACGTTTTATAATCATTGGTGAAGCCGTCGTTACCCGGTGATTTGTTCAAGGGGAGTTTGTTTATGGTTTTCTCGATCTCTGTGGGTGAAATCGGCACAGAGAGGGAGGCTAGTTGGGAAGGCGTAAGATGGGGGAGATTGGTATGATGTAGGAAATTTTCAATCGATGGGGTTGTTGGTTGGGTCGTGTTTAAGTCATCTTTTATATTGTATAAAGATTGATAGTAACACGCAAACGCATTAGCTATGTCTTGTGGGTTGGTCAATGGAGCACGTGAGATTGGGTGTTGGATCGTGGAAATTTTGTTTTTAAGCCGTTTTTGTTTGATGATTTTGGTAAGAAGAGAGTTTGATTTGTTGCCTAGCGCATAGAATTGGGATTTTGTTTTTTGGAGGTTCGTATCATAAGTATGTAATAGAATAGTATGTAGTGCATTCCTATTGCGGTTTAAGGCCGCGGTCGTGGTAGGGTTCGGATTTTGTTTGTTAGTGTCTTCGTTTTTGCGTATAGAGGCTAGGAGTTGGTCAATTTGCTGTGACTGTTGTTTTTTAATGCAAGAATTTAGTTGGATGAGGATACCTCTCATATAAGCTTTATATGTTAACCAAAGTGTGGTAATAGAGATATCCGGAGTGATATTAGTTTCAAAAAAGAGGTGATGAGCATCTAATATAAATTTTTGGTTTTCCAGGAGTTTCAAAAGTGTAGAATTGAGTCTCCAAATAGGTGGAATCGTTGACCGTCGGTTACCGTCTAAAAATATGCTGATCGGACCATGGTTGGACCAAGTTATAGTACCGATGTTGGATGATGACACGTGTTGTAAAGTCCATTTGTCAGTGACGAACATGTCAATTCTAGAGTACGAGAGATGTGGGGGTGATAAATAGGTGTAGTCTCTCTCCGAACCATGTTGCCATCTCCAGATGTCGTATAAGTCATGGTCATGTAAGAAGCGGTTGAGGTCAAGGTTGGTGGGTTTCTTGTTAGAAGATGAATCTAAAAGTGAATTGCTAAGAACATTAAAGTCTCCACCAATAATGAGTCTACCTCGTTTGTGTTGGGAGATGAGGTTGTAGAGTTTGCGTTAAAATCTTATTTGTTTGCTATTCGGACCGTATATGTTCACCAAGGTATAAGTAATCTCGTTAATTTTGCATAACAAGATAAGGTATCGCCCTTGTGGGTCGATTATGGTGGAGGTAAGTTGGAAAGAGAGAGCATCATTAACAGCGATAATAACTCCGTTCTTCTTTTTAACATTTGTTGCCATGAAATATTGAGAGAATTGGTGAAGATACAGTTTAGGAGTCTTTTCTGTGGCGAAGTGAGATTCTTGTATAAAGAATAGGTCTGTTTGAGATTTTCGGATTTCTCTTGATAGCATCGATCTCTTGAATGGGGAGTTGAGGCCTCGTACATTAAGAGATGTGATGGTAATCATTTATAGGCGGATTTTCGGAATATGGACATATTTGGGGTGTTCTTTGGTAGTATTCGGGGTCAGGAGGCCTAAATCCAGTGTCAGAGATATATAGCTGGTGGTGCCATGGGAAGGGATAGGTGGAAAGGAAAAGAACAACAGTAAAAAAACACTTGCGTATAACGCAAGTAGCCAATGTAGCCAGGATCGCTACTTCAAAAATGGGGGAGTCAAACAGGTTTTGACCTCTGGAAGGGTCATACCTATAAAAAATTTTGAAAATGAAAGTCATTGGGTATAGGCCGATCGCCAGAAATAGGAGTGTTCAGAGAGAGCCTCCAGGGAAAAATATAAACGTGTGTAAACGCGGCTTGTGCCGCTAGGCCCTTCAGGTCGCTTCCATATTTTGGACGGAACCAGGGTTGTTCTTCTGTGGATCTGCAGGCAAAATGCTCCAGGCCTTAAGAAAGTCCAAGCCAGCCTCCAAATTCTTAATAGTATAAATCCTACCTTGGTTTCGTACTATTAATTTTGTTGGGAATCCCCATTGATAGGCCATACCATGATTCCTGAGCGCTTTTGTGATTGATATCATTTTTTTCCTATTGAAAAGTGTGGCCTTGGATAAATCAGCATAGAGACGCAGATTCGCATGAGAGGGTGGGAGTGGAGGTGGATTTCTAGCCGTCATCATAATTCTCTCTTTAATGTTGTAGAAATGTATGCGGACGAGCACATCTCTAGGGATGGATGCTGACAGGAATGAAGGCTTAGGAAGTCGATGTGCTCGATCGATCGTGGCCTCTACTTCGGAGAGTGTTGGGATTAAAAGCTTGAGGAAGTGTTGCAGATACGGCAACAGTGCTTCGGTAGACACTGTTTCTGGGATCCCTCTGAATTTGATATTATTACGGCGCGATCGGTCCTCCATGTCAGCCAATTTTAGGTTAATTTGTTCGATGTCCGATACGTGATCTGTATGAGCATCAATCAAATCATTGTGTGCCTCTATGATGTCTGCTATATTGGTCTCAATATGGCGGATTCTGCGTTCCTGTCTTTGCACCAAAGCAGTAATTTGGGATAATGGCGCAGAGATATCATTATGTAGAGTTTGGCGCAGTGATGTTAGCATGTTCTTCATGCAGATTTCGGTCAGTGGTTGGTCAGACGCTGGAAATGCATCTATGTCAGGCAAGGAGGGATGTGGTGGCTGAGGCGGAAGGTTTAGGGCCTGGCAAGTGTCATCAGGGTCACTCTCTAGCCGTGGCCGTGATTTAGCTGGGCTGCAGGTCGTGGGTGACAACTCACCAGGGTCCCCTGGGTAAAGCCGGTGCTGCAGCCTGGGATCCGCGCTCTGGGACCTGTAGTCCTCCTCCTGGCCGTTGCTGCCTCCCCGCATGTCTGTATGGCGGCCGCCATCTTGGTTTCCCAGCATAACAGCCAGGAAGAAGTTTGTTAACTTCCCTGGTTGCCCCGGGCTCTTTTTCCTGCGGGGCATGTCTAGTGGGCTGCGGGCACACTCCGGGAGCTGCCGTGTGCTCCTAGTTTTCCCTGGGGTCTGAGTGAGCTGCTTCAATGCTGGGGGGTGTAGGGAGCGGGAACTATCGCGATCCATCCTCGAGCCGGTTTAGGAGTGTGTCTATGGGAATGTTTGACCATTCTTCCAGAAGCGCATTTGTGAGGTCAGGCACTGATGTTGGACGAGAAGGCCTGGCTCACAGTCTCCGCTTTAATTCATCCCAACAGTATTCTATTGGGTTGTGGTCAGGACTCTATGCAGGCCAGTCAAGTTTCTTCACCCCAAACTTGCTCATCCATGTCTTTATGGACCTTTCTTTGTGCACTGGTGCGCAGTCATGTTGGAACAGGAAGGGGCCATCCCCAAACTGTTCCCACAAAGTTGGGAGCATAAAATTGTCCAAAATGTCTTGGTATGCTGACGCATTAAGAGTTCTCTTTATTGGAACTGGAGGGTCAAGCCAGGCCCCTGAAAGGAAACCCCACATCATAATCCCTCCTCCACCAAACTTTACACAATGTAGTCAGGCAAGTACTGTTCTCCTGGCAACCGCCAAACCCAAGACACGTCCATCGGATTGCTAGACAGAGAAGCGTGATTCATCACTCCAGAGAAAACGTCTCCACTGCTCTAGAGTCCAGTGATGGCGTACTTTACACCACTGCATCCAACGCTTTGCATTGCCCTTGGTGATGTAAGGCTTGAATGCAGCTGCTCAGCCATGGAAACCCATTCCATGAAGCTCTTTATGCACTGTTGTTGTGCTAATCTGAAGGCCAAGCAAAGTTTGGAGGTCTTTAGCTAATGACTCTGCAGACAGTTGGCGACTTCTGTGCACTGTTTCAGCATGCCCTGACACCGTTGTGTCATTTTACGTGGCCTACCACTTTATGGCTGAGTTGCTGCTTTTTCCTGTTTCTTCCACTTTGTTATAATACCACTAACAGTTGACCGTGGAATATTTATTAGCAGGGAAATTTCATGGATGGACTTATTGCACAGATGGCAACCTATCACAGTACCACACTTGAATTCACTGAGCTCCTGAGAGCGACCCATTCTTTCAGAGGTGTTTGTAGAAGCAGTTTTGCATACCTAGGTGCTTGATTTTATACACCTGTGGCCATGGAGGTGATTGGAGCACCTGAATCCAATGATTTGGAGGGGTGTCCCAATACTTTTGTCAGTATAGTGTATATGGTAACTTCTGTATCTGCCAGCAAATGTATAATTACATTCTGTAAGGCATGTGATTCAACCACCCCTGCAAGAGAGCTTAGCCAAATTCTTGACTTTAATAATACAATAGCACAGCTTGATCAAGAATCTACCCCCGCCTACACTGCCAAGATGACAAATAGCTGCGGTTTGGTGAGACCATTCCTCTGCAAACTATGCTCCAACGTATATGCACACTCCCAGACTTTTTATTGACTAGCAAAAGAGCAGAAGCACACTGATATGGTAACTGTGCTTGCATCTGTTGTCAGCACTGTGGAAGCGTTAGATGGCTCTTACTCCTGGCCCTCCCAGACTGCTCTACAGGTGATTATATGTTGTAGATACATAAGCTGGAATGGCAGGTCAGCCTTAAGGGATAAGTTCACCTTTGGGAACATGTTACTTGTTCCACCTGTTTTTAGGGTGGAACATGTAACATATTCCCATAACTGCAGCCGCGCCCATCACCCCCCCCCCCGACAGATAATACAGGGAGAAGTTTCCCCATACTATCTGTCAGATTTGAAAACCGCATGGTCGTGCGGGGCTCCATCCACATAGCTGCATCATTCATTCACAGACTTCCGTGAATGAATGAACTTCAAGTCCCGAAAGCCTTAGCGGCTGTGGCCTTGTAGTTTTCATTGAACTACCACAGTGCTGTGGAGTGCCGTGGTAGCACATTGAAGCTTCCTGTCAAAATATCTGCTTGGCCGTACATCCTGTACGGCAAGCAGATATTCTGACAGATCTGCAGGAGCCCTGCATGGCATCAGCGATCTATTGATCACTGGTGCAATGCTTTCCAGGCTCCTTTGGACAAAAATAATAAATGCTCATTTTTTTACCTGCAAAAAAAATGTGCATTTATTATTTTTGTCCGAAAGGGGAACTTATCCTTTAACTGCTTCCTAACCGCCCTACAGGGCGGCACAGGTATGGAAAATTACTTGTGTATATATATACGTCAGGGCTTAAAAATTCAAGTCCTGAGCTACTAGCCAGGCCTTAAGAATTATTCGCCACCAACAAACACACACAAACAAACAGAAACACCTGTACACACACACAGACATGTACACACACACAGACATGTACACACACACACACACACACACACAAACATTTACACACATGCACAGAGACACATGTACACACACACAGGCACGTACAGACACGCATACACACCAATACATGTACATACACAGAAATACACTCACACAGACACATGTAAATGCACACAGACAGACACACACATGTACATACACAAATACATGTACATACACAAAGCCACATGTACAGATACACACGTGTGCAGACACACGTACACACACACATGTACACACACACACACACACACACACCATAAAAAATTGCAGTACTTCGTTGTTCACTCACAGAGTTAGGTACTGCACTCCAGGGGGAGGCAGAGAGCACAGCACACACTCCTTCCTTTGCTTTCACTGCACTCAGCTATTGAGCAGTATGATGGCTCCCAGTGCCAATGACAGATCCGGCCTGAGCTCCGAGCCTGCTCAGCAAGACGGCTCTGGGGGACACACTCGCCCCCACCATAATTTCCACTTGCCATTGGCGAGCAGGCGAGTGGAAATTTCAAGCCCTGATATATGTGATTTTGCATTTCCGGGTAGGGGCCACGCACCCTACCCACGTCACTATTCGCGGCCACGGCTGTAAATCACCGGGTCCTGGCCGGTGATTACTCGCTGGTGCCCGGGGATTCACGTGCGTCTCCAACGGGGAGGAGAACTGTATGTAAACAATACAGTTCTCCTCCCTGTCAGCTCGTATACACTGCTTTGGATGGCTGTGCATAGCACAGCCATCCAAAACAGTGTGCTTACAGTGAAGCACACAGACACAGCACAGAGTAAAACAGCACACAGTTAACCCTTTGATTGCCCCACATGATAACCCCTTCTTGCCCAGTACCATTAGTATAGTGTCAGTGCTCTTTTTTTTTTTTTTTTTTTTTTTATAGCACTGATCACTCTATTGGTGTCACTGGGGATGTCAGTGACACCAAGTCAGTTCCCCCCAGTGTCAGAATGCCCACCACAGTCCCGCTATAATTTGCTGATTGCCGCCATTACTAGTAAGAAATTAAAAAAAAAAAATCCCAGTATATATTCCGCCATTTGTAAACGCTATAACTTTCACATGAGCCAATTAATTTACACGTATTGGGATTTTTTTTTTTAGCAAAGACATGTAGCACAATACATTTTGGCCTAAATTTATGACAAAATTTGACTTTTTACATTTTTTTTACTGGACATGTTTAATATATGTTCAAAAATATAGTTTTTTTTCTCTAAGTTGTCTGTCTTTTTTTGTTATAGCGCAAAAAATAAACAATGTACAGGCGATCAAATACCACCAAAAGAAAGCTCAATTTTTTGGTTAAAAAGAACAAAAATTTAATCTGGGTGTAGCTTTGCATGACCGTGCAATTGTCAGTTAAATTAACGCAGCGCAGTAATGCAAAAAATAGCCTGATCATGAAGGGGGGTAAATCCTCAGGAATGCAAATGGTTAAAGATTGTTAAGCCATCCTTGCCTCCAGTTTGTGTTATGATTGTACTCATACTGAAGACAAGCTTCAAAACTATGTCCAAGCTCTTTCTAGCTAATTAAATTTAGAAAAAAACCTTGACTTATTGTGGTTACAATGGCTTAAATCCAATCTCTTTTCAAGCAGAGAAAACCTGCACATTCAAGAGCTCACATTAAATTAAGAGGAATGTTTCCATGGAGTCTGCCAGTGCCCAGTTTACTTTTACAGTATAATACAAAATAAACATTTAAATAAGGCCTTTTTCAATAATGAAATGTAGTATGTGAGAATAGAAACATTTTTAAGAGGCAGCACAGTGGCTTAGTGGTTAGCACTTCTGCCTGGCAGTACTAGAGTCGTTGGTTCGAATCCCAACCACGGCACCACCTGCCTGGAGTTTTGCATGCTCTCCTTGTGCCTGCGTCGGTTTCCTCTGGGTACTCCGGTTTCCTCCCACACTCCAAAGACATGCTGGTAGGTTAATTGGATCCTGTCTAAATTGTCCATAGTATTTGCATGTAGGAATGTAAGTTTAGGGACCTTAGATTGTACGCCCCTTGAGGGTTAGGGACTGATGTGAATGTACAATATATATATATATATATGTAAAGCGCTGCGTAAATTGACGGTGCTATATAAGTACCTGAAATAAATAATAAATACATTTTTAGCTCTTCCAACTTCCTGCTGTAGAGACAACATTCCAGATTCAACCCTGGTTCACACTAATGCAGTACGGGAAACGCAGCTAATCCTGTGCATTTCTCGCACTGCATTTTAATCACACAGCGTCCATGCGATCTGATATGGGTGTCAATGTTAAAAATTAACAACACCCCGAAACAGATTGCAAAAAGCACTTTGATTGCCAGAATTCGCATCGCATGGGTGTGAACACCTATACGATGCAAATCAGATGCTGGAAAAGAAAAAGGTCCTGCACTTTTTTAGTGCAGATGCAATGCGATTTGTGCCATACAGACATCTCATGTGATTTGCACCACGTTAGTGTGAACGAGGGCACAAAATATGTTTGGAATACAGAATTTTCTCTTCAGGAGAATAATATACATTGCAAGGGATATATGAATCTTCATTGAGGACTCATGTTAGGTTATGCACTTTAGATTAGACTCTCCTAGGGGGGCCACTAGGTGTCATTTCGCCCGAAAGTGTGAGTTTGGCCATTTTAGACACTACTCCAGAAACATGCATCCTTAAGGGGGCAATATACTATTTTAATGGAAATGTAAACTAGCGATCAATATAGTGCACTGGATGTTACAAGTACATCCTAATTGTGAGTGTTTTTAGTATTTTTTTTTAATAAACAATATCAAGTTCATCTGATAGCTTTTTTGTTTCATTGGTGAGACCACCATGAGATCTTTTTTTGTTTCATTTTACACATTGATTTGTCTGGAGTCTTGAAGTATTAAAGTGACACTTACCTGGTACAAGTGAATTGGAGGAATATTGCCAGTTATTATACCCAGAGTGTTGGGAAAGTGTGTTTGACCTTACATTTGTGTGGGTCAAACCTTGAGGTGAGCGGCAGCATTGGAAGGTGATGGTTCACTGTGGTGGAGCACATCAGCAACTTTATATTGAGCACGCATGACATATACATGTCACGAAACACAATATTTTGAAGAAATACATTTCTCATTGGATATTTTGGGACTTTTATTGAATTTTGCATCTGTTTACATTAGTTTAATATGTAAGCGTTTACATGCTTTTTTATATAGTATTTCTGAAATGTAAAGGGGAAATATGAATTATTAATTTACATTTGCAGTTTGGAGGGTGGTACTGCCCCCTATCCAACCGCACCCCCTTTAGCAGCAGTGGCCAGGAGTGGCTCAGCCACAGCAGGAGTTATACGACTTGTCATGGTTGGTGGGTGTAGCACTTGCCAAGTATGACACATTCAAGTGAATGAGGCTGTTCTGTAATTGTCCTGCACCCTTGTGCAGTACAGCAACCAAGGGGTTATCCACCTTCTGTCCAGACACTTTTACCCCCTTCCTGTCCAGGGCAATTTTCAGCTTTCAGCGCTATCACACTTTGAATGACAATTGTGCAGTCATGCAACACTGTACCCATATGAATTTTTTACCATTTTTTTGAGACAGATAAAGCTTTATTTTGGTGGTATTTGTTCACCGCTGGGATTTTTATTATTTTTGCTATGTAAATGAAAAAGTCCAAAAATTTTGAAAAAAAGTGTTTTTCTTGTAAAATTTTGCAAATAAATAATTTTTCATCATAAATCTTGGCCGAAATGTGTTCCGTTATCTTTTTAGTAAAAAACAAAATAAGCCAAATTAGTTTAGAACAAAAAATTATAATGTGTAAACATTTATTTTACATTTTTATTTTATTGTTTTATGTTATTTGTTTTTTTTTGTTTTTTTTTACATACTGTCACCCTAGCAGTACAGTGTCACCATGTCACAGATTTCACACGTAGTAAGCAATGATGTCACAAGTGACATCTTGCTTACTATGTTGCATGTGATCACTGATTGGGACCTTGTACAGAGGTCCCGTCCAACGATCGGTGTTTCACTATGTCCGGAGGACACAGCGGGCACCAGATCGCGGTGCTGCGCGCTCCAAGTGAGCGTGCACAGCTAGAAATGACGGGTGCCGTTTATGAACATCAACCCGCCCCTGGAGTGCCACCATCCTGCCGTTTATAAACAGCAGGCGGACGGCAAGTGGTTAAAGCAGGCAGTATTGGGTTGCTTTCTCAGAATCTGCTTTAACCCCATGGATCCCGCAGAAACATGCTGTTGCAGGGCACTTGCATAGTGGCCCAATTACTTGAATGGGCCATGATTGGCAGGCGGTAGCAGCTAAAGAGGGTAGAGATTAAGGGCAATAAAACTGCATCTCAACCACAGGGTTTTGCCACCCCCCACGTTGTGTGAACAAGCACTAAGGGTTTATGAACATCAACCCGCCCCTGGAGTGCCACCGTCCTGCCGTTTATAAACAGCAGGCGGATGGCAAGTGGTTAAAGCAGGCAGTATTGGGTTGCTTTCTCAGAATCTGCTTTAACCCCATGGATCCCGCAGAAACATGCTGTTGCAGGGCACTTGCATAGTGGCCCAATTACTTGAATGGGCCATGATTGGCAGGCGGTAGCAGCTAAAGAGGATAGAGATTAAGGGCAATAAAACTGCATCTCAACCACAGGGTTTTGCCACCCCCCACGTTGTGTGAATGAGCACTAAGGGTGCTGCTGCCGAATGCAACTATACTGTGAGAGCTGTGATTGGTCACAGCTTGTCACATGGTACAAGGTTGTTGTGAATAGCCTTATACCATGTGACCTCTGTAATCATTCACAGATTTCACATGTAGTAAGCAATGATGTCACAAGTGACATCTTGCTTACTACTATTCATGTGATCACTGATTGGCCAATCAGTGATCACATGATTGGGACCTCACACAGAGTTCCCATACAGTGACAGGCAGGCGCACAGGCAGTGAATGCGGAGGCCATTTATAAACAGCCACCTGCACCTGCACTGCTCCCGTCCGGCCGTTTATGTACATGGGCTAGACGGGAAGTGGTTAAGAGTCCAGTGACATGTTAACATATAAACTCGAAATGTCAAAGCTTAAAGAAAGCAGCAAAAGAACCTCCTACGGAAGTAAGGTGTTTACACAGGTGGGTATGTTTGGTACCATCTGAGCCAGGGTTGCCAAAGGGCGAATACTTTTTCATATCTACCTTTGCTAGAAGCCATCGCAAGTTTGTAATAGAAATATACCTCATATTACTGTGTGACATTGTCAGGGTTTTTATGATTTTCAACTATGGAATAGGATTTTGAGGGAAACTGAAGTGAAATTCAGAGGAAAATTCAGTCATGTGAACGTTTATCTCAGAGCTGTAGTTTGTTCTATCCACCAAGTTTGTGTACAGAGCAATACATTGCAAGAACACCTTTAATACAGTGGAAAATGGAGACCATTATTAAAGCAGGGATAGGCAAATTTAAAGAGGTGGAGATCTACCTGAACAACATGGGAGAAGTCAAAGATCACCGGGCACAGTGTCAGCTCCTCACACCTGATTTAAACCTCTAATTTGGTGAATAAATACCACCAAAATAAAGTTTTATCTGTCTCAAAAAAGTGCTAAAACATTCATATGGGTACAGTGTTGCATGACCGCACAATTGTCATTCAAAGTGTGATAGCACTGAAATCTGAAAATTGGCTTGGACAGGAAGGGGGTGAAAGTGTCTGGACATGAAGTGGTTAATATTTGTTTTGCTCTGTTTTATTTATTTTCTCTTATCTTGTTTTTGACTGTAGAATATTGTTCTACTACACAATGGTATTGTATTTCTATCCAAAATTTTCAACCAAAGTTATTGACAAATATAAGGTATATTTCTGCTAAACAGTGAAATTTTATTAAGAAAAATGAGAAGCTTTCTAATGTGCATGTTTAACAGTACTCATGGAGCATGCTCACTTGTATCCTGCACTTCAGCTTTACTAGCATGGCAGGAATTCTTAGGGATGGTAAGTGTGTGCTGCTGGGGATGGAATGATTAAAGCAGACCTGTTGATTTACCGTAACTATCCCTGGTCAAAAAATATGTTAAATGCACCCATTTCTTTATAATTATTCTTTACTGTATATACGCTGCCATCATAGTGTAATCACTGTATAACCCTTTAGGTCACAATGCATGTCTACAGTGTGTTTCTGTGTATACATTAGTAGACATCTGAAAACAACACTCTTATTGAACTTTGAAATGTCTTTGTATTATCAGCTGTGGTCATGACCCATATCAAAATATTCCCTCATCACCTGCTGCAGAGTGCCTGTTGTTGTGCGAGTGGGTCATGCTTGACTCAATTGCGTCATTCTTGACATTTCTGGAGCAATCTGTGCAGATGCTCCCTTTTCTTTATCACGGGCCTGCTCCCACTTAACGCGGCATAACATAAAATGAATGTACACACACACTTGGTAATATGTCTCTTGCATGCTCATCTCTTTTTCTGGATTATGCCTGTTGCTTTGTGGATCTCAGGCCCGTATTCCAGTCTTATGTTCAGGTACTGTTTACATTTAAAGTAGACTTAAAATCTGAACTTTGGTTTTCCAACATCGATTCCTTAGCACCATTTAATGTGGCAAAGCATTCACTTAGTGCCCGGTCATAACAGTGTGATTTCAGGTGCGATTTGGGAGTTGAAATTGACATTCACATTCATTAGATGTGATTTCAGGTGCGATTTCTGAAGACTTTATTGCTACTTTAAAAATCGTGCTGCAGCAAATCGCAAATATTAAGACACTGACATTCACATTCATTAGATGTGATTTCAGGTGCAGTGTCTTAACATTTGTGATTTGCTGCAGCACAATTTTTAAAGTAGTTCTTGCATTACTTTTTCTGCAGCTTTGTTGCAATTTCACATACATAAAATATAATGGCAATCACACTGCAAACTGCAAGAAATCATTAAAAATCTTCACAAGTAGCAATAAAGTCTTCAGAAATTGCATCTGAAATCGTGCTGAAATTGCACACAAATTGCACGATTTTAAATTGCAGCAGTGTGACCAGTGACTTAAATTACCTTTAGCATATAATTCCAGACTAGAAGCAACAGAACACTTTCATACATGTAACAGTACCTAGGCCAATGCGGGTCAGCTTTCTAGATATAGGGGATCTGAACTGCAGCCTCCGTACAGGCCCACACATAATATTCACTAAATGTAATACTACCAAAAGCTGTGAGAGACTGCAGTCATGTAACAGGAAATTGTCAAAGACTTTGGATGTACTACAAAAGATGTCCAGAGACTGCAGACATGCAAAAAGTAGACCACCAAAGACTATGGATACGCTACAAAAGATGTCCACAGACTGCAGACATGCAAAAAGTAGACCACCAAAGACTATGGATATGCTACAAAAGATGTCCACAGACTGCAGATATGCAAAAAGTGGACCGCCAAAGACTATGGATACGCTACAAAAGATTTCCACAGACTGCAGACATGCAAAAGGTGGACCGCCAAAGACTATGGATACGCTACAAAAGATATCCACAGACTGCAGACATGCAAAAAGTGGACCGCCAAAGACTATGGATACGCTACAAAAGATTTCCACAGACTGCAGACATGCAAAAAGTGGACCGCCAAAGACTATGGATACGCTACAAAAGATTTCCACAGACTGCAGATATGCAAAAAGTGGACCGCCAAAGACTATGGATACGCTACAAAAGATTTCCACAGACTGCAGATATGCAAAAAGTGGACCGCCAAAGACTATGGATACGCTACAAAAGATTGCAGACATGCTGCAGAATATGGTCAGAGACTGCCAAGCATATGAGCCCTTGGAAACTGAGGACATGCTTCAGGAGGCTGTCATAGACTGGGGAAACATTACATAAAACTGCTAGAGATCATGGTTATCACAGCCCCTTTACAAAACCATGCTTCCATATGTGAACTTCCTATAGCCCCTTAAAAATTGCATGTGCCACATTTTATGTGTGTGCCAGCAAAATGAATTTCTAAAAGAGCATATGAAAAAAACATAGAGGAAAGGGATGGTCGGCACAGAAAAAGTAAGATAGCATAAAAGAAACTAAAAAAGCTACAATTTCTGGGGAAATTGTGTGAAGTATTCTTGCCTCCACCAGTAGTCTACAACTGGAGTGGGTGGAGTAACTGGGTGGAGTGGCTTGAGTAACTATTGTGTGGTTGGAGTGGCTGGAGTAACTGTGAAAAGGATGGAGTGGGCAGAGTAACTGTGTGGAGTGTTTGGAGTGAGTAAAAAGAGTAAACATTGCACTAACCAATTGATTGATCAAATTTAAAAAGTGCACCTGGCAAGCTTGATAGAGTGAGAAATGCATTTCAACTTTTATTTTTCAGCTCACACTCTAGCTTTTGTCACTCTGCTGCCTGCTCACACACCTTCCTATGGCAACTCACTCTACAGCAAGGGCAGAGAAGAGCGGTTATAAACAAACTGCTCCAACTTGCTCACTTCACTGGCAGTTGCCATCTTCAAACGGTTGTAGTTTAATAATTATAAATCCTACACCGAAGAGCTTTATATTGTGAGAATCACAAGACCCAGACCTACATTTTGATGCATAGTATGTCTCTGAAATATTAATAAATGAAGGCACAGTCGCAGTTTAGAGATTGCCCTTCAAATTTGAGGTGGCTAGAGTGCAGTTTCAATGAATGTCAATGGGCGGCGTGAGTTGCAAACAAATGGTCATATTGTGAAAACTATCAAGACTATGGCTTAGCCATGGACATTTTTAGTGGAATCAGGGATAGCTGAACGTATTGATTTGTGTAGGTGGGCTTGAAAATGTGGGAGTGATGGCAGTTTAGAAATCATGTCCTGATTATTCTGCTCACACTCTAGCTTTTGTCAGCTCCCACTCTAGTTTTGAACATTCCGCCATTCATTCCTATGGGACCAATTTCACCACAAAAACGCTGATCTTTCGTGAACCATTCGGCAAAACGCTCCATAAAGTAATAGCACACCAATCGGGAACAATCCGCACGTTTCGGTATATTATTGTCTATGTAGTGTAAAAACTGTGGGAGGAGTTAGGGTGGTAAATTTGGCTATAATAATAAGAATATATATGTGAGATAACAGTAAGTGGTCTTGCCATGCAAGAACACTTAATAAACCAAGATATTTAACTACTAGAAGCCAGCCTAAAGTATACTACTGTCTGCAAGAGCCTCACAATAAGTGCCAAAGGGCCACAGGTTTGGCACCAGGAGCCTAGGCACACCTAGCCTATTAGGAGTTACCCTACTCATACCCTATCCATTCCTGCTTCTGTTTACTCTATTGCATTGATGGTGTCATCAGGGTGGTGGGGTCTAGAAGCAGGATGAACTATTTTACTGATAGTTTTTTCTGCAGGGTCTCTGATCCTATCACCAAACACTCAGAATACAGCAATACTTGTTATGTGGGAACACCATTCCAGCTTATTCTAAAGTGTGACTCGGGTGTTCCTGATTCTACCTCTCTCAGCACTGCTGTCTTGTGAAAAGGTGACCAGATGAGACCCTGCAGCCACATAATGACAGTAATTAGAGCAAACAAATGTAATGATTTATTACTTACCTACTTACCTTCTTGTTGCCTGAGTTGCTCTTTACACTGTCTGTTTTATTTACAGTTTTATATTGAGTAACTGATGATTACTCAGGCCCAGTATCTGTAACATTTTGTGGTCATATTTCTCATTTTATGTAGCACTAGGCCTGCATCCATTTATAGGGCTAAAGAGAAGCAATTTTCCTTGTTTCAGAAAATAAAAATATGATCAGAGCTGCGCCTGGTCTCAAGTAGTGCTAAAGAAAATGCATTCTTCAAGAAAACAAGGGCTGCCTCTGCTTCTATTATTCTGTTCAAATTTCCCTTCATCTCCCTGGCAGTTGATGAAGTGTAGCGGTGCCGATCGTGGTAGTTTTCAGCTTCCATAGTGATGCGGGGTCAGAGCAGGTAACAGAAAGCCGTAGGCAGTGGCAGACAAAGGCAGCAGACAAATATGTACAGTTCTGCTAATGTGTCATGTAGAACTAAGACTTTAATACAGCAAGTATAATGCAACTTGTCCAAGTGTTCTTCTCTGTTTTCCTTCCCAGTACTGCCGGCAGCTAAACTGTCTTCCTTATCCCAGCAGCTGACTGAATGCAGTGGCATATTAATGCTGCAAAGAGTTTTAATGAAGTGACTCCATCCTGACACTTCGTTACCTGCAAAAATCCGTTCAGGACAAGGGACGTGTCTGAAAGTTGTTCTAGTGTGGACATCCTTGGAGCAGTATTCTATACAGCGCCATGTACAGGATGGCCAGCATTCTCCCTTCACAGGAAAAGGACTACAGCAACAAGAAAGGGGACAATAATTATTATTAGCAATGCCCCACAGTACATTGAAGTATAAACAAAAAAATATTTTTATATTATACATAAAGCTCTAATTTTAAATAAAATGAGAAAAGAAATAAATGGAAGCAGCTTCAGCCAACAGATAAAACCAATCAGTGAGCTGCTAAGCTGTGTAAAGAAACATGAAATTGCAACTTAGTTGAAGTTTTAATGCTGATGCCATTGACCTTGATGTCTCTGTTTACAGTGATGAGACTACCCTGAACATCCAGGTTAATAGAGCACTGCAATGGAAAAAGACACCCTGCAAAGCTTAGCTTTACTGCAGAAGGTGGGGTTCCAAGCTCTCACTTGTCATGTGAATAAATGCAACATTTCATTATGTGATCTCAGCTTAGAGTACTTTAAAGCCCCGTACACATGGGGCAAATATTGGCTGATTTAACAGAAACCATCTGCCATTCGGCCCGTGTATACCAGTCTGTCCGACAGGCATGCTCGAAAACCAGTGTCCAATGGCTGCCAACGCTGACCGTTGTGTAATGGCGGGGGCAATCCCCCTGTCAGAACACAATAGCTCAGCAGGGAGATTGCTGTACTAAAATTAGATAGCTAGTACAGCAAGCTCCTTCCTAGCCCGCTGGGTTGAATGAAAGAAAAAGTGATGGTGTGTACCAGATATAAAGGAACCTGTGAGATTTATGGTAACTGTTGCTGCTGAGGCTAGATCATCAGGGAGTCATCAGGCAATATTAGATGACACCTAAAGGCTGACAGTTGCTGACCCATGCTGTATCCCATCTTCTGAGTACGCATTGTGGGAGATCAGGCAGTTGACAGGCATCACGTGTGCCTGATGCCTCAGCTAACGTGTTAGGCTCAAATTGAGTAGGGGCCTATTCACAATTTTGAATGTGGAGGATGTTTTACTGCACATCACTACAATACGTACTGTAAGTGTGAAGCCAGCCTAAAACCAAATAAGGTGAAATATGAATCCTTCATATGTAAGAATGCATGGTCATACTATAGACTGAATATTCTTACTCCTTCTTGTGCCTGTGATGGGATCTCTTGACATAATGGCACACATCCAAACGGTTGTTGTGCCTGCCCTTCTTGTCAGCAGAGATCATGTGACCACTGCTGCAATATTTTTGTCACGTGACTGGCCTCAGAGTTTAGTGTGGAGAAATGTTTTTTCTTCCCGGAAAGGTAAATATTTCAAGGATTCTTCTTTCATTCTTGTGTTTTATTGAGCAGGACACAAAGTATGGAAAAAGGAGCTGTACAGCAGAGTAGACAAGCTTACATGTGTCCAGGACAAGAGGGAGGGGGCACCCGGTTGCAAGCATGCAAAATAATCTATCCACCATACTATGCCCGACCTTTTTTGCCTCTAAAGCCTACCAGACACATTGCCAAACTCCAGAAAAGCAGAAACTCTCTGTGGAACTATGTGTCTGTAAGGGCTCATGTACACAGGGTGTTTCAAAAATTTTTCTGAATGCTGGAAACAGACTGCTAGAAAACGTAGGTTAAAAACGTCAGTCTAGCTGCGTTTATGCGTGTTTGCATTTAGAAGCGGTTTTAATAGTGGTGCACCAAAATTAAAATTCTAGTACCGAAAATTCAAAATGCACTTGGCCGAAAACCAAAACCGAAATGCGCAATTTTTAAAAATGTATATATATTTTTTGGAAAAAAATACTTTGATTTAAAAAAAAATAAAAAAAACAATATATACCCCAATTTTTTTGTAAAATATGAAAGAGGATGTTACGACAAGTAAATAGATATCCAACATGTCATGCTTTAAAATTGTGCATGCTCGTGGAATGGCGGTACTTAAAAATCTCCATGGGTGATGCTTTAAAAATGTTTACAGTTTAGCAGTGTAAAGTTACAGAGGAGGTCTAGTGTGAGAATTATTGCTCTTGCGCTGACGTACGTGGCGATACCTCACATTATTATTCTTCTTCTTCTACAGAGTTTATATAGCGCCAACAGTTTGCGCAGGGCTTTACAAAATGAAGGTAGACATTACAGTTACAATACAATTTAGTAGAAGAGGAAACAGAGGGCCCTGCTTGTTAGAGCTTACAATCTAGGAGGAAGGGTTGAGTTATACAAAAGGTATTAGTTGTGGGGGGATGAGCTAATGGAGGAAAAAAATGGTTGTTTGCTAGGTAGAAGCAGGATAGACTTCTTTAAAGAGAGGTTTTCAGGGATCATCTAAAGATGGATAGATTAGCAGACAGCCGGAGAGATTGGGGTAGAGAGTTCCATAGGATGGGATAAGCTCGGGAGAAGTCCTGGAGGCGAGCATGGGAGGAGGTGACACGGGAACTAGAGAGCAGAAGGTCTTGGGAAGATCGAAGAGAGCTGTTTGGTTGATATTTTGAGACCAGGTTGGTGATGTAGCTGGGGGCTGAGTTGTGGATGGCTTTGTAAGTTGTTGTTAGTATTTTGAATTTTATTCATTGAGCGAGTGGAAGCCAGTGGAGGGATTGGCAGAGAGGGGTAGCAGACACTGAATGGTTGGTAAGGTGGATGAGCCTGGCAGCAGTATTCATGATGGAGTGGAGGGGGGATAACCTATGTAAAGGTAAGCCAATGAGGAGGGAGTTGCAGTAATCGAGTCGAGAGATGACCAGATAGTGAATTAGGAGCTTTGTGGTATCGTTGGTTAAGAAGGGGCGTATTCTAGAGATGGTGCGGAGGTTGAGGCGGCATGATCTGGACAGGGAATGGATGTGGGCCTGAAAGGATAGTTCAGGATCCAGTGTTTCCCCTAGCACCTTGGCATGCAGGGATAGGTTGATAGTGGTACTATTGATCCTGACTGAGAAATCAGGGGAAGAGACGCGTGGGTGGAGTGGCATCCAGTCTGATATGTCTGTTAGTAAATCGGTGCTACGTGTGGAAACTGATGGGGTGAGATGAGGAGTAGAGAGATAGATTTGTGTGTCATCAGCATAGAAATGGTATTGGAAGCCATGGGAAGCTATCAGCTGACCCAAGGAAGAAGTGTAGATCGAGAATAGGAGAGGTCCAAGGACAGAACCTTGGGGGACCGCGAGAGTAAGAGGAGTAGGAGAGGAGGAAGTAGAGTTGTAAGTGACACTGAAGTGACACATGCGTTGTTACATACGTGGGCATGGCCTACGTATGCGTTCACCATTACGTGCGAGCACGGGGGGACGGGGGCACTTTAAACTTTTTTTTTAAATTTATTTATTTAAGGGTTTGTTTTTTTTTGCACTGTCCCTTTAAAAAAAAAAATGTAATCACTTTTATTCTTAATCACAAGAAATGTATGCAACCCTTGTGATAGAAATAATTAGTGACAGTTCCTCTTTATGGAGAGATATGGGGTCAATAAGACCCCACATCTCTCCTCTGCAATGTATAGCATTGGATCAAAAAAAAAGCATTGATCTAGTGCTTACAAAAAAAAAATGTCCAGAACCGGAAGTGACATCGCTCCGGTCCTCCAAGGGCATAGAGATAAGGGCATAGAGGTGAGTGGTGGCCATCTTTCCTTTACTCATCTCTATGCCCAGCGCCGGGATCAATGGTTTCTCGGAAGGGTCAGAACTACTGAGCTGCGGCGAGGGGCGGGGTTTTTCGGCACCTGTATTGGTGCTTTTTCATTTTGGCCAACGATCGAAAGGGGTGTTTTCAGCCGAAACGTTTTGGCCACCAAAATTTCGGTGCATCCCTAGTTTTTAAAAGATAACATCAAGAGACCCTCCCAAATGCCCAGAATGCACTGAAAAATAGTAAATTATTAACTATTTAAGATATTTTGTGAGAACTAGAGAGAGCAGAAGCAAAGAGAGCAGTACTTTGTGATGGGTGTTGCAACTGTAGCAAAAGTGGCTCGTGAAACATGCTTGGCACTGTGGGAGGAGCTACATAGTGCTGTAATGCCTCCGGATGCATTCTGGAGTGCACACAACACTCCTTGTGCTTTTTTGCTGTGTTTTGCTGTGTTCCAGTAACGTTCTGTGCAGAAATAATGCAGCACGTTCTACCATTTTTTTCCTGCATGTGAAACCTGGAAATAAATGTGCTGGTGTACTGGGTCCATTTGAATACATGGAAAATGCTGTGCATGCATTTTTGATGAAGACAAAAAGGCTCTGGACAGTATCTGGATATAGACCAGCCCAAAAACATGTCAATGCAAATGCTTTTAAACGCGTTTACAAGTGGTTACAAGTGTTTGGTGTGTGAAACGCCGGTAAACTCTACTCCTGAATGTGATTTTGGTGCTTTCAAAAAAATTCCTGTAACCTCAACTACCTGTAAACTACTGTAAAAACAACTATGTGTACATGGACACATAGGAAAACATAAAGGAGAGTTCAGGGGCTGCTGAAAAAAACGCGCAATTTCTCCTAAACATCAGTAAACAATAGTAAAAAAAGCGAGCGCTCTCTACTGAGCAGCTAGCACACCAAAGGCAATCAGTAATAAAACCTTCAAAGACATAAAATAAATAGAATAGGTGCAGCGCTACAAATATAAAATAATACTGTTCATGAGTATGCCAATAAAGCATCAGTTTAGATCTAGGTGCAAATAAGCTGTGGATTCAGCAATTAGTGCTCCAAAACGTGTGGTAGAATTACGCACTCACCAGATGCGTAAAGTAAATACACATTGAATATCACTGCAGGGGTCTTCCCTAGGAGTTGGGTAGGGTCCCGATCCTGGCCAATCCTCCTTCTGGGTATGGTGGTGCCTGTCTGGAGCTCACGGATAGGGATGAGGTCCAGCTGGCCAGAGATCCCTTTAAGGGATGGACAGGTGTAGAAGCCTGCTTTAAGGAACTCCCTTCTCTGGATAATGTGTAGGCTGGATCATAAAGGGCTCTAAAAATAAATTGCTCCATGCAGAAGACCAAAGAAAATGACCATAGTGTAGTAGGTATGAATGTTTAATTTATTAGATTAAAAATCGTAATCCTAGCAATTCCAAACCTCCAAATACAGCAGAGTGAGCAGCGGGGTAAATGCTCCAAATACAGCAGAGTGAGCAGCAGAGTAAATGTACATGGACTAACCATCCAGTAATTAAGATGGCCGCCGGGCCTCCACATGGCGCCGGTGGTGTGACGTCACGGTGTCTTTGGCTCCTCCTCCAATGCATATTTACTTTACGCATCTGGTGAGTGCATAATTCTACTACCACACGTTTTGGAGCACTAATTGCGGAATCCACAGCTTATTTGCCCCTAGATCTAAACTGACTATCACTTTATTGGCATACTCATGAACAGTATTATTTTATATTTGTAGCGCTGCACCTATTCTATTTATTTTATCGCCTAAACATCCGTTTAGCAGCTGCAGTGCACATGAGCCCTAAGAGTCTGTCATAGTAAGAGCAGCAGCAAGGGGGGGCTGAGCAAGCATGGCGACATTAGACTGCTTCCAATCACCAGTCACTGGAGCTCTCCCCTCAGCAGAAGTATGAAGTGAAAAGATGGATAGCAGGCTGCATTCTTCACATGTGAGTCCCAACAGGTCTGCCTTCCACACTGCACAAAGCTCAGCTGTAAACCTTCCCTGCACCTCCACAGGTATCGTGAAAGTCAAATTCTTGAATATGTTAGGAATTACTGTGACTTTTCAGGTTCTACATAAATGTATTCCACAAAGCCATTTTTTTTAATAAGATATAATGTGTATGTGGAATACATATATGTAGAACGTGAAAAGTCCCAGTAATTCCTACATATTCAAGAATTTGAGCAGAAACCGCAAGTGATGTGTTGCCCTAATACAGCCCAACTCCAAGAAAGCCAAAAAGTTTACCCTTGCAGTGTTGGGGGGGGGGGGGGGGATAGCCTCTTTCACCTACACAATTCTATGCTCCAGCCAGCTCCAGTGCTTTGTTCTTCCACCTAAAACCTCAACATCATGACATACCATGCATTAACCCTGTGTGGTACAGTGAGGAGGCTGGAGTGCGACCTTAGCCAGTCACATTGCACACAGAAGCTATGGGGAACCAGTCACAATGCTGGAGGGAGCCTGCTGAAGCAAAGAATACGGTAAAGTTGGGTACACATAGATTAAAGTTCACTTTAGCAGGGACCGGATGAATTTTGATCTCCATGTAACCCACCCTGTTAGACATAAGTTAAACATTAGACCGAAGGCAAAACCTTGTTCGATCAGTGGTTTGCAGCCAATCAGCTGCAGCACTGATCAGTGTATTCTGACAGCAGAGAGTTCCCATTGTCATAGTACAATGTCTTGCAGGGGGGGTTTTTGCATCCACTTCACTTGGCTGATTGAAAGACAAAAAAAAACTATGCATGTGCACCATCTTAAGTATATATTCCTTAAAGTGGATGTTGCTCTCCAGAGGATTTACCTCCCTTCCTGACCAGGCCATTTTTTGCGTTACGCCTCTGCGTTACTTTAACTGACAATTGCGCGGTCATGCAATGCTGTACCCAAATTAAATTTACATCCCTTTTCCCCACGAATTGAGCCCATTGAATTTGATCACCTGTGCATTTATTTTTTGCGCTATAAAAAAAAAAAAAAAAAAAAGACAATTTTGAGGAAAAAAAAAATATTTTTGACTTTTTGCTATTACACATGTCAAGTAAAAAAAATTAAAAATCAAGTTTCATCATAAATTTAGGCCAAAATGTATTCTGCGACATGTCTTTGCTAAAAAATAAAATCCCAGCATGTGTAAATTAATTGGTTTACGTGAAAGTTATAGCGTTTACAAATGGCCGTATAGATAATGAATTTTTTTTTTTTAACTAGTAATAGCGGCAATCAGCGACTTATAGCGGGACTGCGGATGGTATAATGACACTGGGGGGGAAACTGTCTTGGTGTCACTGACATCTACAGTGACACCAATACAGTGATCAGCGCTAAAAAAAAAAAAAGCACTGACACTGTACTAATGGCACAGGGCAGGAATGGATTAACATGAGGGGCGATCAAAGGGTTAACTGTGTGCTGGGAGTGTTTTACTGGGGGGCGGTGTGTTGTGTGCTTCACTGTAAGCACACTACTCTGGATGGCTGTGCTGCGCACAGCCATCCAAATCAGTGTGCCTGAGCTGACAGGGAAGAGGACTGTAAACAAAGCAGCCCTCCTCCCAGTCAGAGATCCTTGTTAATCAGCAAGCACCGGTGGGTAATCACCGGCCGCGACCTGGTGATTGACAATCGCATCCGCGAATGGCGGCGCAGGTAGGGCGCGCGTGCTCCCTACCCAGAAACACAGAATCACGTATATATACATGTGATTTTGCGCACCCCTGCTACCTGTAGCAGTTTATCTGCTATAGGGCGGTCGGGATGTGGTTAAACCCAAAAACAAACATTTATTATATTGCAGCTTACCAATTGTGCATACAGAGATGGACGCGGTCACCCATCTTGCTAAGGATCCTCCATCTTGTATCATTTCTACTCCCAAACCAGCCTCCCTCCAATTTCCCCCCTCCCTCAGGAATGTGGTCTGGATGATGCCAGAGATCACAGGCTCAGCGGGAGAGCTTAATGGTTATAAATCCCACTAGCTGATGCCGGGGTGTTTGTTAGCTTCTCAATCTGAGATATCGTAAAGCCATAAACCAAGTCCTTCACTGAGCTTCAAAGACATTCCAGATAAGCCGTAAAACAGACATTACATTCAAAATCCACTTTTCTCTATGATTTCATATCTTGGAATATGAAAGACTTATAAGGAGACCAGGCATATATTCAGATCAGTCACTTTAATACAAGTCGCCTGATATATTACACCCCCTAGCTGGACTCTACTGGAGAACAGAAAATGATATCTCCTTAACCGCCCCAAGCAGGTATGTCATATTTCATATCTAGACATTCAGCAGATGCTTCTGCATACTAATCTACTAGTGGCTAGGCTGCTACATGCACTGAGGGTAAGTTATGGGTCATGATATAAACTGGGAGGGATTTTGGTTTTAGCTGGGGTCTCCGCCTCCAACACCCTCCCCAAATGAGGCGATTGGTTCTCTGCTTCAAGGAGACACCCTGCTGAGTTCCTAGAAAAGCTGTTATGTTTGGAGTTAAGCTAAGTTGAGCTGAGTTGAGTTGAAGTTGAAGAATCCTCCCTTTTAACATCGGAACCAACTTTGGGAGAAAAGGCCCTTTTGCTCAGGAAACTTGATCTGCTTAATCCAGGACTTTTGGCAAGTACTTCACCTCTCTAAATTTCTTTCTGTTATCTCTTCGCTGTGTTATTGCTCTCTGTATATTTATGTATATATATATATTGGCTATGTCTTTTTCTGTAAATATTTTTATTGCACCCTTTTGACCTTTTAGTAATAAATCTTACTTTCTGAAAGTGTTCAATTGTTTCTAAAGCTCTTTAATGCAAACTAAGAACCCCTGTCTCTGAAGAGCGCTACTGTGTGTTTTAAAATGTCTGCATACATCTGTTTGTGGTGGCATTGTGTATGCAAATGATTATTCAAACATCATAGTGTTATTGCATATATTGCCGAGTTTCCTCTTTTTCTGTACAAAAAGGAGGTGGTGGCAGTGTGAAGGGTTAATTGCGTAATTAACCTGACCCAGTAACAATCACTCCCAGGTTGCAAGTACACAGGTTGTGGTCGATTAGCTGGAAAATCTTTGTGCAGGGTGCTGCTGGGCGTGGCATTGTTATGTACGTGACAGCGCGGTTTTAGATTGGCTAGTCCTTCGGTCATGAGTTTGGTGAGAAGGGCTGGGGTCTGACGCCGCGATCGTCACAATGTGGCCATTGAGTGCATTGCTTTTCAAAAGAATAAGCTGTCCTGCAAATGTATTTAGTGGGATGAGACAAACCATTTACCGCAGACAGGGAAGCTTAAAATGTTCATATTTTATATATTCATGTAAAACCTTTATCCCAAAAGAAAAAAAAACTGTTTTCTGTAACTGATTATAGAGCATTATTTGGTGTTTGGCTTCAATGTATTAGTGTATCTAAATTTGCTAGTACATCTATCACTCCCCTCCTCCCAGACTGACAATGCTGCTGTCTAAAGGTACCCCCTGTGCTCTTTCATCCAGGGTGGGGGCTCTCAAAAAAAACTTATGTAAATTATTTTTTTTTTCGGTTTTTATTTTTAATAAATTGCAAAGATTTCAAAATGAACTTCTTTCACGTTTTCATTATGGGGTATTGTTTGCCTTTGCTCAATACTTTGTTGAAGCACCTTTAGCACCAATTACAGCCTCAAGTCAATTTGAGTATGATGCCACAAGCGTGGGACACCTATTTTTGGGCAGTTTCTCCCCATTCTTCTTTGCAGTACCTCTCAAGCTACAGCAGGTTGGATGGGGAGCGTCAGTGCACAGCCATTTTCATATCTCTCCAGAAATGTTCAATCTGGTTGAAGTCTGGGCTCTGGCTGGGCCACTCCAGAACATTCACAGAGTTGGCCCGTAGCCATTCCTTTCTTATGTGGGCTGTGTGCTTGGTAATTTTCCTGTTGAAAGATGAACCATCGCCCCAGTCTAAGGTCCAGAGCACTCTGCAACAGGTTTTCATCAAGGATGTCTCTGTACATTGCTGCATTCATCTTTACTTCCATCCTGACTAGCCTCCCAGTTCCTGCCGCTGAAAAACATCCCCACAGCATGATGCTGCCACCATCATGCTTCACTGTAGGGATGGTATTGGCCAGGTGGTGAGTGGTGCCTGGTTTCCTCCAGACATGACGCTTGGCATTCAGGCCAAAGAGTTCAATCCTTGTTTCATCAGACCAGAGAGTTTTGTTTCTCATGGTCTGAGAGTCCCTCAGGTGCCTTTTGGCAAAATGGCTGTGCACTGACGCTCCCCATCCAACCTGATGGAGCTTGAGAGGTACTGCAAGGAAGAATGGGAGAAATTGCCCAAAAATACGTTTTCCAAGCTTGTAGCATCATACTCAAAACAACTTGAGGCTGTAATTGGTGCTAAAGGTGCTTCAACAAAGTATTGAGCAAAGGTTGCGACTACTTATGTAAATGTGGTTTTTTTTCGTTTTTTATTTTTATTAAATTGCAAAGATTTCAAAACAAACTTCTTTCACATTGTCATTATGGGATATTGTTTGTAGAATGTTGAGGAAAAAATTCAATCCATTTTGGAATAAGGCTGTAACATAACAAAATGTGGCAAAAGTTAAGTGCTGTGAATACTTTCTGGATGCACTGTATATTACAGGTTTTTTTGGGGGGAGGGGGGTTAGTATTGCTTGTGTCATCTGCCTCTAGACTAAATTAGCAGCTAAGCCATTCAGTATGGGGAACCACTGCAAGGGTGGACTTTTTTTTTTAATCTAATTTTCTGGAGTTGGGATTTAAAACTTTATAATGAAAAAGACAGAGAAGACACATACAGGTACAAAAATAGGTTGTCAGGCAGGTACAAAAATAGGTTGTTTATTTGTATATATGTAAGTGTTTGATGTGTGTATATAGGTGTGAAATACCTCATAGGGTTACTGCTGTGTACTAGTGAGGAATTTACTCAAGCGCGCAACTTGGCATGTTCGCCCTGGGTGCTGGATGACCGTGTCCCGGCACTGCATGTGTCACAGCTTTGCTATGCAGGTTCTCCTCAAATTTCTGGCAAGATTTTTTTTCCTTTTCTTTTCTTTTTTAAAGTGGGATGGCTGACGTACTAAAACAGTGTCTGGATGAACTACAGGAAGCCTGAGCTGTCTCCTTTATGTATTTCAGGTCCGAGTACTTATATTGATCTGGGCTGTATTTTCATAGACTGGGTAATCTAAAACGTATCTAATATCTATAAACCTCGTGCCTTGGAGGAAGTGTAATAAACACCTATTGTGAATACAGATTTTCTATATTGATTTAAACTTTAGAACATGAAAAATGTGTATAATTATGTGCCATAAAAATTCTCTCTACTGCCACCTTTACCAGAAATATACTAAACAAAAAAATCTGCAAGTAAAACACAGATATGAGGTGGCATTGTGAATTTTGAAATCCTTCCCCAATTTTTACAAATTACATAAATAGACATGTACAATAATTCAATAATCAGGATAGTTCACCACACCTCTCCAATATGTTTATTGTGTGCTAAACAATAATTATTTACTTGTCCATATTCAACCACTGAAATCGTGAAGAGTCTTTTTCCAATTCACCACATGCTCGTGATCCACCTCTTCCCAACGTTCATTCTCACTCACCAAATAATTATGTCTCTCATGATAATGATTGCCTTTAACAGCTCTTTGCTGGATATTGCCCCTGATATTCCTCTGATGTTCCACTTTCAACCTATATCTTCCTTTAAGGTCCCCACCAAGCAGCCAGCATCAAAATAAGAAGAGACTCATTTGTGAGCTCATACCCAGGAGCTTGGTGAGCACAGGGTCCCACACTATGTCACTCCACTTCCGATCGCCAACTTACACTCCCAGTCTGGTACTGGATGCACTTGGGAGTACCCGCACAAGCTACTCGGTGAGCCAGTGCTCCCTTCTCGCTGAGTAACTTGTGTGGGGACTCCAAGTGAGCACAGTAAACACATTGAAGAGTAGAGTTATGGTGGACTATGCTGATTATTTAATTATTGTATATGTCTATTTATGTTATTTGGATTTGTAAAAATTGGGGAAGAATTTCATATTTCACAGAGCTAACTCCTGTCTATATTTAGTTTGCGGATGTGATTGTTTATTCTAAAACTTATGGCACCCATAACTTCCAACCTTATGAGCTCTGAATGAGGTACACCTTTTAGTATAAAATATGTTGAAAAAGGATACACCCTTGCCAAGCCTCCAGATACTCAGGTTATCAAGAAGTTATACACCAGCAAGAATTGCTTAAAGCCAGAAAATTGTTTTGTTACCACTTATTTTTTTTTATGCTGGATTTTTAAACAACAAATATAGTAATGTAGAGCAGGGGTAGGCAACCTTTAAGAGGTGGAGTTCTACCTGAACAACATGAAAGATATCAAAGAGCACAGGGTTTGGCACCCCCTTTGTTTTTTTTAAGAAATAACTAGCAAGGCCTAGCTAAATAGTAAGTAGAACTTAGAAAATATATTAAAACAAATGATATAATACTAATATATAAATAATAATTAATTTTGGTTAGTATTTTTTACAATTTTTTAACAGCCCTGTTGGGGGTTTTGGCGATGTTCCACTTTGATGACCCCTGATGTCTCACTTTTTAGAAAGTCCTCAACCTCCATCTTTGCAGCCTCGCCTGCACAGAATGTGAATGAACAGTGGCGGGTGCTGTGCACTGCATTTCCTGTTCATTCAAACTGAAACATAGTAAACATGGTTTGCTATGCTTCAGTTATGAATGAACACAGATGAGTACTGACCACTCATTGTTTACATTCAGAAAATAAAGGGGCCAGTAAATGACATATCTCTTTCCCATTCTCTCCCCTGCTCTCCATCCTGAAACGATTCCTTGCAGCAGCAGCCAGCGGGAGAAGAGAGGAGGTGCAGTGGGGGGGCGACATTTACTGCACCGATCTACTGTATGTTCCTTGTGCAGCAGCTGAATGCCAGCAAGAGGGAGATGAGGAGAAGCTGGTTTTCAGCTGCCGCAGGAGAAAAATACAGCAGATTGGTTCCAGTAAATGCCACCCCCTGCTACTGTCCAGGTTCCAAGGGTTGGCAAGGAAGAGGCACGATCTACACATCACCTGCTTACAATTGGTGGGTATGTAAAGGTTAGATTAAAGGCTTAAGCTGCCCAGATGGATCGAAATTTGGTCAGTAACTGTCTGAATTTTGATCCTTCTATGACTGCTCCCGTTCAACAGAAGTTGGTTGGGAGTGTTAACGAACTTTTGGCAATCAGCGGCCTACAGTCACTTGCTGCAGCCACTAATCAGTGTATTCCAATAGCAGAGGAGTCCCACTGTCAATACAATGGCACAATGAGGAGGAATCCTCCACTCAGCTTGCATGTGACGTGTGGATAGGGGAATGTTTTTTTTTTTTTTTTTTTTTTTTTTTTTTTTTTTTTTTTCTTTAGTCAAGCTGCTGGCTGATTAAAAAAAAAAGACCAGCCATAGAGATAGTGCAGTGTAACAATGAATTGGCAATACATTTTTAGAGGTCATACCTAAAAGATGAATACATGTGTCTTATCGAAAAGGGGAACTGAGGCAGAGGGATTTTGTTCCAAATGAGAGATAGTTATGAGCTATGATTGTAACTATAGACATATGGGGGGAGATTTACTTAAACTGGATCACTCAGAATCTGGTGCAGCTGTGCATGTCAGCCAATCAGCTTCTAACTTCAGCTTGTTCAGTTAAGATTTGACAATAAAACCTGGAAGCATGGTTTCTATGCTGAACTGCACCAGATTTTGCACGCTCCAGTTTTAGTAAATAACCCCCAAGGTGTCCTTCAACCATTTTCATAAGAAAAAAAAAAATATAAAACAGGTTAGAAAATTTGCCAGCCAAACCCAACTTACAAATATAGTGTTCTGCAGCACTCATTCAAAAACTTGCCCTGAGAGTAGGTCTGATCATTACTGTGCAATTCAATGGCCTCTGTAGTCTTTTGGCAGCTTAGGCTGAACAGGAATATCCATTTGAACAGTCATTATTTTTTACAGTATACTGTATATTTGTGTTTCATTTGCTTCCAATTTGCTAATGTATATGGAAATATTGACACTGGTATAATTACTAAGGCAAATGTATAATGCATGCTTTATTGGCCATGTATATTTCTTTTCTTTTTATGCATATGTATTCTATAAATCTCATGCTGTTCTCTGACACATAATTGCTTTGGCAGTGCGAATACGTATATTTCTCACACTGGCGTTAATGAGGTTTACTTCTTGCTTTATGTGCATGGAGTGGGTGAGGTTGGTGGTGAATAGACGATTAAAGCAGATAACACCTGTTTTCCTTTTGTTCACACAGTTGAATAGCATTCTCTCTTCTGTTCAGATACAGCATAGCTCATGCTAACACAATGCTTTGCACATTTTAAATGCATAATAGTTTTGCAGTCATTACAGTGTTTCTGAGAATTGGTAAAGAACACTGTTCTGAACAAAACTGTTTTCATTGCTGATTATAGCTGAGCTGTTTTATTTCTTTAAAGCTGACCTTCAGGCATAATAAAAAAATAAATTATTTATTCCAGTTATACAGTATATTAATATTAGAATATTAAGGCCCATTTCACACTGTTGCAAAGCCTTATTGCATGCGTATATGTATTGCATTAAGGCTCTGTCAACACAAGGTGATGTAGGTTACAATACACTTGTGCTTCTTTTATGCAATGAAGTATACCACATATCTTTCTGTTATGGTGTGCTCTTTACGTACCTTTGTATGCCATTCAAAATGACCTGTGTGTTACCGCGACGGATAGATGTGAATCTGCCCTTAGCGTATTTTTAAATATAGCTTGTATTAATTCTCTAGAACAATGCAGACTGAAAGAGTGACAATCAACAGAACAAATACCCTCCATCTAGTCTGCACAAAATAATTAAACTTTTAGATTAAAAAACAGAGTGTTTTTGTTGTATACATTTGCAAACAAGTAAAGTTACAATGTCATGCGAAGACATCCTTGCGAACTCTGTTTCTTTGTGCTAAACTACCGGACAGATAAATAGCAATAAATAATTGGAGAGCAAGCTTACCTACCTAGATACAGTTGTGCTCAAAAGTTATCAAAAGTGCTCAAAAGTTACATGGTGATCATCTATGAGAAGACATATACAAATGTGCTCAAAAGTTTGCATACCCTGGCAGAAATTGTGAAATTTTGGCATTGATATTGAAAATATGACAGATCATGCCAAAAAATGCTCTTTTATTGAAAGATGATCATATGAAGCCATTTATTATCAAATAGTTGTTTGGCTCCTTTTTAAATCATAATGATAACAGAAATCACCCAAATGGCCATGATCAAAAGTTTACATACCCTGGAATGTTTGGCCTTGGTACAGACACACAAGGTGACACACACGGGTTAAAATGCCAATTAGAGGTTAATATCCCACATCTGTGGCTTTTTAAACCAATACCAAGCCAAGGTCAGATAGACCAAGAAAGATTGCAGCCACAACTGCCAGAAGAATTGTTCGGGATACAAAGGGAAACCCATAGGTAACCAAAAGAAAAATACAGGCTGCTCTGGAAAAAGACAGTGTGGTTGTTTTGAAGGAGCACAATATGATGACACTTGAACAAAAATGAGCTGCATGGTCGAGGTGCCAGAAAGAAGCCTTTGCTGCATCAATGACACAAAAAGGCCTGGTTAGGCATGTCAAGGTGTTGTCAGGCATATTGGGCTTTTTTGTGGCAATGGTGCAGTAAAAGCTTCTTTCTGGCACCTCGACCAAACAGCTCATTTTTGTTCAAGTATCACTGTATTGTACTCCTTAAAAACAACCACACCATCTTTTTCCAGAACAGCCTGTTTTTCTTTTGAGGTTGCCTGTGGGTTTTTCTTTGAATCCCTGACAATTCTTCTGGCAGTTGTGGCTGCAATCTTTCTTGGTCTACCTGACCTTGGCTTGGTATCAAGAGATCCCCGAACTTTCCACTTCTTAATAGGTGATTTAACAGTACTGATTGGCATATTCAAGTCTTTGGACATCTTTTTATGTCCTTTTCCATCTTTATAACGTTCCATTACCTTTTTACGCAGGACTTTTGGCAGTTCTTTTCCGATCCCCATGGCTCAGTATCTAGCCCAGTCAGTGCTTTCACGTAAGAGCTAACAAACTCATTGACTATTTATACACTAACACTAATTGCAATTTAAAAATCCACAGATGTGGGACATTAACCTCTAATTGGCGTTTTAACCCGTGTCTGTCACCTTGTGTGTCTGTACCAAGGCCAAACATTCCAGGGTATGTAAACTTTTGATCATGGCCATTTGGGTGATTTCTGTTACCATTATGATTTAAAAAGGAGCCAAACAACTATTTGATAATACATGGCTTCATATGATCATCATCTTTCAATAAAAGAGCATTTTTTGGTATGATCAGTCACATTTTCAATATCAATGCCAAAATGTCACAATTTCTGCCAGGGTATGCAAACTTTTGAGCACAATTGTATATGTCTTCTCATAGATGATCACCATGTGATAACATGAAATACCTTTTTTTTTATTTATTTATTTTGGTCTCGTCGCGTGATCATTCTCTTTTTCTTCCACACTGTGCAGTCTGATATGTGGGAGGAGTTTAGCCCCTTGTCATGTGTTGCTGATGTCACTGCTGTTTGATATTCATATTTTTGCCCCTGCACCATACACAGTGAATTGGAGACCATGCAACAACATGACTGGAAAAAATATTATTTAAATATAATCCAATATTAATCCTGCAAACCACCGAACCCTGGCAATCAGACATTTTTACTTTTCTGGCAGTGAGATTTTTTTTTTTTTTTTTGTCCAAAAAGAAGCTTATGTGTTTTTTCAAGCAACACTACACCCTGGTGTGAACAGGCATCATGGCATATAATGGAAGTCATAGTATTGAACATTGAAGTGCTTCCAATGAAGCTTCAAATTGCTCAAGTCTTTCTTTTTTGTTTACAAACTTGTATTGAGTGGAAAATGATGGTATACAAAATATACAAATACAAAATAGACAAAGTATTTCAATATTTCTTAGCACAAATAGCATAGATAAGACTGATAAAGCCACAAAATAAATGACAACCATCTAGAAAAAAACACAGTCTGATGTATAAAAGATTAGGAAGATGAAATAAAGACATTATAGTCAATGTATATAACTAGAGATGAGCGAATCGAAGTATCCGAAGTGGAATTCGAGTCGAATATCGGAAAAATTTCGATTCGTGCCGAATCCGAAAAACAGCCTAATTCGGACGCGCGAATCGAAATTTTTCCGAAAATGGCGGCTGACATGTGCGGCGACGGAGCGGGGATGTCGGGGAAGGCGCGCAGACAAGGCGCGCTGCCCCATAATGCATTCCTCAACGACATGTGATCGCATCAGCCAATCAGCAGCCAGCCAGCCAGCACTGTGTAATGGTCGAGGTATATATAGCGGCCATTTTGGAAATCTTCATTTGCCTGCAGTCATTGAACAGAGGCAGACCGCTCTGTACTAGGGACAGGGACAGAGTTAGGGCCACAGAAACGAGAATTGGGGACAGAGAGAAGTTACTTAGGGACAGAGAACCATTACTCAGGGACACAGACTTGTTAATGAGGGCCACAGAATCGTTATTTAGGGACAAAGAAACGCTAGTTAGGGCCACAGAATTCATACTCAGGGACAGACAGAATTTTCACTCAGTGCCAGAGAATTGTTACTTAGGGCCACAGAAACGTTATTAGGGCCACAGAATTTTTACTCAGGGACAGACAGAATTGTTACTGAGTGCCAGAGAATTGTTACTCAGGGACAGACAGAATTGTTACTGAGTGCCAGAGAATTCTTACTCAGGGCCACAGAATTCATACTCAGGGACAGACAGAATTGTTACTCAGGGACAGACAGAATTGTTACTGAGTGCCAGAGAATTGTTACTCAGGGACAGACAGAATTGTTACTGAGTGCCAGAGAATTGTTACTCAGGGACAGACAGAATTGTTACTGAGTGCCAGAGAATTGTTACTCAGGGACAGACAGAATTGTTACTGAGTGCCAGAGAATTGTTACTCGCACAGACACAAAATTGTTACTTGCACAGACACAGAATTGTTACTCGCACAGACAGAATTGTTACTCAGGGCCACAGAATTCATACTCAGGGACAGACAGAATTGTTACTGAGTGCCAGAGAATTGTTACTCAGGGACAGACAGAATTGTTACTGAGTGCCAGAGAATTGTTACTCAGGGACAGACAGAATTGTTACTGAGTGCCAGAGAATTGTTACTCAGGGACAGACAGAATTGTTACTGAGTGCCAGAGAATTGTTACTCGCACAGACACAAAATTGTTACTTGCACAGACACAGAATTGTTACTCGCACAGACACAGAATTGTTACTGAGTGCCAGAGAATTGTTACTCAGGGACAGACAGAATTGTTACTGAGTGCCAGAGAATTGTTACTCAGGGACAGACAGAATTGTTACTGAGTGCCAGAGAATTGTTACTCAGGGACAGACAGAATTGTTACTGAGTGCCAGAGAATTGTTACTCGCACAGACACAAAATTGTTACTTGCACAGACACAGAATTGTTACTCGCACAGACACAGAATTGTTACTGAGTGCCAGAGAATTGTTACTCAGGGACAGACAGAATTGTTACTGAGTGCCAGAGAATTGTTACTCAGGGACAGACAGAATTGTTACTGAGTGCCAGAGAATTGTTACTCAGGGACAGACAGAATTGTTACTGAGTGCCAGAGAATTGTTACTCGCACAGACACAAAATTGTTACTTGCACAGACACAGAATTGTTACTCGCACAGACACAGAATTGTTACTCAGGGCCACAGAATTCATACTCAGGGACAGACAGAATTGTTACTGAGTGCCAGAGAATTGTTACTCAGGGACAGACAGAATTGTTACTGAGTGCCAGAGAATTGTTACTCAGGGACAGACAGAATTGTTACTGAGTGCCAGAGAATTGTTACTCAGGGACAGACAGAATTGTTACTGAGTGCCAGAGAATTGTTACTCAGGGACAGACAGAATTGTTACTGAGTGCCAGAGAATTGTTACTCGCACAGACACAAAATTGTTACTTGCACAGACACAGAATTGTTACTCGCACAGACACAGAATTGTTACTCAGGGCCACAGAATTCATACTCAGGGACAGACAGAATTGTTACTGAGTGCCAGAGAATTGTTACTCAGGGACAGACAGAATTGTTACTGAGTGCCAGAGAATTGTTACTCGCACAGACACAAAATTGTTACTTGCACAGACACAGAATTGTTACTCGCACAGACACAGAATTGTTACTCAGGGCCACAGAATTCATACTCAGGGACAGACAGAATTGTTACTGAGTGCCAGAGAATTGTTACTCAGGGACAGACAGAATTGTTACTGAGTGCCAGAGAATTGTTACTCAGGGACAGACAGAATTGTTACTGAGTGCCAGAGAATTGTTACTCGCACAGACACAAAATTGTTACTTGCACAGACACAGAATTGTTACTCGCACAGACACAGAATTGTTACTCGCACAGACACAGAATTGTTACTCAGGGCCACAGAATTCATACTCAGGGACAGACAGAATTGTTACTGAGTGCCAGAGAATTGTTACTCAGGGACACCTAATCGTTGAATTAAATAGTATGTCAGACAACATGCAGAGGAGTGGCAGAGGAGGCAATGTTTTAGGAGCGAGCAGACGTGGCAGCAGAGGATTGGGTCGAGGCAGCAGTATTCGCAGCCAGAGGCCAGTGCTCCCGGTGTCATCCAGCGGTCGTGTCTCCACCGACAACCCTGCCGTCATTGATTGGTTGGCTCGGTCGTCTTCCTCTTCCCAGGTCACCTCTGACACCTACAGCCAACGGTCGGTGGGTACGTCAGACACAACCGTTAGTTGGCATGGCCCGGGAGCAAGCCCACTGAAATCACGTGTCCTCTACCTGCCCCTGTCCTTTGCTGTTCCCTCACCAAGCGAAGTATCGCATGCTGTGGGCTCAGCCCCACTGTACAGTGAGGAAGAGCTAACAGAGGGCGGTCAGGAACGGGGGGAGACATCGGCCTTTTCAGCAGCCAAGCGAACAAGTACTGGCGAGGAGAGTGGCTCGGTAGCCGGTCTAGAGACAGGTCTGTCTCCTGACCCAGACGCAGCCGAGGGGGCTAGTAGTGAGGCGGAGACCCTACTTGATGATGAGGAGGTTGATCGCACTTGGCAGCCTCGTCGTCATCAGGCAATTTCTTCCGCATCATCAGGAGAAGAGGGTGGCAGCTTGGCAGCGAGCAAAACAGTCGGTGGGTTGCCCAGGAGACAGCAGCAGGGTCGCATCAGTGTCAGTGGAGCCAAACGTCCACGGAGTAGAGCACCAGCTCCACTGCAGCCTACCACCACGGCCAGTAGTGGTGCCGGTGCGCACGGAGGAAGTAGCAGTCAGCCAGTGAAGAGTAGCGGGGGCAAAGTTTCCTACTCGGTGGTGTGGCAATTTTTCCTCAAGCCGCCCGAGGAAGTAAACGTAGCCGTATGTCGACTATGTGGCCAGAAATGCAAGCGTGGCCAGGGGGCCCATGTTGGGACTACAGCGTTGCGTCAGCATATGCAGCGTCACCATTCGGTGGCCTGGGAAAACCGTGATAAACATACGGCGGTTCTGCCTGCCCCAGCCCCCGCTCCATCACCCGCTCCGTTACTTGCTCCGTCACCCGACGTCGTCAATCGCCCTCTATCAGCCAGTCAAGGCTCCAACACCTCTGCTGAGGGGAGTTGTCGCTCGTTGGCATCTTCCGCTCGTTCAGATGCTCCTTCTCCTGCTACTCCTCTTCTCGGATTCCGTCAACAGTCTTTCTTGGAATCCGTATCCAAGAGACAACAGTTTGCGAGCATGCACCCGACGGTGCAAAAGCTGAACGTCCTCCTGTCCAAGTTGCTGGTGCTGCAGTCCCTCCCTTTCCAACTGGTGGACTCAGCACCTTTCCGAGAAATGATGGCTTGTGCCGCGCCGCGGTGGAGAGTGCCAAGCCGTCATTTCTTTGCCCAAAAGGCAGTGCCAGCCCTGCATTCACATGTAGAAGAGATGGTGGGCCAGTCTTTGAGCATGTCGGTCTCTGCCAAAGTGCACGGCAGCGCCGACGTGTGGAGCTGTAACTACGGTCAGGGACAGTACATGTCATTTACGGCCCACTGGGTGAACGTGGTGCCGGCACAGCCGCACCAGCAACTTGGACAGGTCACGACGCTTTTGCCTCCACGTTTGCACGTCCTTGGTCCAGCAAGCATGTCCGCCTCTACCACCTCTTTTTCCGCCGTGTCCTCAGCCGCCACCCCCGTGCCAAGTCCCATTACCCGACCGGCATATCACATGTGCAGGGCGCAACGGTGTCACGCTGTGCTGCACCTGGTATGCCTTGGCGAACGTAGTCACACAGGGGAGGAACTGCTGAGTGTAATGAACAGAGAAATCGACAGATGGCTGTCTCCGCGCAAACTAAAAATCGGAACCATGTTGACTGACAACGGAAAGAACATGGTGTCTGCTCTGCGTCAAGGAAGGTTGTGCCATGCGCCATGCATGGCTCACGTGTTCAATCTGGTTGTCAAGCGGTTCCTAAAATCCACCATCCCACTGCAAGACATCCTTAAAATGTCACGTAAACTGTGCATGCATTTCAGCCATTCCTACACCGCAAAGAACACCCTCATTGAGCTGCAGCGGCAGAACGGAATTCCACAGCATCGCCTGATCTGCGACGTTGCAACAAGGTGGAATTCAACCCTACACATGTTAGACCGCCTTTACGAGCAGCGAAAGGCCATCACCGATTTCCTGATGTTACAAGCGGATAAAGGTACTCCCCTGTGTAACTTAGATGTCAGCCATTGGCAGCTCATGCGTGACACCTGCCGCTTGCTCAGGCCCTTTGAGGAGGCCACGCTATTCGTGAGTCGGCAGGACTATGGGATGAACGACGTCATTCCTGGAACAAATGCTGTTAACAATGGCTGGTCAGGGTGCGGTAGACGTGGCGCACAGATCTCAACGCCACATGACCCCTGTGGGGGCAGGACAGGAAGAAGAGGAGGAGGTAGAGGAGGACATTTGTGCTCAGGAATTATTGAGTGAAATGGGTGGTTTTTCCACTCAGCGGACAGGAGTGGAGGAGCAGGAGCATCTGGTAGAGGAGGAGGAGGAGACAGAGGACCCAGACGCACCGTGGCAGTATGCTGTGGAGATGGAGGCAGGGAGTCCCTCGCATTCCTTGGCACAAATGGCCCATAGCATGCTCGGTTGCTTGCGTAGCAACAGCCGAATAATAACCATCAGACAGAGGGATGACTTTTGGCTGTCCACCTTGTTGGACCCTCGCTACCGGTCCAAAATGGTGGCCTTTTTCACACCTGCTGAGAGGGAGGCCAAAATTACGTACTATAAAAACCACCTATGTAGTCAGTTGGTCTCTGCCTTTGTGCGCCAACGTCCATCCTCAGACACTGTGGGCCCTGTGCGCTCGCGTTCCGCTGGCATGGCAGCAGGGGAGGGGTGGGGTGGTAGGAGCAGTGGCAGCTCCACCAGCAGCGGCTGCCTCAGTCTGCAGTCGATGATGAGTAGCTTTCTTCACCAGCGCAGTGAGTAAACTACTAACCAGCCGCAGCAGCAGCAGCAGCATCAGGTGGACCTGGAGCAGGAGCTCAAACAACAGGCTTGGGCCTACTTGGACAGCACCCTGCCAACCGAGGTAGACAATCCCCTTGACTACTGGGCAACGAAACTTGACCTTTGGCCCCAACTAGCTGAATTTGCCCTTGAAAGGCTGTCATGCCCGGCCAGTAGCGTGGCATCGGAGCGCGTGTTTAGTGCGGCAGGAGGTATTGTAACTCCGCGGAGGACACGACTGTCCACCCAAAGTGTGGAGAGACTGACGTTTGTGAAAATGAATCAGGCGTGGATTAGTCTGGATTTCAAACCACCAGTTCCTGACACAACTGACTAAATCCGCCATGAATCATGCCTCAAACATGTGCCACTTTCAGGTCTCCTCACACTGCTGGTGTGTTTAATTTTTTGACATAGGGTGCTGGCAGATTACGGGCCTCCTATAGCTGCTGCCAGGCCCCTAATCTGCCATAGGCCCCTATATACCGCCTCCTCATGCTGCTGCTAGGTCCAGAGTCTCTCATGGGTCCCTGTACGGCCTCCCATTGCTGCTGTCTCCATCGCCACACTCTGCTGCCATGTGCCACTTTCAGGTCTCTTCACACTGCTGGTGTGTTTAATTTTTTGACATAGGGTGCAGGCAGATTACGGGCCTCACATAGCTGCTGCCAGGCCCCTAATCTGCCATGGGCCCCTATATACCGCCTCCTCATGCTGCTGCCAAGTCCAGAGTCTCTCATGGGTCCCTGTACGGCCTCCCATTGCTGCTGTCTCCATCGCCACACTCTGCTGCCATGTGCCACTTTCAGGTCTCTTCACACTGCTGGTGTGTTTAATTTTTTGACATAGGGTGCAGGCAGATTACGGGCCTCACATAGCTGCTGCCAGGCCCCTAATCTGCCATGGGCCCCTATATACCGCCTCCTCATGCTGCTGCCAAGTCTAGAGTCTCTCATGGGTCCCTGTACGGCCTCCCATTGCTGCTGTCTCCATCGCCACACTCTGCTGCCATGTGCCACTTTCAGGTCTCTTCACACTGCTGGTGTGTTTAATTTTTTGACATAGGGTGCAGGCAGATTACGGGCCTCACATAGCTGCTGCCAGGCCCCTAATCTGCCATGGGCCCCTATATACCGCCTCCTCATGCTGCTGCCAAGTCTAGAGTCTCTCATGGGTCCCTGTACGGCCTCCCATTGCTGCTGTCTCCATCGCCACACTCTGCTGCCATGTGCCACTTTCAGGTCTCTTCACACTGCTGGTGTGTTTAATTTTTTGACATAGGGTGCAGGCAGATTACGGGCCTCACATAGCTGCTGCCAGGCCCCTAATCTGCCATGGGCCCCTATATACCGCCTCCTCATGCTGCTGCCAAGTCCAGAGTCTCTCATGGGTCCCTGTACGGCCTCCCATTGCTGCTGTCTCCATCGCCACACTCTGCTGCCATGTGCCACTTTCAGGTCTCTTCACACTGCTGGTGTGTTTAATTTTTTGACATAGGGTGCAGGCAGATTACGGGCCTCACATAGCTGCTGCCAGGCCCCTAATCTGCCATGGGCCCCTATATACCGCCTCCTCATGCTGCTGCCAAGTCTAGAGTCTCTCATGGGTCCCTGTACGGCCTCCCATTGCTGCTGTCTCCATCGCCACACTCTGCTGCCATGTGCCACTTTCAGGTCTCTTCACACTGCTGGTGTGTTTAATTTTTTGACATAGGGTGCAGGCAGATTACGGGCCTCACATAGCTGCTGCCAGGCCCCTAATCTGCCATGGGCCCCTATATACCGCCTCCTCATGCTGCTGCCAACTCCAGAGTCTCTCATGGGTCCCTGTACGGCCTCCCATTGCTGCTGTCTCCATCGCCACACTCTGCTGCCATGTGCCACTTTCAGGTCTCTTCACACTGCTGGTGTGTTTAATTTTTTGACATAGGGTGCAGGCAGATTACGGGCCTCACATAGCTGCTGCCAGGCCCCTAATCTGCCATGGGCCCCTATATACCGCCTCCTCATGCTGCTGCCAAGTCTAGAGTCTCTCATGGGTCCCTGTACGGCCTCCCATTGCTGCTGTCTCCATCGCCACACTCTGCTGTCATGTGCCACTTTCAGGTCTCTTCACACTGCTGGTGTGTTTAATTTTTTGACATAGGGTGCAGGCAGATTACGGGCCTCACATAGCTGCTGCCAGGCCCCTAATCTGCCATGGGCCCCTATATACCGCCTCCTCATGCTGCTGCCAAGTCCAGAGTCTCTCATGGGTCCCTGTACGGCCTCCCATTGCTGCTGTCTCCATCGCCACACTCTGCTGCCATGTGCCACTTTCAGGTCTCTTCACACTGCTGGTGTGTTTAATTTTTTGACATAGGGTGCAGGCAGATTACGGGCCTCACATAGCTGCTGCCAGGCCCCTAATCTGCCATGGGCCCCTATATACCGCCTCCTCATGCTGCTGCCAAGTCTAGAGTCTCTCATGGGTCCCTGTACGGCCTCCCATTGCTGCTGTCTCCATCGCCACACTCTGCTGCCATGTGCCACTTTCAGGTCTCTTCACACTGCTGGTGTGTTTAATTTTTTGACATAGGGTGCAGGCAGATTACGGGCCTCACATAGCTGCTGCCAGGCCCCTAATCTGCCATGGGCCCCTATATACCGCCTCCTCATGCTGCTGCCAAGTCTAGAGTCTCTCATGGGTCCCTGTACGGCCTCCCATTGCTGCTGTCTCCATCGCCACACTCTGCTGCCATGTGCCACTTTCAGGTCTCTTCACACTGCTGGTGTGTTTAATTTTTTGACATAGGGTGCAGGCAGATTACGGGCCTCACATAGCTGCTGCCAGGCCCCTAATCTGCCATGGGCCCCTATATACCGCCTCCTCATGCTGCTGCCAAGTCCAGAGTCTCTCATGGGTCCCTGTACGGCCTCCCATTGCTGCTGTCTCCATCGCCACACTCTGCTGCCATGTGCCACTTTCAGGTCTCTTCACACTGCTGGTGTGTTTAATTTTTTGACATAGGGTGCAGGCAGATTACGGGCCTCACATAGCTGCTGCCAGGCCCCTAATCTGCCATGGGCCCCTATATACCGCCTCCTCATGCTGCTGCCAAGTCTAGAGTCTCTCATGGGTCCCTGTACGGCCTCCCATTGCTGCTGTCTCCATCGCCACACTCTGCTGCCATGTGCCACTTTCAGGTCTCTTCACACTGCTGGTGTGTTTAATTTTTTGACATAGGGTGCAGGCAGATTACGGGCCTCACATAGCTGCTGCCAGGCCCCTAATCTGCCATGGGCCCCTATATACCGCCTCCTCATGCTGCTGCCAAGTCCAGAGTCTCTCATGGGTCCCTGTACGGCCTCCCATTGCTGCTGTCTCCATCGCCACACTCTGCTGCCATGTGCCACTTTCAGGTCTCTTCACACTGCTGGTGTGTTTAATTTTTTGACATAGGGTGCAGGCAGATTACGGGCCTCACATAGCTGCTGCCAGGCCCCTAATCTGCCATGGGCCCCTATATACCGCCTCCTCATGCTGCTGCCAAGTCCAGAGTCTCTCATGGGTCCCTGTACGGCCTCCCATTGCTGCTGTCTCCATCGCCACACTCTGCTGCCATGTGCCACTTTCAGGTCTCTTCACACTGCTGGTGTGTTTAATTTTTTGACATAGGGTGCAGGCAGATTACGGGCCTCACATAGCTGCTGCCAGGCCCCTAATCTGCCATGGGCCCCTATATACCGCCTCCTCATGCTGCTGCCAAGTCTAGAGTCTCTCATGGGTCCCTGTACGGCCTCCCATTGCTGCTGTCTCCATCGCCACACTCTGCTGCCATGTGCCACTTTCAGGTCTCTTCACACTGCTGGTGTGTTTAATTTTTTGACATAGGGTGCAGGCAGATTACGGGCCTCACATAGCTGCTGCCAGGCCCCTAATCTGCCATGGGCCCCTATATACCGCCTCCTCATGCTGCTGCCAAGTCTAGAGTCTCTCATGGGTCCCTGTACGGCCTCCCATTGCTGCTGTCTCCATCGCCACACTCTGCTGCCATGTGCCACTTTCAGGTCTCTTCACACTGCTGGTGTGTTTAATTTTTTGACATAGGGTGCAGGCAGATTACGGGCCTCACATAGCTGCTGCCAGGCCCCTAATCTGCCATGGGCCCCTATATACCGCCTCCTCATGCTGCTGCCAAGTCTAGAGTCTCTCATGGGTCCCTGTACGGCCTCCCATTGCTGCTGTCTCCATCGCCACACTCTGCTGCCATGTGCCACTTTCAGGTCTCTTCACACTGCTGGTGTGTTTAATTTTTTGACATAGGGTGCAGGCAGATTACGGGCCTCACATAGCTGCTGCCAGGCCCCTAATCTGCCATGGGCCCCTATATACCGCCTCCTCATGCTGCTGCCAAGTCCAGAGTCTCTCATGGGTCCCTGTACGGCCTCCCATTGCTGCTGTCTCCATCGCCACACTCTGCTGCCATGTGCCACTTTCAGGTCTCTTCACACTGCTGGTGTGTTTAATTTTTTGACATAGGGTGCAGGCAGATTACGGGCCTCCCATTGCTGCTGCCAGACATGTAATCTGCCATGGGCCCCCGTACCGACTCCTCATGCTGTGACGTTGCAACAAGGTGTAATTCAACCCTACATATGTTAGACCGCCTTTACGAACAGCTAAAGGCCATCACAGATTTCCTGATGTTAAAAGCGGATAAAGGTACTCCCTGTGTAACTTAGATGTCAGCCATTGTCAGCTCATGTGTGACACCTGCGCTTGCTCAGGCCCTTTGAGGAGGCCACGCTATTCGTGAGTCGGCAGGACTATGGGATGAATGAGGTCAAATCGGCCATGGGCCCCCGTACCGCCTGTTCACGCTGATGCTGGTCCCACAGTGTGACCTGGGTCCCTGTACGGCCTCCCATTGCTTCCACTCTGCCATGTACCTCTTTGAAATCTCCTCACACTCCTGCGGTTGTCCATTTTGTCATAGGTTGCTGGCAGATTAGCGGCCTTCCATAGGTGCCGCCAGGCCCCATATCGACCATGGGCCCCCGTACCTCCTGGTCACGCTGCTGCTGAGCCCACAGTGTGACCTGGGTCCCTGTACGGCCTCCCATTGCTTCCACTCTGCCATGTGCCACTTTGAAATCTCCTCACACTCCTGCGGTTGTCCATTTTGTCATAGGTTGCTGGCAGATTACAGGCCTTCCATAGGTGCCACCAAGCCCCATATCGGCCATGGGCCCCCGTACCGCCTGGTCACGCTGCTGCTGGGCCCACAGTGTGACCTGGGTCCCTGTACCGCCTCCCATTGCTCCCACTCTGCCATGTGCCACTTTCAGGTCTCCTCACGCTCCTGCTGGTTTCCATTTTGTCATAGGTTGCTGTATGGCCTCCCATTGCTGCTGCCTCCACCGCCACACTGTGGCTCCAAACACTGGTTTTGGCCCCGTGACTGGCCAAAGGAGTGAAGTGTGCAGTGATTCTAAGATCGACGGCACTCATCTGCATGTCATACTGACAGACAGTATTATTTCTCTTCCCCAGCAGACTCCAAGGGCATTTAAATTAAAGGTACAGTGTTCTGCACTAATATTAAGTCTCTCTGAAGCCTAGAAACACCCTTTTTTAAGTTAAATTCACAGCGAATTTATTCGACTCGAATCGAATATTGTCCACGAATTCGCCGAATCAGTCGAATCTAATTTTTCATTTCTTCGCTCATCTCTATATATAACCAGTGTCGACATAAGGAGATATATAGTTATACAGTAATTGAGTAACATATCAGAAAAGGTTCAATGGGGAGAGCTTCCTAAATATCCAGGGAATTAATGAAAGACATTACAATGTTCAAACCAGGGATCCCATGTGTTATTATAATAGCTCATAGAATTATATAAAGTATAAGGTATGTAAATGTCTTTGCGTGCGGCTAACAGAGACTACTCTTTGTTTTAATTTTTGTGACAGGATTAGAGGGAGTTTTCCAATGCAAGGCTACAACCCAATGAATAGAAACACATATAGTATGTATAAGTTTCATATACAGTGGGGATCGAAAGTTTGGGCACCCCAGCTAAAAATTTGTATTAATGTGCATAAAGAAGCCAAGGAAAGATGCAAAAATCTCCAAAAGGCATCAAATTACAGATTAGACATTCTTATAATATGTCAACAAAAGTTAGATTTTATTTCCATCATTTACACTTTCAAAATAACAGAAAACAAAAAAATGGCGTCTGCAAAAGTTTGGGCACCCTGCAGAGGTAATATCTTGTACTGCCCCCTTTGGCAAGTATCACAGCTTGTAAACGCTTTTTGTAGCCAGCCAAGAGTCTTTCAATTCTTGTTTCAGGTATCTTTGCCCATTCTTCCTTACAAAAGTCTTCTAGTTCAATTCTTACAAAATATCAGAGATTTTTGCATCTTTCCTTGGCTTCTTTATGCACATTAATACAAATTTTTAGCTGGGGTGCCCAAACTTTCGATCCCTACTGTAAGGGATAGAAATCTATGGAATGGAAGCAAAAAGTAAACAGCTATTGTAAGGTAAATGGGGCTCAGAATCTAGACTTAGGGCTCGTTCACACTTGGCTTTTTTACCAAACGCACCTATAGCGTTTGGCAAGCGTTGGTCCGGCGTTTGCGGAGCGTTTTTTGCGGAGCTCGGCAAACGCTCCGCAAACACCGCATGCACGGTTTAGCGGCGGTTGCTAGGCGTTTGCCGAGCGTTAATAATGCCCCACAAACGCCTATAATGCAGTTTGAGTGGTGTTACCGCTCCGCAAACGCCCCGCAACCGCGTCGCCACCGCAAACGCCGGCCAGGCGTTTGCGGAGCGGCACCATAGATGAGAATAGGAGGCTTCAAAGCCTCCTGACTCGACCAGGGGCGTCCGTTTTGCCGCGACTTGATGCAAACACGCCCGTTAGAACAGCACCATGTGCTGTAATATGCAGAATTGGCATTTGCATTTGGGAAGCAGTAAAAACGCTTCCCAAACGCCTCTCTGCCGCCTGCACACAACGCTAGTGTGAACGTAGCCTTATTCAAGGCAGTGGAATCCAAAACTCCTGGTGCCAGCTGGTCTTAATGGGGTCAAGATTTGTTCTGTCCTCAATGAACTTGCCCCTACCCCCCCTAGTGTCTGATGATTTTTGTACAGTCAGTGTCTGGCTCCTGTACAGGCCCAACATTGGGAATGAGGGCCTCTTCTGTTGCAGGTAAGTGGTTATTAAGTAGTACATGGGGGCCATATTCAGACAGCAATAAGTGTATACAAAGGTACAATCATTCCATAGTTATATATGTGCTGTTGTATTAATGAAGCAAGGTACCTGCTTGATGCGGCATGTAAGATGTTAATAGAAAGCAGACTTGACCCATGGCTCCTTCCTTTTGTGTGCAAGTTTTACTGCAGATGTTCTCTTTAGTTTTCACACTAAATAACAAGGTATGGTAACTAGCTCTGCAGAAGGTGGCAAGCAGCCATGATTTTCAAAAAGGAGCACCTGCGTGTTTTTTTGTGGGTAAATCGCGTAGGAGGAAATTCAGAGCACTAAACAAAGTGATAATATCCTAATCAAAGCATTAAATAAAACAATGTGACAGCCATCAGCCCAAAGCTCCCATGTTTAAAAAGCGCACCTGACAGATTTCTGTAAATGTAAATGCCAACAATTTAACAAATCACTGATGCACTTGTTACCGATCTGCCAGGCACTCACAATATCATATCAACTATATTAGACATAATGCTGTGTTCTAGGGAAACCGGAGTATGTTGAACTACTGTATTATTGTGATGTTTACATAGCATTTAGTTTCTCCTCACAACTTTCCCATCTTTACATGCTATTATAAATGTCTGTTTTGCATAGACCCCACTAGGGGCTATTTTTGTTAGTGTCCCCAGTGGAAAATTTTCTGTCACTTCCTTTGTGACAAAAACTAAAGGTAAATCTCACAAACATGGACAAAGGCTGCAATATAAATCTGACAGAGGCTGTATCCCTTCCCTACTGTATTCAAGCCAAAAAAAACATGCCTGGAGTTGGTCTTTAACTGCTTCCCACCCAGCCTATTGTAGGTGGGGAGCTCTCTGGTTCTGGCTGGACATCATATGACATCCTCTCAAGAACGCACCTTGCATCGGACACAGAGGATGACAGATCAGTGTACCAGGCTGCTGCCGGTATCATGTGATCACTGTGACCAATCACAGCAGATCACATGGCAATTGTACACAATGGATGGCTTCCATACATAGCTATTCATTGTGTACTATTGTGTTGCTTGTTGTGATTGATCACATTGTACAGACACACAATCACTGCCCATCTGTACCATGTGATTAGCCGTGGCCAGTCACAGCTAACCACAATACACATTCGATGAATGAATTCATCCACAACAAATGGCTGCATATAACAGTGATTATCACAAAAAAAAAAATCACTTCTCCACAGTAGTACAGTGTTGTTATGGTAACACTGTACTGCCCTGCTCACAGTATGTACAAAAATCGTAAAAAATAATTAAAAGGAAACAAAATGGAAAAACAAATATTGTTGTCCCCCCCCCCCCCCCTTTTTTTTTTTTAACATGCTGTCACCAGTCAGTGTCCCAGATCATCACCACACCAGTTACAGTATTTTCTGGCGTATAAGACTACTTTTTATACTTAAAAATATACCCCAAAAATCGGGGGTCGTCTTATACGCGGGTTATAAAATGTGAACCTTGAGTTTGTTTGGGTCAAGCTGGCTGGATGTGTGGTAATACTGTACATACAGTATACTGTGCTGAGCCAAGCTGGCTCAAAACAAATGTTCCTATGACAGATTAATCTGTCAGCCCGCTGGATGTGCGTTATATACAGTATACTGCGCTGAGCTGTTTTAAAATGTACCGGTATGTCCCTACTGTAATCAGCCCGCTGGATGTGTGTATGTACCAGGGGCAGACTGACAACTCATGGGGCCCCCGGGCAATAGGGGATCATGGGGCCCCTGTGTCCTTGCCCAAACTCAAAAAAGCCTATGAAAAAGATAGCAGGGATATCTCATGGGGCCCCCTAGTGACCCTGGGCCCTTGGGCAGTGCCTGAGTTTCCAAATGGTCAGTCCGCCCCTGGTATGTGCATTACTGCACATCCAGCTATATTTACATATATTTGAAATGCTACTATTTTGGCCATATTCAGTATATTTAGAAATATATATTTATATATATATATATATATATATATATATATATATATATATGTTGAAATGCATTTTTACTACAAAATATATGACAAATATGTTTAAAAATACATTTCAAATATTTGGAATGCATTTACAAATATATGTTAAAATGACTTTTTTTATATGTTAAAAAAAATCTGAAGAATATATTTTAACCACAAGCCTACAGGACACTTATACCCCCTTCCTGCCCAGGCCAATTTCCAGCTTTCAGCGCTGTCACGCTTTGAATGACAATTGCACGGTCATGCAACACTACCCATATGAAATTTTTATAATTTTTTGAGCTTTATTTTGGTGGTATTTACCAGGGGCGGACTGACAACTCATGGGGCCCCCGGGCAATAGGGATCATGGGGCCCCTGTGTCCTTACCCAAACTCAAAAATGCCTATGAAAAAGGTACCAGGGGCATTTAATGGGGCCCCCTACTGACCCCGGGCCCTCAGGCAGTGCCCGAGTTTCCAAATGGTCAGTCCACCCCTGGTATTTACTCACCTCTGGGATTTTTATTTTTTCTTAAACAAACCAAAAACCACTGAAAATTTTGAAAAAAAACGTTGTTTCTTCGTTTTTGTTATAAAATTTTGTAAATAAGTGATTTTTCTCCTTCACTGATGTGCGCTAATGAGGCTGCAATGATGGGCACTGATGGGCTGCACTGATAGGTGGAACTGATGGGCATTGACAGGCATCACTGATGGGCACTGAAAGGCAGCACTGATATATGGCACTGATAGGTGGCACTGACTGGCACTGGTAGACGGCACTGACTGACACTGCTAGGTGGCACTGATAGACGGCACTGACTGGCACTGATAGGTGGCACTGATTGGCCGCACTGATGGGTGACACTGAAAGGCAGCTCAGATGGGCACTGATATGTGGCATTGATGCGGCACTGATGGGCACTGGCACGTGGCACTGATGAGCACTGACACAAGGCACTGATGGACACTGACAGGTGGCACTACTGGGGCTACACTGATCATCAGGGCACACTGATCATCAGTGCCCTGATGATCTGTGTACATGTCCCCTCCGTGGAATGCCGATTACCGGCTCTCCTCTCCTCTGTCAGCGTGACAGCTCGTGAGGAGATAAAAGCCGATAACCGGCATTTCCCTGTTTACATGTGATCAGCTGTGATTGGACACAGCTGATCACATGACCGAGCCGACATCTTCGGCTCTTTCCGTGGATCGGTGATCTGCTGTGTCCGAGGGACACAGCGCACCGCCGATCGCTGCGCTGCGTGCTCCCTGAGTCGCACATGCGCGGTGAGAATGGAAGGACGTCATATGACGTCCTCCCAGAATGAGAACCACCTTGCATCCATCATATTACTATATCGCGGGTGGAAGGTGGTTAAAAAATATATATTTTTAAAAATGTTTTTTTTAAATATATTCTTCAGATTTTTTTTTCCTCTTCCATTTGGGTTACCACAGTTTTACCAATAGAAGGCACTTTTTTGAGTTAATACATACTTGAATAGGATTGTTTTTAGCGTCACGCTAAGGCTGGCCATACATCATACAATTATCTTGTATAATTTTCCTTTAGATTTACCAAAAACCATATAAAAGGAGGTCAAACCTGAACAACACTTTCAATTGTATACAATTAGGCAGGCCCTTGCACTACGTAGTTGAAAGTAAATCTAAAGGAAATTGGGCAGAAATTGTATATAAAATTGTATAGTGTATGGCTAACCTAAAGTTTATATCCATCTTTAGTGATTGGGTTTAGGTGAACCTAAAGGGTAATTAAATGTGCTTTCTGACTGCGTCCTTGTTAGCGGTTCACTGATTGACAGGGGCACTATTCCTCCCACTGACACCAATGATGGGGCACTATTCCACCCACTGACATCAATAATGGGGCACTATTCCTCCCACTGACACCAATGATGGGGCACTATTCCTCCCACTGACACCAATGATGGGGCACTATTCCTCCCACTGACACCAATGATGGGGCACTATTCCTCCCACTGACACCAATTATGGGGCACTTTTACTTCCACACTGACACCAATGATGGGACACTATTCCTCCCACACTGACACCAATGATGGGGCACTATTACTTCCACACTGACACCACTGATGGGGCACTATTCCTCCCACACTGACACCAATGATGGGGTACTATTCCTCCCACTGACACCAATGATGGGGCACTATTCCTCCCACTGACACCAATGATGGGGCACTATTACTCCCACTGACACCAATGATGGGGCACTATTCCTCCCACACTGACACCAATGATGGGGCATTATTACTTCCACACTGACACCAATGATGGGGCACTATTCCTCCCACACTGACACGAATGATGGGGTACTATTCCTCCCACTGACACCAATGATGGGGTACTATTCCTCCCACTGACACCAATGATGGGGCACTATTACTCCCACTGACACCAATGATGGGGCACTATTCCTCCCACACTGACACAAATGATCGGGCACTAATCTTTTCACTGACTTCAACAATGGGCACTATTCCTCCCACACTGACACCAATGTTGGGGCACTATTCCTCCCACACTGACACAAATGATCGGGCACTAATCTTTCCACTGACATCAACAATGGGCACTATTCCTCCCACACTGAAACCAATGATGGGGCACTATTCCTCCCACTGACACCAATGATGGGGTACTATTCCACCCACTGACACCAATGATGGGGCACTATTCCTCCCACTGACCCCAATGATGGGGTAATATTCCTCCCACTGACACCAATGATGGGGCACTATTACTTCCACTGACACCAATGATGGGGCACTATTCCACCTACTGTGGGAGGAATAGTGTCCAACCATTGTTGTCAGTGGAAGGAATAGTGTCCCACCATTGGTGTCAGTGGGAGGAATAGTGTCCCACCGTTTTTTCAGTGGAAAGAATAGTGCCCCATCATTGCTGTCAGTAGGTGGAGCTCTAATAGGAAGAGGTGGAGCCTAAAGAGGAAGGGGTGAATTTTACAGACAAAGGGGTGTACCTTAAAGAAGAAGGGGTGGGACACATTTAGATGCGGGGGGGGGGTGCCCATTTTTAGTTTTGTTTAGGGCAGTACAAAACCAAAATACACCACTGACCTCATGGTAAGTTGACTAGATTTTCAAAATGAAATCCAGGTAACATCCTATTGCTTTTTTTTGGGGTGGAGCGGGGGTTGGGAACATAACAGAATGCAAAGCACGCCACACTAAATGTTGGTTGTGACCATGCTAACAGTGGGAGGGGCCTAAGAGGGTATGATATAATGACACCTAGGCCAAACTTTGCTCTGAGTCAAGAGTGCTGACCCAGGTGTGCATTGCAGGTCACCGTCTCAAGCAATGGCAAGGCAACAAATAATCCACAACCCTACTGACCACAAATGAAGTCTGCACAAGTCAGGAGAGGAAGGACTGGGGCCACCATATAATATTGCCATGTGAGATCAGCACTAAAGCTGGCCACACCCCAAAATTGGGGACTAACATTAGGGACACACCCCATTTTTAATAGCCAGATGGGTAAAATACTGGTCAAGTGGAAACCTTAGTTTCAGGTCACATTCTCAAAAAATAAACAGCAAAAAGATATAGAAAACTTTATCACACATATATAAAGAAGATCTGGACTGGAGAAGCATGCCAATTAAAAGGAAGTAGAGAACAAATGACTAGAGTGGTCTTTCTGCAGCTGATCTGTCCCCCATTACTGACTTACCATGTTTTAGTCTGCACCGTGCCTCTGTGTGGGGGCTACATGGGTGACAACAGTGAATGTCCCTTTTTTGGTTGTGAAGCTGTTGGAATACAGTGTTCATGTATTTTGTGCAACAACTACATCAGTACTCAGTAGAGATATATTCTTCAACCAGTAGATGGCAGTGTTTATAGGTTTTTAGCTGTGTCTATGGTATATTCTAGGTCTTTTCTCTGCATAAAGTTTCCTGTTTCCTTGTTGCGGTGAAGCAGAAAAGCACACGTGGACTGGGCCCTGTCTGCTCTGTAGGCCTATATACACAATTTCTAACAGATTACTGGCCAAGTCATAATCGACTACAGCAAAAAAGTGCAAGATACAGCAACAGAATAAAAAAAATGGCCAGTTGCTATAATAAGTAATTCTTTGCTATAAGAAAACTGTAAAAAAAAAAAAATACTGATCACTTCCCAAAAGTAGTACAATGTTACTATGGTAACATTATACTACTTTATCATAGTGAAATATGAAAAAAATATCTTAAAAAAAGAGAAAAAAAATTTAATAAAACATTACAAATAATATATATATATATATATATATATATATATATATATAAATCAATCAATAGATCAATTTTCAGATATATCCCATAGTTTGTGAACTCTATAACTTTCCTACAGACTAAATAATAAACACTCATTTGGGTTATTTTCTCCAAAGAAATGTAGCAGAATACATCTCGGCCTAAATTTATGAAGAACAATTATTTATTTGCAAACCTTTATAACAAACAAAGAAAAACTTGTTTTTTTTTCAAAATTGTTGGTCTGTTTTTGTTAATTTAGCAAAAAATAAAAAACCCCAGCGATGATTAAATACCACCAAAAGAAAGCTCTAGTTGTGTGAAGAAAATTATAAAATTTTAGTTTGGGTACAATGTTGTATGACCGTGCAATTGTCATTCAAAGTGTGAGAGCGCTGAAACCTGAAAATTGGCCTGGGCAGGAAGGGGGTAAAATGCCCAGTATGGAAGGGATTGGTTCATCACAGGATTCAAACTTATATCCAGTTCTTGGGGTGAAGCTAATAGACCCCTGATGTCTCCATAAAGAGGACCTTGTCACTACTATCACATCGGGGCCTTTCAGTGCATACATACATCAATACATGGTTAGGACATATGTACATATCTAAACACCTATTACACGTCCCTACACACACCAGAAGTGGAAGAAACATTTTAGGGCTGTTATTTTAATTTATGGGTTGCCTATTAGCAATTTTGGATATCTTCATTAATTGCCTTTCGCAACCGTGCATAATTTACTAGGTTAGCTAATGCATACTGGAACTAAAACACCTAAATGTGGCCTGTATGTGAAAGGTTTGATAACCTCTGGTCATGAAAGGGATAAATAAAAACGAGGAAGCAATGAAAATGGAACTATACCAATTTTTTTTATTGTATGTTTATGAAAGTATAAACCTTTAAATTGTCTTCATGTACTCTGATTAAACAGAGAGTCCTTTGGTGAAATCAATTGGCCAAAAGTGGAGATCTTGCGATCCTCTCTGCCATTCACTGACACACTTTTGACCAACAGATGACAAGCCTGCCCACCACGACAAGGTAGACTCTCCTAGGGCAGGACCTACACTAAGCTACACTAAGCTACCCTACTCAATGCTAGTCATCGTTTTTCTATTGTTGGGTGTATGTTTGTAGCAGGCCTCATCCTTTAATCTGTGTGTGTGATCTACTCTCTCCTCATTTGGTTGTCATCTCTCTAAAGTATGTAGCAGTCAGTTTATGTACAAGTGGACGTCCTCTGTTAGTGTAGGTCAGTGTATGCCAGTCAATGTGTGTTGACCAATGTGTGTCTGTAAAGGAATGTCAGTCCTGTCTTTACCTCGGCACATATCCATACTGCTTTGCAATCTGAAGTTCTTCTTCTCTTCTTTCAAAAAATCTTGGTCTTCCCGATTTGACAACGAAGGACTCCATCATCCTGTCCATCTGTGCATACAGCTTTAACTTGAAGATCTCTTCTTTCTTCTCTGGTGGAAATGGTTTGGAGATTTCCGGGTTGATTGATTTTATGCCTTTAGATGAAAAATTAAATAATGTTTAGTTTGGTGCACAGAATATAATACTCAACATGTCAAGCCTAAAAATTGCAAACAACAAACCTCAGTTCCCTAAATTTTCCCTAGGTGACATTTTAAAAGCCTCCACAGGTCATCAGTTTAAATTTAAAGTGCTATTAAAGGCTATTTTTTTTTTAATTAAAATAAAAAGAGGTTATATTTATCTGCTTTGTGCAAGAATATTGCACAGAGCGGTCCTTTGCCTCATCTTTGGCAGTCCCATATTGACGCTGTGCACTCATTCATTCGAGTCCCCCCTTAGCAAGCGGTGTGCTATAGGGGCACTCAAGTGGATGTGCTCCTGAGCCAGACTGTATGCATCTATAGACACACACACCGGTAAGCCATGCCCTCGCTTCCTTCTCACTGAAGTTTAATTGACAGCGGCAGGAGGCTAGGGCTCCCACTGCTCTCAATGTCTCTTGTGAGAGTAGGAAGTCAAAGGAGTGGTGCTGCAGACGGGACAGTGCTGGAGTGGTGACAAAAGTCATCTAAGTGTTTAGGGACAGAGAGGCAGAACAAATAGTGGGGAGCTTCATACCTTAAAGCAGAGAATGCACTAAGGTTACAACCATATTGACTTTGGAACAACTTTAAATACATATTAACCACTTCCAGTCTGGACACTTTTACCCCCTTCCTGTCCAGGCCAATTTTCAGCTTTCAGCGCTATCACACTTTGAATGACAATTCTGCGGTCATGCAACACTGTACCCATATGAATTTTTTAGCATTTTTTTGAGACGGATAAAACTTTATTTTGGTGGTATTTATTCGCCATTGGGATTGGTTTTTTTTTTTGCTATATAAATGAAAATGTCCAAAAATGTTGAAAAAAAGTGTTTTTCTTATAAAATTTTGCAAATAAATAATCTTTCTTCACAAATCTTGGCCAAAATGTATTCAGCTATGTTTTTAGTAAAACAAAATAACCCACATTAGGTTATAACTAAAAATTATAATTTAAAAAAAACATTTTTTACATTTTTATTTTTTCATATTATTATGTATGGTTTTTTTTTAACATACTGTCACCCTAGCAGTACAGTGTCACCATAGTGACACTGTACTACTTGTGGGGGGTGATGAAGATTTTATTTTTACTCTGATTGCTTTTATACCCATAAATCGCAGCTAGCTCATTATGAAAGACTTACCTTAAAATGAAGCCATCCAGCGGTGTGCTGTCATCACTGCAGAGGCTTCCATCTTCACCCTGTCTACCACTTTAACTCTGAGCGCCCCCTTAGCAAGGCTACCCATGTGGGCACGCTCCCAAACAAGGCTGTGTGTGTCCATAGGCACACAGAGTGCTGGTAAGCCATGCCCCCAGCTCCCTCCTCATAGGAGTTTGACTGACACCAGCATGGACCTATGGCTCCCACTGCTCTCATAGTCTCCTATGAGATTTTTGTACATATTTATTCAATTATTTAACATTTTGACATGGCACTTGGGTCCCTTCTAGGCAGCTTCCATTTGGACCATAGTATTGATACTTTGGTCATGAACTTGTTTGGTGCTTTTTCTGCTGCAAGGACCGCACTGACTGACTGAGTTGTCAGTAATATACTTTATGAACCTTTTGTATTTGTAATTTATTTATTTTGGATAGTAGAAAATTTAAATTTGTCATTTAGACAAACAAGGTGATTTAGTCTCCCTAGCAGTGAAACAAAGAGCAGTAAAGCCTTGAAAGGGGTTCTAGCTGCTTCCTACCCAATCTGAAACACAGAAAAATTATTTGGCTTTAGATACACTGTTTCTGACACCCAAGTCCCAACCCCGCCCCCCCCCCTCCCCACACTGACACACACACGCTGTCTCTAATTCTGTTATACATCGAAATGTAAGTGTTTGTCCCTCTGTGTGATTATAGTTCCCATTTTCCAGGCCATTCCAGCTGGATTTGTTTGTTTCTTTTACCTCCCAGTAGTCCCTCTTTTGAAACCAAATCCATCTGTCCTGCGTTCCTCCATAGGTGCCCCTCTTTTTGGACAGATGTGTAGACCTGTATAATAAATGCAATACTTGAAGTAACATTAAACCTTCATTTTTAAAAAAAATAAAAATAACAAACATATTATACTTACCTTCTCTGTGCAACGGTCTTGCACAGAGCAGCCCCAGTCCTCCTCTTCTGGGGTCCCCCGCTGGTTTGGACTTAGAAAATGCAACCAGTTCCCAGAAGACCTCCTGCTCTCTAGTTCCTATGTCACCTTCATCCATGCTCGCCTCCAGAACTTCTCCTGAGTTTCTCCCATCCTATGGAACTCTCTACCCCAATCTGTTCATCTGTCTCCAAATCTATCCACCTTTAGACGATCCCTGAAAACCTTTCTCTTTAAAGAAGTCTATCCTGCTTCTACCTAGTAAACCGCCATTTATTTCCTCCATCAGCTCATCCCCCCCACAGCTATTACCTTTTGTATCACTCCACCCTTCTTCCTAGATTGTCAGCTCTAACGAGCAGGGCCCTCTGTTTCCTCTTGTACCAAATTGTATTGTAACTGTAATGTCACCTTCATTTTGTACAGCTCTGCGCAAACTGTTGGTGCTATATAAATCCTGTATAATAATAATAAAGATGATGTGACCAATGAAGATGGTGGTGAAGGACCTGGCATGCGGTGGCTTTGGGCAGAACAAAGCTAAATATGCTGGGCGGGTGTAGAACAAAACGTTACACTCACTTTGCCTGCTGTCTAGTAGATGGACCCATAGATGAGCTAACATGCATATCACGTGCTAAAAGTTAATTGAACAGCAGGAAGATTGAATGTGGCTTTTCATGTGACTTCATGGGAGAGAGATTGGTAAAGCCCAGTTATTTTTTTCCTGTTCCCCCATCAGATGTAAAAAAATAAATAGCCTAAGCTGCAAAACTCATCTTCAAACCTGAACACTTGCTGCAGGTCATTGACTTACCCCAGGCTCACACTTATGCAGATTTCAGTGCGTTATCCAGTTTGCAAAAACACACTACAGTCCATTTAACATGGCTTCCTATGGATCTAGTACACATCTGTGCGTTTTGAGCTGGTGCTTTTTTTTTTCCTAAAGGGTCAGGGACATTTTTTTCCTGCAGTAGATTGCGTTTTGCGTGTAATAGACTTCATTGGACCCGCACCAAAAACTCAAGTGTTGCGCTTTTTATGCATTTTGCCTTTTCTTTTTTTTTTTGCTAATAGGAAAGTATGACTGTTCTGTTCATGTAGTGTGACTTTTTGATGTGACTTTGATGCTACTTGAGTGCCAGAGAGTTTAAAATTGCATCAAAGTCACAGCACATGAACAGAACTGTCATACTTTCCTATTGGCCAACAAAAATACCAAACATAAAAAAAAACGCATCAAAAACACATTTAAAAATGCAAAATGCACTGCAAAATGGGCCAAAAAGACATACCAACTGCAACCTGCATATATGTAAACCTAGCCTTAGAAAGTATAGAAACCATTGGATCAGCATGACAGTCAAATATCAGTTATAGAATTCATTCAGCAATGGCAGCCTATGTATTTCTCTCATTACAGGTTTCCTGGCATAAAGGCAGAGTCAACACTTACCTGTAAACTTGTAGAAGGCCTCTATGTCTTGTATAGATGTTTCGGGGAACCCCAACAGAGATTTCAAGAGCGGGTGTTCTCTATTGGTGCCTTCTTTCCATCTCTTCACTGGTCTCCCCTCCTCTGCAGATGATGAAGGATGTTGTGCTTTTCTCTTCATCATCATACTTCTGTCCTAATCACAATGCACAGGGTTTGTAACTGAGGGATGTAGGTGTATGTCCTGTCTGATGGTATGTTACAGTACTGACCCCCCAACCCCAAAATGCAACTTTAAATCTTAAAACAACTTTATTTATAGATATATTATCACTAAGTAACAGAAATCAAAGAACTGTAAAGGCAAACCCGATACAAACTGTCCCCTAACCCCCCCTCACAGCTGTAGCCAACTGCTCCCCCACCCCCAAACTCCCCAAAAACACCTAATCTAAACTTTTAAACAAATATCAATTCTATTAAATAAATACAATCAAAAAGAAATTGAAAATCGATAAAATTAAGCAAGCCTGTTCAGCGATCCGGGTCTCTTCTGTCTTCAGACAACGATGCGAGCACCATCCAGCTCTGAAGGGAGAGTGAAGTGACAGTTGGAGCTGACCTGTGACAGTTGGAGCTGACCTCAGGTCACATGACCTCAGCTCAGGTGCAGCCTGTTGCTATGGATCATTCTTCTTAGTGATCAGATGATTGGACCTAATAAATAAAAAAATATATACAGTACATATATTGTATATTTTATATATAGCTATATCTATCTACAGTATAACATTTTTTTTTTCCTCCTAGCTTTGGCTAGGGGAGTATACTATCTATCAATCTATATACAGTAATATATATATATATATATATATATATATATACACACACACTTTTTTGTCTATTTTATTCCCCCCTAGGCTAGGGGAATATTATATATATATATATATATATATATATATATATATTTATTTACTTATTTTTCCCTAGGTAGGATTGGACCTAATAAATAAAAATATATGTACAGTACATCTGTCTATCAATATACAGTACTATATATATATATATATATATATATATATATATATATATATATATATATATATATATATATATATATATATATATACAGTATTTACTGGCGTATAAGACTACTTTTTATATTTAAAAATATACCCCAAAAATTGGGGGTCGTCTTATACGCGGGGTATAAAATGTGAACCTTGAGTTTGTTTGGGTCAAGCTGGCTGGATGTGTGGTAATACTGTACATACAGTATACTGTGCTGAGCCAAGCAAGCTGGCTCAAAACAAATGTCCCTATGACAGATTAATCTGTCAGCCCGCTGGATGTGCGGTATATACAGTATACTGTGCTGAGCCAAGCGGTTTCAAAATGTACCGGTCTGTCCCTACTGTAATCAGCCCGCTGGATGTGTGTATGTACGGTAGCTGCAGCTACATACAGTATACACTGGGCCAATCACGGCGAGTGATGTATTCTACTAATGAATACAGAGCCTGCTCGGATTGGCTGAGTCAGAGAGGTGGGCTGATGTCACAACCTCAGACAATCCGAGCAGGCTTTGTATTCATTAGTAGAATACATCGCTTGCCGTGATTGGCCCAGTGTATACTGTATGTAGCCGTAGCTACTGTACATACACACATCCAGCGGGCTGATTACAGTAGGGACGTACCGGTACGTTTTGAAACAGCTTGGCTCAGTATACTGTATATACCGCACATCCAGCGGGCTGACAGATTAATCTGTCATAGGGACATTTGTTTTGAGCCAGCTTGGCTCAGCGCGGTATACTGTATGTACATTACTGCACATCCAGCGGGCTGTATATATACTGATATACTGTATACTGTATGTAGCCGAAGCTGCCGTATTACCGCACATCCAGCGGTAATCATCTGATTTGGAATTTGATCCATAGGATGACTGTCTTACAAATGTATCACAAGATGTCATTCATGAACTTATGATGTCAGAGGATGAACATGATGAGGATTTTTAAAGATTTTAAGTACCGGTAAGTCATAACCGTTTCAATGAAAAAATCTGATGTTTTTAAATGGTGTTGCCTCGGAAGGGGGGTAGTCTTATACGGCAAGTATAGCCCAAAACCCAGTTTTTAACTGGAAAATTAGGGAGTCGTCTTATACACCCAGTCGCCTTATACGCCAGAAATACGGTATATAATGATGCGGCACTGCACTGCACTAGTGACAGTATGTAAAAAAACAAAATGTGAAAAAAAATTCTTAATTTTTCAAAAAAAGTGACAAAAAATTACAAATTTGAAAAATTTTCCATGCTGCTTACTAAATTTTCCAAAAAGGGGTCATTTGGGGGGTATCTACTGCCCTGGCATTTCCAGGCCTCAGGAATGAGGCCATTAGTATATCATGATTTTTTTTTGCCTTCTGTATCCCAATTGGGGAAATTACCTTTCCCTTCTCAGGAGGTAAGGCCATAACATCATGAACCCACAGTGTTTTCTCAGTCATCTGTGTTAAATGACACTGGGCATCATTAACCAGATCCCGCCCGGCCTATAGCAGATTGACAGCCAGGCGGGGCTTTCGTGCCTCCGGTTGGACGTTATATGACGTCCTCCCGGTCACGCCTCTCATGTGCCCCTGGAAGCACACAGCACGGTGCTTCACCGATCAGGGTAAAGAGCCAATGACATTGGCTCTTTACCATGTAATCAGCTGTCTCCAATCACAGCTGATCACATGTAAACAAATGCTGTCACTGTCTAAGGAAAGGAAATCCAATAGCTGGTTTTCTGTGACAGGGGACATGGGACTTTCACACTGATAATCAAGGCACTGATCATCAGTGCAGCCTCATCAGTGCCTCTTCATCGGTGTAGCCTCATCAGCGCGCATCAGTGAAGAAGAAAATATTTGCAAATTATTTTAAAACAAAAACTAAGAAAAAGGGTTTCTTTCAAAATTTTCAGTCTTTTTTCATATGTTTAGGGAAAAAAACAGTGGTGATTAAATACCGCAAAGAGAAAGCTCTATCTGTTGCAAATAAAAATGATAAAAATGTAATTTGGGTACAGTGTTGCATGACCACGCAATTGTCATTGAAAGTGTGACAGCACTGAAAGCTGAAAAGTGCCCTGGGCATGAAGAGAGTGAAAGTGTCCAATATTGAAGTGGTTACACCCTGAAGCCTGGGACATCCATTGGCAAAAAATAGGTTTTCAGGTGACTGCTCCAAATTGAAGGTTAGTATTGCCAACCCATAGGTTACTTTTTACAGAGCATTTAAAAAAAAAATCTGAGCTCTGAATGGTCACCTGCAATTTAGTGCAATGACTGCTGCCATACTATTACATATGCATTACTTGTATCTTTGATGGCACCTGGTCATAATAATGCATCAGGTAATAATAGAATATTTTTCAGTTCTGCATGGAAGCACTGGCTTCATATTATTTCAAACCCATTCAATTATATAGTTTTTTGGTTTTTTTTTTTTAAGTTTGCTTAGCAGTTTTAAAAATGACTATGTTGTGCTGAAATGTCAGTCATTACAAATGAAAAATGCATGACTGATCTTTTGTGCAGGAAAATGTAAATTCTCTTGTCCAAGGAAGGTAGTAATATATGACACACAGTTTAATATGCATAGTGTGTTTGGCATTTAATTGCTGGAAATGACTGAAATTGCTTAGCGTGGAAAATGGCTGTCTGAGCAATACAGCAATTTGTTGTTTTAAGTGCACTTGTGAACAGCAGGTAACAGGGAATTGTTACTATACTCTAACTGAAATTTAAAAGTAATGCTTAAGAAAGCTTCTTCAGTGTCAGAAAGAGAGGCTGTCAAGTGTCAACTCTTTTTAAAAAACGTCCTCCGAAAACACATTGGTCGGCTGATTAATCCACTGACTTATATATCTCAGGAACTCCATATGAGACACTTCACTACCACCTTCCTCTTTGTTTGAGGCAAATTCTTGTTTTTTGCATTATTAAATGCTCTTATAATGTCTCTAATATAGGGGTGATACTAGGGATTCAGGTGCAGAGATATCAGTCCTGGAGCCCTCACCAAAACTACACTATGTTGTCAAAGGCCTGTGGTTACTTGACCATCACACCTACCATATGTCCAAAAGTATGTGAGTTCAGGTGTTTCTGGCGAAGGGTACTCTTAATGTTACAGCATACAAAGACATTTTAGACAGCTGTGGGCTTCTTACTGCATGACAGCAGTTTGGAGGCGGCCTTTTTCTGTTCTAGCATGATTCTGTTACTGGGCACAAAGCTGCCCCATAAAGGCATGGGTTTGTGATGGAGAAACATGGGTAGCTTGCCAAAAAGTGTTAACCTAACCCCTTCAAGATAACTTGCAGTGCTGATTGTGAGCTAGGCCTCTGTGTCTAACAACGGTACCTAACCTCACAAAAGTTATTTTGGCTCAGTGGGCACATATTCCTGCAGAGACACTTTAACATTTTTTGTTAGGTTTTATCCAGAGAGTGTTGGTTGTTCTAGCCCCAAAGAAGGAGCAAGGGGACAATCCATAGTTTTGAAATGAAATGCATCACAAGCCCATATAGGTGTGATGTCCACAAAATTCTGGCCATATAGTGACCAAAACCGAAAATTCAGGTTGCACTTGGCTGAAAACCAACACTGAAATGGATGGGTTTTTAAAAAAAAAAAAAAATTATATTTACAATTGCATTATATTACACTTTTTAATTAATATGAATTTAAATGAATATGAATTTAAAAAATGCAATCCAGTAACGTAAATTAGCTTTCATTAAAAGTAACACACAATATATATATAATTAAAAAACTTTAATGGAGGCAATTTTACATTGAAGTCAATATGAGTCATTTTTGGATTGAAATCAATGGGATACAATTTTTCCTTTTAAGTCAGTAGGACATGGTTTTTCTTTGAAGTAATTTATCTTTATTGCCACTTTTTTTTTTTTTTTTTTTTTCTGTTGGCAAAACGCTGAAAACCCTATTTTCGGTGGCCGATATATAGGTGCATCACTAATATGGAGAATTGGAAATGTGCAAGCATCCATCCAAAGCTGAAATGTTAGGTTTCAGAGGACTTTGACTGTAACATGAAGAAGAAATAATAAAGTGTGCATCCATATATTTTTACACAGTTTTGAGTATTTTTGGAAAGAGGGGGTGTCGTACAGCGTACTGGTGACTGCAAGTTTATCTGAAGAGCGTCGGCTGTTATAGCTGCAAAGATGAAGCAGGGTCACAGTCCATAGTTGTGGAATTAAATGCCTATCAAGCCCAAATAGGTGTGATGTCCACAAATTTCTGACCATATAGTGTATAAGGAGTAGTGGTGCACTGAAATGAAAATTCTGCACTGAAACCAAAAATTCAGTATGCACTTGGCTGAAAACTGAAACCAAAATGGACATGTTTATATAATATATATATATATATATATATATATATATTATACATAATTGTTCAACTTTTTAATGAATATCATGAATTTAAATGAATATGAATCTAAACAGTCCAATAATGTAAAATAACTTTATATGAAAGTAACACACAAACATTGAACAAAAAAATAAAATTAACCACACACCACATATAGTGCTCAGCATAAGTGAGTACACTCCAACAGATTTGACAGGAAACCTTTCCTTTCAGAATGAACATTTCCTATGGGACATTATACTACAAAATACTCCCAACAAATGCGGGCCATTGATTGCAAACAAGATTTTTTCATCTACACACACAAAAAAGTATTTTTCCTAACAATTTCATTCAAGACCATGTTGCGAAAATGAATACACCTCAATGAAATTCTTAGGATCAAAGTTTTGAGGTGAGAGGCGAATCTAGCCGTCGGTTGGATTTTTCTTTACCAGCAGTCACTTATATCAGCACGAGTGTTGGATTGGAATACGTGATATCATCCACTCATTGGACTTTGGAGCACAGATCAGACTTTTAGTTTGATCTAATTAGTGTGTTGTTTGCACATTATTTGCACATTTTTTTTGTCACTTTTTTTGCTTGATGCATGTATATTCATTGCACCCATTGAGGTTTAAATATATATTACATGTATTGATGTTATTTATCCTCTGTTATATATTGTGGCACTAGTATTTTTAATATATATTTTTCAATACATGTTTATGCACTGGTCCTATGTAGGTTTCATACATTCTATATTTGCAGTGGTGTTGACGGATCACTGGTTTTACTGGACTGTTATTTACTTGCACGTTTTAGTCCAGTTGTAGAACACTATTATTTGATGTAGTGTATCTACGTGTCACATTGCATGGTGTTATATTGTTTCACAGGTACTTCACATTTTTTTGATTGTGGCACTTGTTTGTGATTATTTATTTTATTGGTGTCACCATTTTGTTTTATTCTACACAGTCTGTTTATTGGTTATTGAGCACATAAGGGTACTTTTTCTATATATTTTTCTATATATATTTTATATATTATATATGTAAGTAGCGCTACATTTATTTATTCATTTAAATCACAGATCACGGGTATATGATTTAATGTTAGCAGCTTCTCTTAATAGGGTACTTATGTAAGGATATTAGCGCAGGAGGTTCACACCACTACTAATTTTGAATTAAAGTCAATGGGGGAGGCGTTTTTGCATTGAAGTCAGTAGGGGGCGTTTTTGCATTGAAATGAATAGGGGTCATTTTTGCATTGAAATAAAGGGGATGCAGTTTTGCACTGAAGTCAATTATCATTATCGGAACTTAGTTTTTTTTTCCTATTGGCAAATCGCTGTCAACCTTATTTTTGGCGACTGATATATCAGTGCACCACTAATAAGGAGAATGAGAAATTTTCAAGCATCCATCCAAAGCTGAAATGTCACGTTTCAGAGGACTAAGACTGTAACATGAGGAAATAATAAATGAAGTGTGCATTTGAACCATAAATAGAACTATGATGGTGGTATAAATGCTGTAATTCAGTTTGCAGCACCATCCATATAATATTACACAGTTTTGAGTGTTTGTGTTTGAGGGGTGTTGAATTGCCTGCTGGTGAATGAAAGTAGAAGGATGCCAAAATTGATACCTGGTAATGCTTCATGTTGGGGTGGTCCACCCCTGTACTTTATATCTGGAGTCTTCATGACTTGATGCTGTTATTTCCAACAACATTCCCTAGTTTGGAATAATGTTTCCTAGAAAGATACCTCACTTTTAACATGACATAATTTTTGACTCACAGCATGCTCTCTTAAAATAGAAGGTTTCATATTAGTAATTCCAGCATGAGTACAGAAATCAAGGTCCTAATTTCTAATCTGATCCCTGACAAATATGTGTGCCTTGTGAACAACTACACATCCAGACCTACTGGTGTATAGCTCACTTAGAGCTTTTTATATAATTTTCCAGATTGTTTGATGTTTTTTGATCCTTATTAACCTGAGGAATAGAACACATGACTCTAAAGGTATGGGGTTTATGGGGGTCAGTTAAACATGACAATAAACTTGGGATAAGGTGGGCCAAAAGGAAGGATTTTCTGGTTTATTCTGAGCATAGCTTTTATGGAATCTTGCGTTTGAATCATATTTCAAACTTGTTTTCTTCTTTTAATGATTAAATAAAACATGCTAATCAATTTAAAAAAATCTGTTGTGGAGGTTAGTTTACTGTGGCCCTCTAAAGCAATTTAATCTTGTTCTATGAGAGTTGTAGCGTGCACAGTGGTACATGTGCATAAGTGTCAGTGGGCCCACATATGTTTCCTTTCATATTAAATTGTAGCACAGAGATGTTAACCAGTCACATCAGAGAATGGGACTCCACCTTGAAATTTATTTTCATGCAGTAAAATGAATGCTTTTTTTTTCAAAAATAGACAAGTTTTAATAGGCCTTCAGTTAAATGATGTTCTGAATATGGCTAGATGCTGATTTGTTAACTTACATGGCTCATTCCTTTTTTGGAACCGGATTGTTAATCATGTTGCAGTAACAAGCAAGTGTGTAGTCCAACCTGATAGCATCTTAGAAACTAAAATAACTCTTCTAATTGAACTGCCCCACCTACTCCAGCGAAGCTTTTTTATATATATATATATATATATATATATATATATATATAGGCTTTTTTTTTTATTAATCTTGTCCTAAGAGATGTCCAGTCACTCCCTGCTGTTTGGTGTCTATTGTTGTCAGGACAGAAAGTAAGGAGAAATCTTATTATAGAGAGTAGTAAAAATCTGACAGAGTTTCTATACCTCACCTACAATAACAGATCAGCACTGCTCAACCATGACCCGCTGAGGAAACTGGTGACCAGACTTCAGTGTCTCCACACTTGTGCAGCTTCAGCATTCAAGAAGAAATTCAGCTGGCAACGAGGTGTCACCCAAGTGACAATACAAAGTGAATACACTAATGTGTTTAGGACATCAGGCCTTATCATAGTATCTAGCCCTTACTCTTTACCTGAAGTTCCACTTTATGTACACCAGTTAAACTTCAGCAGGGGCTGATTCCAGGTGTCATGAAATTGTATTTGGATTCTGAAGCAAAATTTTCCAAGTACAAATCTCAATCATTAAACTGTATCTAAACCCAACAACAAAAATGTAATCTAATGCAGCTTACCAGTACTTACAATGCCTTGAAAAAGTATTCATACTCCTTCCACAATATTCCACATTTTCTCATGTTATAACCTAAAACGTAAATGTATTTTATTGGGATTTTATGTGATAGACCAACACAAAGTGGTACATAATTGTGAAGTGGAAGGAAAATGATAAATGATTTTCAAATTTTTTTACAAATATCTGAAAAGTGTGGCGAACATTTGTATTCAGCCCCCTTTACTCTGATATCCCTAACTAAAATTTAGTGGAACCAGTTTCCTTCAGAAGTCACCTAATTAGTACATAGAGTCCACCTGTGTGTAATTGAATCTCAGTATAAATACAGTTGTTTTGTGAAGCCCTCAGAGGTTTGTTAGAGAACAGTTGTGAACAAACAGCATCATGAAGGCCAAGGAACACACCAGACAGGTCAGGGATAAAATTGTGGAGAGGTTTAAAGCAGAGTTAGTATATAGAAAAATAGCCCAAGCTTTGAAAACCTCTCTTTTCAATCCATCATCCAAAAATGGAAAGATTATGGCACAACAGCAAACCTACCAAGACCTGGCTGTCCAACTAAACTGACAGGCGGGGCAAGGATAGCATTAATCAGAGAAGTAGCCAAGAAGCCCATGGAAACCCTGGAGGAGCTGCAGAGATCCACAGCTCAGGTGGGAGAATCTGTCCACAGGGCAACTATTAGTCATGCACGTCACAAATCTGGCCTTTATGAAAGAGTGGCAAGAAGAAAGCCATTGTTGAAAGAAAGCCAAAAGAAGTCCCATTTGCAGTTTGATGACAGAATTATGTTGAGGGGATTCTTTTCTTTAGCAGGGACAGGGAAGCTGGTCAGAGTAAGATGGATGGAGCCAAAAACAGGGAAATCTTAGAAGAAAACCTGTTAAAGTCTGAAAAAGACTTGAGACTGGGGCAGAGGTTCACTTTCCAGCAGAACAACGACCCTAAACATACAGCCAGAGCTACAATGTAATGGTTTACATCAAAGCATATTCATGTGTTAGAATGGCCCAGTCAAAGTCCAGACCTAAATCCAATTGAGAATCTGTGGCAAGATTTGAAAATTGCTGTTCACAGACGCTCTCCATCCAAACTGACACAGCTTGAGCTATTTTTCAAAGAATGGGCAAAAATTTAATTCTCTAGATGTGGAAAGCTGGTAGAGACATCCCCAAAAAGACTTGCAGCTGTAATTGTAGCAAAAGGTGGTTCTACAAAGTATTGACTCAGGGGGGCTGAATACAAATGCACGCCACACTTTTCACATATTTATTTGTAAACAAATTTGAAAACCAGTTATTTTCCTTCCACTTCACAATTATGTGTCACTTTGTGTTGGTCTATCACATAAAATCCCAATAAAATAAATTTACGTTTTTGATTGTAATGACAAAATGTGGAACATTTCAAGAGGTATGAATACTTTTTCAAGGCACGGTAAATGTGGTGGCAGCATTAGTTCCCTTTTTCAGATTTTTTTTCCTTTATTCTCAGCTTGTGATCCTGCTAATAACAGACTTCCTGTCCTAAGGTTACAATGCTTACTCGCCGCCCTGTATTCATGAAGGAACAGAGATATCACTTTAGGCTACTCTCCCAGTTTGGACTACAAGCACCTTTTTTTCTCCATTACATAGAGGAGGAAGCTTTTGTAGTTCAAAAAAGAGAATGGGGAAAGTTGATAACATTGTTTGAAATTTCAGTTTAGTGCACAGGAAATTACAAGGTTACTGAATTCATATCTGGATCAAAGGGTAATTTTCTATACTTGCCAAAAATATGTTTAGCCTGAAAAAAGAAAACTAATGGAGCCATGATATCTAAGAACTGGTAAGCTGCAATATATGTGATGTTTCTTCTTGGGTTTTGATAATTTCCTCACGTCTATGCTAAATGGTGAGCGTTGAAACAATTTTACCCAAACAAAGTCATCATTCTCTAAAATGATTTCCCTTTGTAAGATGGCAGCAATCTTTCTGTTTATGCGTTCTGTTGGGAATAATACTTAAAAAGTAATAACACATTAATGTGCTTCGCTTTCTACTCAAAGCCATCAAAGCTTTTCTTAATCTGACTGGAGATATTTCTCCTCAGAAATTACACCGCACTCATAAATTGTAGAAATGAATAAATCAATCGTCTCGATAGAGGAACTTTCAGGCTCTTTGTACTTTTTCATTAAATGCGTGCACAGAAATGTACTTACTGTACATTGTATTGTAGCCAATATCTTACTAATGACTTTTACAATTTGTCCTGGAACCTTAAAGCATTAAAATGTTTACAAATAAAAAACCCTTTTTCTGATAATAGAAATCCGTTCTTTAATTGGCTAAAATACAAATTCTCTTTTGTCTACACACAGTATAAAGTACCTGCCACTTATACATCCATTTTGACGGTGGTGCTTGTGCTTAGATTGATTCACTCAGAACTAGTGACACCATCTGGCAAAATATCTGTTTGTCTTGGCAGACCTTTTATCTTCATATGCACTGAACTGAAATCTCAAACAATGTTATCGGAATTCTCAGTTCTTTTCTGTGAACTAGTGAACACCTTCCACCACTGTTATGCAGAGGGATAGGTTTTTGCCATCAAAATTAGGAATTTTTGAAAAACAAATGTGAAATAATAATTATTCTTGCGTGTTATTTTTGTGAATTGAGCCTAATATGTGAATTGCTTGACAGTCATGCCCAAGCCTTCAGTGGCTTAATCAATTTGTCCTATAAAATTATCATGAGCATGGGACTCCTGAAGGATAAATGTATGCACAATTTTATATAAAGCCTAGCTTCACTATTTTTTATTTATAAAATATGTCCCCTCCACAGCTATGCCCCTCCTGATTTAACAAAATTGTTTCCAAAATACTGCCCAAAGTCCTTCTCCAGTTTCCAGCCTTGGATTGAATGAAGTGTTGTTCTTTTCTCCTTATTTTGCTCCCATGATGTCACCACATTACTTGGACTTCTGATGGATGCTACTGTTGGTCATTTAAACACTCGCTATGCAAACTTGAGAAAGGCCGCCCTGAGAAATGTCATGCAGCCAGTGTTGGAGTACATGTTGTGAGGAAGTTGCAGCCAATTAGGTGTCAGAAGATATGGCTAAGTGGTTAGCACTTCCACCTTGGCAGCATTAGGGTCCTTGGTTTGAACTTTAACTACAGCACTATCTGCATGGAATGTGCATGTTCTCTCTGTGCCTGTGTGGGTTTCCTCCGGGTACTTCAGTTTCCTCCCACACTCCAGATAGTGCTGGTTAATTGGCTGTTGTCTAAATTGGCCCTAGTATGTGCATGTATGAATGTGAATTGGGACCTTGGATTGTAAGCTCCTTGAGAGCAGAAAGTGTTGTGAATGTAAAATATATTTGTAAAACACTGCTTTACATATCTGCAATACCTTTACCTGTAAGAAAATAAATAAGCAGTGCTGAGATTGTAACAAAGGAGGAAAAAATGGAAGTTGTTGACAAACTATGCTATCAGTGGCTTTCAGTTAGAAATTGCATGAATTTGCAAAAGCTTTCAGACTGCTGTCAGGAGGCTGCCAGATTACCTTATTACAGAGATGGACTTCCATGCTAAAGGGATTCCTGGATCTCCCTTACTGGAGAGTATGGGCACACAACCGTGGGGGGCAAAAGCATTATTCCTAAACTAGGATCACCCCTTTTGCTCAAAACATTTTCTTTCCTTCGTGTTCCTTACCTGGCTTGCAATAATTGGACAGTGTTTAACCAAAACATTAAAATAATCAGCGCAAAGGACAATCAGTGCAAAGCGTCCCTTGTGCTACTGGCTGTAAATTTAGTTGAAACCTTCATTCATCTGATTCCCCACCAACACAACCATAGTCACATGGTGCTAAGGGGGTTAATACAAGTGGGAGACATGACATATTTTCTGCCCCCTCCTCCATCCATACAAACTATACTGTAGCTTCTATGAATAAAAAGCATAGAAGAAATGGGAAGGCATAGCCAGCACTCTTGATGGCTAAATATGACAAGTCCCTTGGCTCATTTAACCCAAATGACCTGGAAGATTACCACTGTGGGGGTAGGGGGGGGGGGGGTTCAGAGGACTGAAGATTCCAAATTCTAAATTTGAAGCCAGCAACACAAGGAGCACTTCATATTGCTTGTAGCTACTTTTTCTTATGATGATTTTTTAAATAAATGACTAAACTTTCACACGGGAGTTTCGTATATGTCCCTTTTTCATCTGTCCGATTACGGGTGAAAAACTGACACCCATGTATTTCTATGGACTATTGAATGTAAACGGTTGATTGTCTGTTTACATCCATTACTGTCCGTATCCTGTAACATCTGTTTTTTTTAATGGAAGAAAACCCTTTTTTCCTTCCATAAATAAAATGGAATGGACAAAAACGGATGTAAACGGACAAAAAACAGATGTAAACGGATGAAAAACTGATGTAAAAACAGATGTAAACAAGAAAAACTGTTGCAAACGGATGCAAAATGGATGTAAACAGGTGAAAACCCTAATGTAAACTGATGAAAAACGGATGTAAACTGATAAAAAAAAACGGATGTAAACGGATTTATTTTTGCTTGGCAAAAACGTGACTGAACTGATGAAAAAAGTGGAATGCCGTGTGAAAGGGGCCTTAGACTTTAACTGTCTTCTCCTCACATTCTGTAGATGAACTTTCTCCTCCATGATGTCAGGTGTTGTGGGAAAGATTGAGGTTCCTAAACAGCTAGCTGCTGATGTTAGAGGAACTTGTTGCTGACAGCTCTGGTCCCTACCACTGATCATAAAAAGTGAATGTTACATTCACTACTTTTCAAATATGTTCCTTAGTCAGCCAATACTTAATGGTCACGTGCAGGTTTTAGGTTCATTTATAAAAAAACATTCAGCCTGCAGGTGCCACTGTGGCCTGAAGATGACAGTGGACATCTATTTAATACTGTAATTGTCAGATACAGTATTTTAAAATATTATGTAAGATTGCTTTTAAAAATATATATTTTAATTGTTTATTTTTAACGAATTAAAAAATGCAAAGTGAGTAAATAAAAGAAAAATTTAAATAAAATCAATATTTGGTGTCACTACCCTTTGGCTTCAAACCAGCATCAGTTTTTACACTTGCACAAAGCCAGGGATTTTGTAGGATTAGAGTTAGTTATAATTACCAAGCAGGTGCTAATGATCATCAATGTCATACCTAGGTTTTTTCACATGCGCCTAAAACCTTTGCACAGTAGTGTGATATATATATATATATATATATATATATATATATATATATATATATATATATATATATATATATATATATATATATATATATATAATATATATATAAATATAAAATTTTTTTTTTTCTTCTGCTGTTGATATTGTCAGCCTATGATAAAGGAAAGACAGAGCTTGTCTTTAAACAGTGTACTAAACAAATGCCTAAATAATAAAAATCGACATAGTAATCATAGAGTTATAATCCAGTTAACTGAATAGTGTTGATGCTGCTAAATTTGGTCTGGGCATATAGGCATCTGTGAGTTCTGGTCAAAAGGTGCGGTAAACTTGCATGAGATTACTGTATCTCTGCTGATAGAGATAAAAAATTGTGTGACTGACAGAAAATGCACACGCAAAGGGCACCATAGGCAGTAAATATAAATAGCATCTCCAAAGCTGAATACCTCGCTAGCCTAATAATAATTTTTTTCAAAACACTTTACCTTCGTTTTTGCTGCATTTTTGTGTTTTTACTTTTTTAGTTTTTCTTGTTGCTAGGCAGATTTAAAATGCAAACCGCAAAAAAAAAAATGCATCATAACAAAGCAAAAACGCACTACATGCTTTTTTGCCGCATTCCCATTGAAGTCTATTGAACCAAAAACTCAACTTTTTGCATTAAAAAAAGTCCCTGACCCTTTCCCAAAAACACACCAGTTGAAAACGGAGATGTGAACATGTCCCATAGGAAATCATGTTAAATGGACTATAATGGAACGCACATGTACTTATTTAAGTTGAAGAAAAAGAATGAACTGGAATACATCAAAAACGCAGTGGCGAGCGTCAAAAACACGCATACAGAAACGTATCCGGACTGTGTTTCTATGGGGTGAACCGACTCTTATAGTGTATCATGCGTGCTTCACAAAATTACATAAAAATAGGAAGAGATACTCAACTGATTGGAGCTACACAGGATATAAACTGTATATCTTTATTTAACAACCCTTCCTAAGATCTGATCAGTGTGCTTGTCTTATGCAGGCCATAGACAGTTTATCGGCCAATTTTTCATCCGAAAAATGAAACATTGTTCGTTCTGTAAACAGATGTTGCCACCAATGATTGCGAAAATCGGCCGTTTTTCACGTATTTTCCAGCATGACCGATAAATGAAATGAGGAGGAACCGTGAAAATCGGTCAATGTCATTTCTTCACTAACAGTGCGAAAATCGGCCGATTATTCTTTTGGATGAAAAATCGGCCGATAAACGAACCATCTATGGCCTGCATTACTCATGCCAGTGGAGGGTGTTGAAGCACCTGTTTATTATCCACAATTGACAGCCTAATGGAATAATAATCATCAGCTGTGTTTATCATTTATATTCTCAATAAAAGTGTATCTAGACATAAATGTAATATTTTGCAGCATAACAGTTGTGGTGGGTATATTAGTTTTTTTTTGTCCAGAATTTTGTTTCCATTATTTTTATTTGGTGATCTACCCATAACACACTTCCTGTAGCAAATGAGTAACAGCCCTCATTTACTGCACTTTATCTTTGGAGGAGCAGTGTTGTCACCCTAGGACAGGAAGTGTGGACAGTGTCAGCAGAGCAGTGGACATGTCAGTACGGCAGAGGTTGGTGTCAGTAGGACAGTGTCAGTCAGTAGTAAGTGTCACTTGTCTCCTGGCATCCGATGTCACAATTTAAAAACAGTGTGACCATGCAGGGCTCTGCCAATACGGCCACATCATTTATTTACAGAGTTTTGTGAATGAATGAACTACAAGTACTGTTGACTGCTGCGGCTGACAGCTTATAGTTCCCAATGGACTGCAATTGCGCTGGTGAGCTCTCTCCTAGTACATAGATACTTCCTGCATTCAGTAACTGCCTTCCCATACAATCTGCTGATTGTAGGTGTAATGTTTTACAGGCTCCAGTGTAAAAAAATAAATAAATGCACATCTTTGATCCTGAAAAAAAGTTGTGCATTTATTTATTTTATTCTTAAAGGTAAAAAAAAATGTTTAGCCTTTACAACCACTTTGAAGCAGAACTATATGCAGATATAAAAAACACAGCAATTATAGCAATTAATGATTCATTTGAAAAATAATCAAAAATGGATTTTGAATGGCATCTGGTATAAATATTTGATTTTACCTTGAAATCAGTATCAGACTGAGAGAGGGAGGGTGGCACTATAGCTAATCAGGCTGTATGTGAACATGCGAGATTTGGGCAGCACAGTGGCTAAGTGGTTAACACTTCCGCCTTGCAGTACTAGGGTTGTTGGTTCGAATCCCAGCCACGGCACCACCTGCCTGGAGTTTGCATGTTCTCCCTGTGCCTGCGTGGGTTTCCTCTGGGTACTCCGGTTTCCTCCCACGCTCCAAAGACATGCTGGTAGGTTAATTGGATCCTGTCTAAATTGGCCCTAATATGTGTATGTATGAATGTAAGTTAGGGACCTTAGATTGTATGCTCCTTGAGGGTTAGGGACTGATGTGAATGTATAATATATATGTAAAGCGCTGCGTAAATTGACAGCACTATATAAGTACCTGAAATAAATAAATTTGCTGACTGGAGGAGAGAGCAGAATGAAGAGATGAATAACTCCTTTTGTTTCACTATCTGGCAGACGAAGGGAAGTGACCGAGATTTATTGCTTAACTGCAGTAGAGAAAAGACAGGTCACCAGACCTACTGTGCTGTGTGTGGAGCTCTGTAAATTTCTGGATTCATTGGGCAGAAATACAACTCCTCTGGCAGAAAAAAAAAACGTTCCATTGTACATTTTGCTGTTTGCTTGGAGTTCAGCTTTAATAACGCTCACGTCTAGTAATGATGTGGTAGAGCATAACTTGGCTCGTTTTTTTCATTATCTGTCTTACTCTGTGAGAGATCTGCTCATCTGTGGGCAGCCTTAGACCAGAAGTGATTTGTAAACATCTGTGTAGAGTTTTGTAGTCAACCTTGAAAGACAAAAGCTGGCATGCAGGATGCTTTGTTAAAGCAGAGAAAGAATTAAGCGCTTCATTTATTTCAGATAGTGTTTACCTACTCCGCTGAGTTTTATGACAGTGACCACAATCTAAATGTATTTGTTGAGCCATGGTAATAAACATAACCGTAAACCGCCGAGTGCTTAGATTGCACTGTTTGGCCTTCAGTCCAGGTAAAGAATGGGGCACCATTATAAATGATACGGCTTCTCTTTCTGTGACCAGATGCACAATTTATTCTATCTCCACTTTTATGGCAAATGTAATTATTGTTTAAATCTTTTGATGCCGACGATGGCATTTTGAAAACGAATGTCAATGTGCTTTAAAATTAACTTGCTGAAATATGTTTAATTTATTAGCATTCCACTGGACTGTGGAGAGGCTAATGAATGCTGTATGTGTCCTTGCAGGCTATAAACTGAAATAGCCAAATGCTGTTTGCTTTAATGTTTGGGGCTGTGCTCGGAAGAAATTTAGGCTATTTACGCTATGCATTATGATTATGGCGCCTAAAGAATTTGCCGTGGAAAAGGACCGCTTGGCAATGTTGCAGATTATAATGTAGGCCATTTTTACTCTGTTTGGGATGACATTCACCCTCCTGGTAAATTTTTGGTTAACATGACACTATCACCGCTGTGTAAATAACAGATTTAACATACCCCTATGAGATGCTGAGCAGTTTGTAAAGAATACTTTCTCCTATCAATCAATTGTCTTGTGTTTATACAGTAAATGAAGCTTGTCAATTTTATACCATCTCTAAAATGTAGTGTCCAAGGCTTTCTGCTTTTGAGAGCAGGAGCTGTTCCTCCTTGCAGCCCTAACATCACCACCTGCTGAGGAAGCCTTGCATTATCCGAAAAGGTAGCTTGTCTGCAAAAAAAACCTTGACAGTCAACAATGGAATGGGAATTTTAAACAAGCTATTCGTGTGGACACTTCACCTGTCTGGATTTTTACATGGCACATTCCATTGTTGACTGTAAGTGGCTCCATGTAGACATTCCTGCCTTTTCATATTGTACAATAAGTTCCCCAACATCTGATGACAGTCCATCACTTCCAGCCCACCACTTCCAGCCCACTGTCCAACATAAGATCCTAATGTTTGCTCCACATGACTCTTTTCACAAACTTCACCCTTCTAGCTACTCAATTTCTGTACCGTTCTATTCTCTGTATTGTAATATTTTGTACAACAGGGGTGTCGGCACGGGGCCCACTCACACTGCTGTAGCAGATGATGCAAGTCTGAAAAGGTGGGTCACACACTGCTGGTATCATTCATAAGAAACGTTATTGGAGGCTGCTCATACAAAGCATGGTTCTGCCATGATGTGCTGTCAGAGCAGTCTCCAGTAAAGTTTCTTGTGGACGATACCAGCGGTGTTCAGCCCTTCTTTTTAACCGGCATGGAATTGTATTATCCTCCTAATAATTATAAGCAGGTGTTCAGAGCAACCCCGCCCCCCACCACCACCATCAGAAGTCAAGAACCCCCCATCCCACTCTCCTCTCTCTCACATCACAGTGCTCTCCCCTTACCTAGTGCTGCTGGCAGGAAGAAGCTGAGAGCGGAGCTGGGAAGCAGAAAGTGCAGGCTCTGGAGGGAGGACAAGAGGAAGGCTGGAGTCAGTTGTCAGAGTCTGTTGAATGCTGAGACCAGAGGAGGTGAAAACGAGGGGGATCCCGCAGCTGCAGGAGACGTGTGAGGGCCACATGAAATGGCCTAGCATGTCGGATTTAGCTAGCAGGCCTTGAGTTTGACACATGTGCTCTGCAACTTCTGCCCACACTGTCCTTTTCATCTTTTGCTAACTCTATTCTCTCCTTCTTTGCCTACTCTGTCCCCCCATCTTCATCCTGCTCTCTCCTCTCCATCTTCTGCCTGCACTGTCCTCTTTATTGTCTGTCTGTACTTTCCTCACCATCGGCTGCCTACTCTGTCCTGTTCAGTGCTTCCCACCCTGTATTCTCCATCATCTCTCTGCTCTGCCCTCTTACCTACCTTCTCTCATCTCTCCTTCATCTGCCTGGTCTGCCCTCTACATCCTCTGCCTGGTCTGCCCTCTCCATCCTATGCCAGTTTTGTCCTTTCCATCCTCTTCCTGTTCTGTTCTCTTCATCCTCTTCCTGTTCTGTTTATCCTCAGCTTGTTTTGTCCTCTCCATCATCCTTCCTGCTGTATCCTCTCCATAATCTGTCTGCCTTGTCTGTCCTCTGCATAGCCTGTCTGCCCACTCTGCCCTCTCCATCCTCTGCCTGTTCTGTCGACTTCATCTTTTGCTTGCTGTGTCCTTTGTATAATCCAACTTCCCACTGTATCCTTTCCATAGTCTGTCTGCCTTCTCTGTCCTCTGCATGGCTTGTCTGCCTGCTCTGTCCTCACCATCATCCGTCCAGTTGCTCTTCCTTGTCTGTCTTCCTGATCTGTTCCCTCCATCATTGATCCCCCCACTCTACTCTCTTCATCGGGGTAAGCAGCCTTAAAAAGATGGAGATCTACCTGAAAAGACATGAGAGAAGTCAAAGATCACTGGACACAGTGTCCTCTCACCACACCTGATTTAAACTTCTAATTGTCTTACTACCGTGTTGCAATCATGTGCATTGCACGGCAATCGTGGGTTTAAATCTGGTGATGAGACAGTCAGAGGAGCAGCAGTGCCTGCTGCACTTCTGAATGAGCCTTTAGTTGCATTTGGCAACGGCACCCTTAGGGCTCATTCACATGCAAAGTTTAGGGGTGGTAAAACTCTGTGGTTGAGTCATGGTTTTACGGCTCCCCAATCCCTACCTCCCTTTAGCTGCTGAGGCAGCAGCCAAAGGTGTACACATGCAGTAGCAGTTATTAAACCCCCTGTTGCTTTTGGTGGGTGCCATCACCTTCTAATCATGACCCATTCAAGTAAATGGGGTCACTCTGCAAACCCCTTACAACTGTATGCTTCTGCGGGGTCCAGGGGATTAAAGCAGGTGGTGAGAAACAACACAACACTTTCTGCTTTAACACTTTTGTTTGCTGTACGGCACAAGGTTGCAGGGCACTTGCAGAGCGGCCTGGTTCACTTGAATGGGTCTTGCTTGGCAAGTGCTACATCCACCAAACATGACAGGGCATATAACACCTACTATGGCATCTGTACACCCCTAGCCACTGCACATAAAGAGGGTGCGGTTGGAGCGAAGTGGTAAAAACATGTCCTTACTATGGGGTTTTACAACATCCCCAACTGAAAATGTAAATGAACCCTTACAGGCCAGTGCATCCGCTACTTTTGTGGGTTAGTTTTGCTTTGCCATAGACTTCTACTAAATCCTGCAGGTGTGGTGCACTTTCTGAAACCGCACCTGGACTTTTGCTAGCACTATCAGAAAGTGTGCCAAACCCACAGGATATGATAGAAGTATAAGGCTAAGCGCAGCAAACCCCCAGGATGTGATAGAAGTCTAAGGCTAAGCGCAGCAAACCCACAGGATATAATGGAAGTCTAAGGCTAAGCGCAGCAAACTCACAGGATATGATAGAAGTCTAAGGCTAAGCGCAGCAAACCCACAGAATATGATAGAAGTCTAAGGCTAAGTGCAGCAAACCCACAGGATATGATAGAAGTCTAAGGCTAAGTGCAGCAAACCCACAGGATATGATAGAAGTCTAAGGCTAAGCGCAGCAAACCCACAGGATATGATAGAAGTCTAAGGCTAAGTGCAGCAAACCCACAGGATATGATAGAAGTCTAAGGCTAAGCGCAGCAAACCCACAGGATATAATGGAAGTCTAAGGCTAAGTGCAGCAAACCCACAGGATATGATAGAAGTATAAGGCTAAGCGCAGCAAACCCACAGGATATAATGGAAGTCTAAGGCTAAGCGCAGCAAACCCACAGGATATAATGGAAGTCTAAGGCTAAGTGCAGCAAACCCACAGGATATGATAGAAGTATAAGGCTAAGCGCAGCAAACCCACAGGATATAATGGAAGTCTAAGGCTAAGCGCAGCAAACCCACAGGATATAATGGAAGTCTAAGGCTAAGTGCAGCAAACCCACAGGATATGATAGAAGTATAAGGCTAAGCGCAGCAAACCCACAGGATATAATGGAAGTCTAAGGCTAAGCGCAGCAAACCCACAGGGAAGCTGCAGGTGCACTGCACTGCACCTGGATGAAGGTAAACTGCAGTGCATTAGTGTGAAAGCAGCCCTATACTATTATTCCCAGTGTATTGCTTCACACTGACCTGAAGAGCTCTTCTTTTTTGCTGCTGAAAACGCTCAGGAGACCGCTAGCCAGGATAAGAGATGGAGTGCAGTTGGTATCACTCTGCATGGGACAGGAGCCAGTAATACAGAGGAGGCATCGGCTTATGTGGCTCTTGCTCCTTACTACAACTCCAACTTTACAAGTAGTTCCTCTGCATTGCACTCTCTGGGATGGCAGGTTAGCAAGCCCAAATCGTGATCTACCAGTCACCTGGCAACTATCTACTGGTATCTTTTATCCACTTTTTTTTGTATCAGCCCTGCTCTCTCCTTGTCTGCTCACCTTCTCTTTCCCTTCCTTCTTACTATGGCTTGATCTGCCCTTTCCTTCATCTACACGCTCTTTCCTCTTCATTGTCTAGTTGCTTGACTGTCACGCTGATGTAGTGATCTCAGTACTTTGGATCACAGATGTAGAACAGGTATGCAGAATAGCAGTTATGACTTTATGCTGAGTTTATTTGCTACATGCTTGTCTTCAGAAAGTGCTGGAGCTGGAGGCAATTAAATTGCCAGCATTTTCGAAAGGTCAACAATAGCAAAGTACAGTTATCCTTTAAAATGATCATTACTCACTGATAAAGGGCATACTAAGGAGGAGGCAACAAAAGCATTATAGCAGAAACCTATAAATGGGAGATGCCCCTGATAAAGAATATTCAGTATTTTGCATAATGTTGGGGTATAAAAGGTTTTTGTATAAAAATACTATATATATATATATATATATATATATATATATATATATATATATGTATACAGTAAGTAATCATCGTGTGGGACTCCTACTCCCTAGCAGGTGGTTTTATGCTTTAGAGTAAAATTGGAAAAAAAAAGGTTTTAAATAATGCCAGTTTTATTTCTTTAATGTTTTTTCATAGAGTAAAGTAAGTCAATAAACAATCTGAAAATTGTAGCATTTATGTTATCAGCATTTCCTTTCCTTTAAACTGATCTTGGATACCTCTTATCTGAACTACACAAGTCTACCCCAAGCATGCTATCTCAGTAAAGATAATTCCTGTCCTTTTGATAAGAAGCTGCTCATTTCCCACAGCTTGGCTGTCTGCTACTCATCACCCACAATTTTTTAGGACCACTTTACATTGGAAATAATAATAGGAAGATAATCAAAAATGATTATTATATAGTAATTAACCTGCGCCCAGGACAAGTGAGCAAATAATGTGTACTTAAGTTTAAAAAATGAAATGAAAAATAAAAAAGTCAAATGGCAGGCTGCTGCTTCTACAAAGGTATAACCTTCTCCTATAAACAACATACATATGAAAACGCTGCTAAAATACAATTGATAAGAAATGGCATAAACTGGATAACCATTATACATAAATTCAATAAATAAAGTCCTTGATGTGAAATATAAATGTGAAAATAATTATTAAATTGGTGCAAATAAACAATAGGTGATTCGTGCTCTGTGCTTTCCACCTCTGTGCCCACTAACTCACTAGCTATATTGGACTCTTATAATGAAACAAGAGTCATTAACACTTTGGTGGGGCATGTGGAGTCCTGCTGAGTCTTGTAGTCCTCCTAGTCCTTTGAATGATGCTTGTCATCCTCAACCATCCTGACATGGTAACATAATGTGGAGTATGTGCATGCAAAGAATGGAGGAAGGCATCCAAATAGTGTGATTCTGTTTATTAAATAGAAGTTGATACACATATATTGCACTCACATGTTTCCAGAGTAAAAATAGCATAAACGTCAGCTTGGAACGCAGTACACCGCTTGTGTGCTCCAAACACAGGTAGTGATGTCACTGTGGTCCGTACCTAATGCATTTCGCCACTCCCTCTGTTGTTTATTGGAAAAATGATTATTAATCAATTTAAGTGTTTCATTTTGCATCTTGTAACATCTGTGTGGATATCGCAAGTTTGTCAATTTGTCTTGACGGAATCTTTTACTTTATTCACAGTAGATGTCACCTTTGGAACTTGGATGTTAATGTAGGAGTAGTATAATTTAGTATTGACTGCAGTGCAATTGAGATATAGCACTTTAAGAGACTTTCTCCTATTTATTTAGCTTTTCCCACTTGCATGTTAATCAGTCTACAGACTAGGTAGTGGGATTATATTCTGCCATGCACCCTGACTGTGTGACACTAGTACCTTCCATTTAGTGCACATTCACATATATGTGGATTGGATGTGGTTTAAACCACATCCAATCCGCATGACATGTGAAATAACATTGCTTCCTATGGTGTCTGTTCACATATGTCCCCACTGGCGGTGCAGATTCAGTGGGGTTTAAATAGTCATGTCCGATTTCTGCGCAGTGCGGTCCAGTTCAAGTGTGGATTACAGGCTGTTGATTTCTATGGAAACCGTTTCTAAACCGCATATGTGTGATCAAGATAAAATTCTGAGCTTATCCTGTCCTGAACCTGACGTAAACCTGATGTGAACCTGTGAACAACTACTATGTCAATTAGCTGTCAAACCTGAGCTTCATTCCGCACCACACATGTGTGAATCAGCTCTAAATGTCAGTTTTTATGGGAGTCATAAGTTGAGATCAGTGTAAATCATAGCTATGGTGTGTTCTAGTGCACATTAGCTGAGTAATTATTGTACCATGTGAAGTCAACCATTCCTTTGTATTAACTCTGGATACCTGCATGTAACATTTCTCAGCGTTTTCAATGCTTTGGGCCATTCAAAACATACAGCATTCGGATATGCAGACTTTGACTCTCTTGGATGGGGAATAACCCACCTTTTCCCCCACCTCAAGCAACTTTGTACTGGTTCTTCAAAGTGACAGGAAAGCCTTACAGCAAATATATGCTTTGCCCATGCTGTGCAAATCAATAGGCTTCCTTTAATTTCACCCCCTCCTCAGCAGCACATACGTTTCTTTCACTGCCCTACAGCTTTGTTTGGCTACTGTCAGCAAATGAAATACCTAGTCCTTTCAGATATGGAAGAGCATGTATCTTCCTTATGAGTATGTGATAGTGCTGTGCCAGTCACCAGTTGCCAATGCTGGTGCATGGAGTGAGTCTATGGCCATTTGTAAGTTAGAACTTGAGCAACTTGTAGCTGATACAGGGTGGCTTCTCCTGCTCCTGACAGCAACAACTAATATTCAGAGGTGCCAGTAAGCTGAGGATGCTGACAAAAGGCAGGAATCCCAAAGACCTTCATTACAGCCATGCTGTTAGTGTATTTTCTTTTTCTTTTTTTCAACGGACAAGTTCTTATATCTGAAAATAATTTTGTTGTGGTGTTTATTTGTTTGATCAATATTGTGATCAATGTATTCCATAAAGAGAATTGTATATGTTAGCTTTACTGGTCAACTGTACATCAGGGAAATATCATCTCTGCCTTATTTTATTTATTCATTACAAGTACTTTTATAGCGCCTTCAGTTTATACAGTGCTTTACATATATATTAAATATTCACATCAGTTCCTGTCCTCAAGGAGATTACAATCATCATCCCTAACTCACATTTATACATATACTAGGGACAATTTAGACTGGAGTCGATTAACCTACCAGCATGTCTTTGGTTAAGAATACTTAAAGTGGTAGTAAAATCCACTTTTGAACTTGTATCTACAGGGAAGACTATAATAAGGCTTGTCAGGAGATACAGTGAATATCTCCTAAACTTGTAGAAGGTATTCACACGGGAGGAAGCAGGTGAAGTCACTGGCTGCATGTGCTCTGAAGGGACAGCATTTCCATGCCTTACCTTCAGCTCCGTGCTGGGATCGTGACTTCGCGCACATTCGATAATAACATTATCACAGCTTGTGGCCATTCATACAGCCAGAGCCCACCAACCTGGAAGACAGAGCATGTAAAGATGGAAGCCCTGTCAGCAGTGACAGCAAACCTCTAAGGTAAGTATTTCATAATGTGCTAGTATGCAATGCATACTAGCACTTTATGCGTTGCCTTGCTGGGGATCTTTTTAATTTTTATGCCCAAGTTTACAACCACTGTAACAAAGTTTAGTTAATACTATAGGAGGTCTGTTGTCTCTATTCAGACTAACCTGAAATATTAATGCATAGCAGTGAAGCTAAACCAGAAGCACAGCTTGCATGGCACTAGCAAATATGGCTACTTCTTACATATACATTGATCAGCAATAACACTATGACCACCAGGCCCAGGCTGGGACAAAAAATAGGCTCCCGGCATTTTGGACTGAAGGAGGGAAGGAAAGAAAGAGAAGAAGGAGGGAAATAAAGAAAGAAAAGGAGGGAAAGAAAGAAGAGAAGGAGAGAAGAGTAGGAGGGAAAGAAAGGAAGCAGGGAAAGAAGATCACGTCATCCATTATAGCATTTGGGCCTTGTCCTTTGCGCACAGAGATTTCTCCAGATTCTCTGAATCTTTTCATATTATGTTCTGTAGATGATGATATATTTAAATTCTTTGCAATTTTATGTTGAGGACAATTATATTGAAGTTGTTTGACAATTTTTTTGATGCAGCTTTTCACAGATTGGGGAACCTCCATCCGTCATTACTGCTGAGACACTCTGACTCTCTGACCTGTTGAAACATAACCTAATTAGTCGCAAAGTGTTCTTCCAGCTCTTCCTTGTTAATACCACTTGCTTTGTCAGCTTTTTGTTGCTCTGCCCCAACTTTGAGACATTTTGCTGCTATCATTTTCAAAATTGCCTTATTTTTGGTACATTTTCTCAGTTTAAACATTTGATATGTTTTCTATTATCTATTGTGAATAAAATATGGGTTTATGAGATTTCCAATCATTCTGTTCTGTTTTTAGGTAAATTTTACAGTGTCCCAAGTATTTTGGAATTGGGGTTATACAACCATACACATTTATAACATTGTGAAACACTGATAATAATGTTTTCATTATTCTGGATTCCCTTTAAATCAAAACATTAGCAATACTTTATTCCTTTATAATCTTACAGTACTGCCTCTAATTTAATACTTCTCCCTCCCTACTTGGTGGGTGACAGGATGTCACTGTTATTAGGAAAAATGGGGACTATCAAATCTTATGGGCTCATGTGCTGGAATTCTGCTGTCCCGGCACTTTTCTTCCTGAAACATCCTCGACTTTCTTCCAGTGGTTGGTTTTATTTTATGACCTACTGATTATCCCTGTGAAATGTGTGCAGGATCCCTTCCCACAATCTGCCGCAGCATCTGTTTTCTCGTGTTTAGCAGCAATGGGAAAATATTTTGCCTAACAATTAACGTAAGGGAGCATTTCAGTTTGATAGTCCATGATCGCTTCATGAATCATACCAACTAGCATTTTCGTTTAAATTACGCAAATCATTATGCCATGTGCCGTGTAATGAGCGCTGTAGCCTTATCACACCTTTACGTCAAATGGGTATTTTTAATCTGCTGTGTATGCAGCAGTAATGACTCTTGTTTTCTTGTCTCTTCCAGTTTTGCTCCAGCTGGCGAGCGACACTTTGCCGAACGACCTCACTCTGTCTGTTGCCTATCTGCTCGCTCTTCCACAGGTACGTTTAGTTTATGTTGTAAGGGTTATATTTTTTTGCTGCTATTGGTGATACATTGAGGTTACTGAATAAGGGCAATTTTAAGCAAGTCTTCCTATATAAATCACATTTGTTTTATCTCTGAAACCATTATCCTATGTAGCATTGTATAATGACCTATTCCTGGTACCTGTGTTGTCATAACATATGATACACAAGTAGTAGCCATCATGTTACATACGTGGATAGCCAGGAACATTAGTTTTTTGCCTCCTCCACTGCCGTTCAAGTTTCTTGCACATGTACATGTTCAGCTGTGTGGCTCTGATTTTGAGATGATGTAAGAGTAGCAATGATGCAAGGAATAAGGAGTTCAGAACAGGTCTTCTCTGTGAAAACTGCTACTCCTAAAGTGTATATATTTTATTTTTTCATTGTGGATAAATTAGAGGAGGGATGGAACCCCTGTCAGTTTGCTTTATTGCTGTCTTTTTTCTTACTTGGGAGATTCACCTTCTGTATTTGACCCAGACACAGTTGTCCCTCAGGCTGAACATATTGAGTTGCCACCAGAGCAGGAGTAGAGGTGAAAGAGAGGATATCCTTTCCACTGGAGTAATCTTCTCTCACTTCCTGTTGTGTTTTAAGACAGGAAGCAAAGTAACATTTTCCCAATGGGACACAGAGCAAAACTGACAGGGTGTTTTGCTTTGTCATTTAAGGTTACTTTGTGGTAAAGCAAGGAAGCATAAAAAACTCTGTAGTGTATTATTGTGCTTTACTAAACAAATGCTATACATACTACCTACTTACAATTTTAGGAATAGTATACACAACATACAGAGTATCAAAAAATGTGCATACAGTATACACATGCACAGGCTATCTATCCATCCTAGCAAATGAGCATGGGCAATGTATGCAGTAGGAATAGGGGTATGGTACACTAAACAGTTACTTAAAGTGGTTATAAAGGTGGAAGGTTTTTTACCTTCAAGCATTCTGTGCATGAAGTTAAAAAAATTTTTGTGTGCTGTTCCCCCCACAGCCCCTCCTAATACTCTCCCGAACCCCTTGATCCTGTGATGTGCATGGGAGCCTTGGTTGTCTCCGGGTCCCTCTCTGCTCATTGGCTGAGACACAGTAGTAGGAGTCATTGGCTCCCACTGCTGTCAATCATAGCCCGTGAGCCAATGAGGATAGAACAGGTGGCGGGGCCAAGACGTAACTCTATGTGTCTTATGGACACATAGAGTGGGGCTTGGGAGCGGGCACACACCAGTGTCCCCATATCAAGTGGCTTGCTATTTGGGGCACTGGTCAAAGGAAAAAGCCAGGAGCACTGGCGTAGGACCTGAGAAGAAGAAAATTGGGGCTGCTCTGTGCAAAACCACTCCACAGAGCAGGTATGTATGAAATGTATATTATTAAAAAAAAAACCTTATTTCTATCCAGGCACCCTACTTCTTTAAGTCCTCAAACTATTTGTGCTTTGTATTCAGATTGCTTCCTGTTGCATAAGCTGCATGAACCAGTCGAGTTCATTAGCATATGAATAGGGGAAGCCTGGCTTCTAAAAACAGCACCTGGTAACCAAAATGCATCATTCCATATATTTATGCTATACAAAAATTACTAAAATAGCCATCACAACACACATGGGGTTTTAACTATTCTTTCTCTTTATAAAACTGAATAAATACTGAAATACACTGAAATTACCTTCAACAATAAACACTTTACATGGAAGCAGCCTAGAAGTTGGAGTGACTCTTTTTTTGTTTTTCCAGTTAGGAATTTATGACACTTTCTGTATATATCGGTGTCAGGTTTTCTTTGTTTTTCCTGTGACAATGCAGACAATTGCACATCTAGGTAAAATTCAGGTCACCTATACTATGTAAGGGTTGTATTCTTTGTTTATTTTGTTTTTTTGTTTAATAGAGTGGATAGAAATAAGAATTCTTGGCAGGTTTTGTTGCTGTCTGTGCCCTTGTTAGGGAGATTCCTTTTGTCCTGTTTATTGTCATCATCTTAAAGCTGATTCACACATGTGTGGTGCGGATTGAAGCTCAGGTTTCACAGCTAATTGATACAGTAGTTGTTCAGCGGTTCACGTCAGGTTTACATCAGGTTCAGGACAGGATTGGCTCAAGATTTTATCCTGTTCACATATATGCGGTTTCCAATAGAAGTCAATAGCCTGTAATTCGTACCTGAACCGGACTGCACTGCTCAGAAATTGGACAGGACTCTTTTTCAATCCACACTGAATCCGCACCGCCAGTGCACTAGGCATATATGAACAGGCCCCAGAGGAAGCAATGTTATTTCACATGTCATGTGGATTGGATGCGGTTCAAACTGCAAGTAGAAGTAAACAAAAATCCCAAATTTTGGCTTGACATCAGAAATGGAATAGAAGGGAAATCTTCCAAATCTTCTAGCTCTGGTGACACCCCAGGATTTCCTCACTCTTCTTGTTTTTGGCTGTGACAGAAAGTGAAGGAAAATGTACTAAAACAAATGCTGTCTGCTAAAACAAGCTACACATTGACACAGTACTTAAAAACCTTTGATACTCACCTTGACTGATAAACGTTGTAGAGCTAAAGGTTCTTTCTTCAATACGGCCTTTGTGAGACATGAGACCCAGCTGTTGAATAAAGCAATACATGCAATAAACACGCATTTGGATGTGGGGAACTTTAATTACATATACCGCTGCAACTCTCAATTGAACAAAATTGAATTTCAGCTGCAGTTAACCTGACATTAAACCTTTTCTGTTTTAAATTTATCCTGGTAAATCAGCTTATACTCAAGTGTTAACCTAACGTTCTAATATTCAAAAATAATCTAGACCAGGGGTGGACTGACAACTCATGAAGCCCCCGGGCAATAGGGGATCATGGGGCCCTTGTATCCTTGCCCAAACTCAAAAAAAAGACTATGATAAAGGTACCAGGGGCATCTCATGGGGCTCCCTACTGACCCCGGGCAGTGCCCAAGTTTCCAAATGGTCAGTCCCCCCCTGGTCTGGACCCTAACGCACTTCGTCAAGCGCTGCTGATGACTTTGTACTCCCCTTCCTTAAAAAATGGAAAACCCTGAACTGGTACAAACCTTTACACAAGGACAAGGATTATGTCAGCACCTGTGGTAGTGAGCTCTTATTGATCCTCATCTTGGGGTTCCCCAGGGCACAGAGTGGGGATGGACTTGCAGCAAGCTGGGACCAGGTCGCGGCCCCTAGGTACGCCCAGCTGAGGTAGAGGAGACCGCTCGCGGGAGCAGAGTATGAAGGGAGGAGACAAACGGAATCCGATAGACAAGCAAAGTCAGAGAACGAAGCCGGGGTCAGTACACGAGTAGTCAATGTAGGATTCAGACAGTAGTAACACACAGGAGCTCCGACAACCAGGAAGTTGCTCAGGCAAAGTGGGCTAGACTGAGCATGCCTTATATAGACAAGCAAACTAGGAGGCGGGCCAGCAAGTGATGGAAGGGAAGGAAATAAAACCCAGAGGATAGCAGATGACGCCCACAGGTGAGCACAGACAAACACACATGTGAAAGGAATCAGGAGCAGCAAGGAGGTAAGAATAAACACACAAGAGGCTAACTTGTGACAGATTATGTATTATTCTTTGCTCACAAGTTGTCCTATTGTTCGCATAATCAGATATACAATTATGTCCAGATAGTATATGGTACATATTTTTTATTACAAATAATATTCCCCTTGGCCTTTCCTAGGTGCTGGAGGTGCAATCAGGGAAGAGGTACCTTACATCATACATTATAGAAATGTTTACTGTCATGGCCATATATGAAAGACATCAATAGATTGACTATTAAGCTGACAGGAGTCCTCCTTGGGGACAATCCTGACACCTTTCTCCATCTCAATCCACTACCTAGGAAACTCTATAAAATTCACTACTTACTAACCTTTTAAATTCAGCGAGACCCTGCATACCACTAAAATGAAGGCAAACTTTCCCATCGTCCATTGGCCAATGGATCTCTGTGGTTATTGAGATTCATCATACGGAGGATCGGTCTCACTGCCTCATTAAAATGTAAGGAAGTGAAGTTTCGTACCATATGGTTTTACTGGAACAACTTCTAATTTACACAAAAATACTGAACTTTCCTCTCTTCCTGACTCACACAAACGCAGTCCTCCAGCTGATTGTTGGTGTTCTTTGACACATGCCTTTTCTGTCCCCTAAATGTAAGACATTGTGATGACTATTACCATCTGTTTTTATTTATTTTATCTATATTGTTTATTTTCTATCTTCTCACTTTCTTCTTCATTTCCTCTTCCTTACTGTTCTTTTAGTCCTTGCGTTCCTTCCCCCACAACACTACTTCCCACCTTTTCATGCTTTTACATGCATGGAGTACTATAGGAAAACATGTCTTTTCATATTGCACTCAACCTACTTGCTATTCCTAATACAGGAATATTTTGCAAACGGACATATCCCATTATCCAGTATGTTCTGAAACATGTAGCAGATCTATGATACATCTTTATGATATATGCTGTTTGGATATATTTCATTTGTACCTGTTCTGTACAACAACCTTTGGCTAATAGTTGTACCATGTCAATTGTGGAATCACTAAATAAAGAATTACCAGAAAAATATTAACCCTTGTACTTCCCTCTAGTAGAGGTCAAAGGGCTAACCCAGGGCTAAAGCATTGGGTTTTTGGTTATGTGACCAGCACCTGGAGCCACTTTGTGCCCAGCAAAGATAGGGATTTCCAGCCATATGTTATTCTAATTATCCATCCAAGCTAAGCTAAAATTAACCCAAAATTAAAAGGAAAACTTTTTATAGGGGCATCGAGAAATGTTAATAGTGCCTTAGCAATATCCAAAATAAAGTACATTTTCCTTGAATTCCTCTAGATGAATAATAGTGTTCATTCTTTGAGTGTGCCTAAGTACTGCTGTGCCAATAGCCCTATAACTGTATCTGCAATGTAAGAGGCTGTTCTGTCTATGAATGGTATTTCTATTAAATTTGTTAATGTCACTACTGTCCTGTTCACTGTTCTCGTTGGAGGGGAAGCTTTACCTGAGGACCTGCGTTGCAAGGATTTCTCTGCTTCTCTTTCATACTCTCTAAAAAATCTGTGCTTCCTTGACCTCTCCTGCTGCTTCTAAAATGTTCCCTCACTGATCATCAGGGAGAAAACTCTGACGTGAGGTAGAAAATGTCCTGCTCCTCTACCAATATGGTTAACTCCAGGAGTGAGTATTGGAGGAAAAGGTCAGCTGCAGAAAGCCTACAGAAAATACTGATGACTAGTCCTTTGCTCTGTGCTCGCCTTTTTGGGTTACAGTGTCCACAGTTCAGGTCCTTTTTTTTAATACAGCTTTATGTTAACACTGGACTATAGGTCCACTGGGGTGTCATGCTGAAATGTAGTGTTGTCCATTTAGTGCTAATAAATCACAATCAAATTGGTAAGCAACATAATTATTTAAAGATTATGTTATGAAGACAATAATTAGCCAAGCTCTAGTCTCTTGTAAAGCATTACACATGGCACTAATGCCACTTCAGTAGCGGAGGGTTTAAATCAAAGTCTTTCATGCTGTCTTCAGCCAAGTCAATTCTGTGCCTGTCATATTTTTTCCTCTAGGTTCTAGATGCCAACAAGTGCTTTGAAAAGCAATCACATTCAGCTCTGTCTCTCCAGCTGGCAGCTTATTACTACAGCCTGCAGATCTATGCCCATTTGGCACCATGCTTCAAGGACAAGTGCCATCCTCTCTACAGGGTAAGTTCACTGAGCTGTCTGTTTTGCCTCCATTCCACAATGCAGGTGATCTGATAAAAAGGCTTGCAGCATAAGTTATATCTAATTAAAGAGCTTATTTTTTTATTGCATCGCTGAATACGGTGTCATAATTCTTCAGATCTAGGCCTGGCAGCAAAAGATGCAAGGAATGTGTTAAAATCTTTGCTTTTCACGTTGTTTATTTCGGTTTTATGTATTCATAGTATTTCTTGAATAATGTATAAAATATAGTGATGAGGTTGATGTGCAGGATAATAATCTTTATTTTTCTTCTTTGCCCTAATAATTTTCCTGTCTGTATATGCTTAAATGTTGGTAGATCAATATAAGTCATTGTTCACATTCAGTTTTGACAGTCAGTTGGCATCTATCTATAAATCTCATATTAAAAATAGAACCCATTGTTTAAACAAATTACAAATTACTCCATTACTTATATTATTAAAGTGAACCTGTCGCCATGCTTTAAACATTCAAGTAAGTTCTTAAGGGGACCCTGTCATAAGGGCAGCAAAGTAAATGTAAGCCAATCTGTAAAAGATGATGAGGTATACTTCTCTTTCCAGTGACCTGTGTCTTAAGACCCAAATTTGGCAGATCGTTGGCTGCCTCTGGTATCAGGGTTTGTCAAATATCTGGGCTCCTGCCCTGTTCTGTGGGAGCAATTCATCCTCAAAGTTCATCACTGAAGCACTGAAGTCTGTTCTAGTCAGCTCCTTAGCAGCTTTAGCCTGCTCCCTATCCTGTCAGTGACTTGGCAGCCCTTCAGCCTCCTAATTGAAACATGGAGCAGCTGCTTCTGTGTTTTACATTAGAGATTAGAAGGCTAAAAGGTATTCAAGTCACTGCTGGGGGAGGGAGCAGTGAATGCTAAAACTACATAGAAACTGACTAGAACTATTATCTTTATTTTTATTTATTTCGGGTACTTTTTATTTATTTATTTCAGTCACTTTATATATATATATATATATATATATATATATATATATTGTACATTCACATCAGTCCCTAACTTTCAAGGGGCGTACAATCTAAGGTCCCTAACTTACATTCATACATACACATATTAGGGCCAATTTAGAAAGGAGCTAATTCATCTACCAGCATGTCTTTGGAGTGTGGAAGGGAACTGGAGTACATGGAGGAAACCCACGCAGGCACAGGGAGAACATGCAAACTCCAGGCATGTGCTGCTATGGTTGGGATACGAACCGACTCTAGTACTGCCAGGTGGAAGTGCTAACCATTTAGCCACTTTGCTGCCTCTTTTATTGCCTCTGTTATGAACTTTAAGGATTAATTGGTGCACAATGTCTGCAGGTATAGAGATATAAAGCTATCAGTGTGATTTTAAAGCTCATTTACTGCTTGTTCAGAATATGTATAAAATGTATGCCCATAGCCTGGTCTCAGATTTACTTGGTTGAGGTCATTAATTTTAGTAGAAAATGCATTAGAGAGGAAAATTGCATATGTGTGATTAGTCCCTAAATATCCATCACTTAGCCACAGGTACTCATTAAAGGAAAGCTCCATATTAAAGTGTACTTTTAGCAAAAACATTGTTTCTAGTTTTGTATAAAATGGTAGAGCGTTAGAACCCTTTTCAGGTTTTTATTGCAGTCTAGGTCCCTGCTTAGATGATTCACTATCACTGATTGTCCTGATAACCTTTGTCATTGAGATGGAAAGTGATGAGAAATGCAAAATGTTATATTTGCCACTGGAACAGGAAATAAGGGGAAATCCTAATGGGGACATGTCTGGTGACAACTAGAGGGGATTTTCTCACACTTTGAAGAGTTTTTAGCTTACTTCCTGTGTCTCTCCAACAGGACGTTAGGTGACTCCCCACTTTTAGGGCACAGCCAGATAAAAAAAATGACAGGGATTCTAACCCCTGCCTATTTTTTTGTAATAATATATACTGTACTATAAAATTATAATTTACAAAACTTTGTAAACATAAAAACATGGCATTGAATCTTTACTCACATTAGAAGTGATCACTGTTTTAGGGAAACAGTGACTTGTGTAGCAGAACATATGTACCTGTATAATTTCACTCTGCATCCCAGCCCTTTTGTGAAAAGCACAACCACCCCACTGCAGGACTGCCGGTGGTCCATACAGATACCGGGTATTGCTTTGTGGGATGCATGGCATGTCTGTGTTTCATAAATAATAGTGATGAAGCGCTATGCATAAATAACAATCAAATTATATATTTACGAAAAATACAGTGTATCTGTAATCAATAATGAACCATGACACTTAAATATAAAAGTGCAAAATAAATAAACTAAAATAATAGTAACACATGAATGTACATATAATGATAAGATAGGTGTTAAATCAAAGTGACTGGTGCTATTATTCCACACTTGAAAAAATACATATGGTGATAATGTGCAAACAATGTGCCAAGAAAAACCCCCAATCCCAAATGTGGGATTTATTGGTGGTGTACCACACAATGCACTCTCTTTGTGACTAGTGCTCAAACTACAAACTAAATATCAAACTGAATGTATAAATATATAACAATGACAAAAAATAAAGTCCAAAATATAGTGCAAACCAATATGTGCAAAATTGGTGTGCAAATGTTGTGCTTCAATATTCCACTCCAACCGTAATGCGTGCTCATGAAACACTCTAATCTATCACTATCCTTAAGTGGCTAGAGTGCCTCCTCACCTCCTTATTGCGACCCCTAGGGGCCACAACGCTTTTAACAGCAGGTGCTCTACACCATTAGGAATCATATACAACTGGCTCCAATGGCTCCACTTAACCTCCACTGACAGATCAGATTCTCCCCTCAGGTAATGGTCACCGTAGCAAAGCTCAAAGGTACATGACAGGGACAGGGCCATAGAGGAGTAAACAGAAGAGACCTCCATAGTGTAATACTATTTATTAAATAAATTACAAATAAGAACGCCAAATGGACACTCACAGTTAGGCAGGTACAAGCAAGCGGTTTCCCATGTACTATGGGTGTACTGTAGGACACTGGGTGTATAAAGATGGCGTCAACCGGAAATGCGTCACTGCGCTCTACGTGTTACTCCACGATTACCACGTGGCTTCCTCAGGGCCAATAAATCCCACATTTGGGATTGGGGGTTTTTCTTGGCACATTCATTTTAGCTCATCACTTGACCTGTTGTTTGCACATTATCACCATATGTATTTTTTCAAGTGTGGAATAATAGCACCAGTCACTTTGATTTAACACCTATCTTATCATTATATGTACATCCATGTGTTATTATTATTTTAGTTTATTTATTTTGCACTTTTATATTTAAGTGTCATGGTTCATTATTGATTACAGATACACTGTATTTCGTAAATATAGAATTTGATTGTTATTTATGCATAGCGCGTCATCACTATTATTTATGAATTGTGCAACCTTTGGTATAAGGAAAAGGTGAAAACAGCTTGCACATGCACATGTATTTATTTTATCACTTGTGGAGCGCAGGGGGAATTTACCTTTATGTCTGTGTTTCAGTTTGTGTTTTTACTGGCATCTTGGAGTACTGCAAGGAAATATGCAGAAGGCAAAGGTTTCCTGTGATACCTTCTTTGTTTCCTTTAACTTTGGTGTTTTTTAATGTTTTCTGTGCACAGATTCACATTAATCCCCACCCCCCACCCCACCTCCATGCTTTGCTTCAATAACCGCAAATTCTTAACATTAAGACCTTGATTAGTAACACACTTTGAAGCCCCAACTGCTTTAGCATGGATTTTTTTATGTGTTTTTGGATGCTTTTTATGAAGCCTTAATGAAGCTTGGCAACTGTGTGTGTTGGTTTTCTCTTTGTTTTTAGAGGAAATAATGTAAAATGGGAAGTGATGATGAGGAAGTTGCCAGCTTTGAGGTGTGGTTAGGTGTTGGTGTGGTATCTTGTTTGTTTTGTGTTTTTGTTTTTTATTTTGGTGGCTAAATAGTACCTCCCACTCAGCGGTCCTCCGGTTCAGTAATACCCCTTTTTAGTAGATACCCCACTCTGCAGTTTCCTGATCAGCTGATCAGCCTATCCCAGCACAGTAGTACCCACCCCTCATGCTCAGTTCAACATTATTCCCCACCCAAACACCCACCCCCCAGTCGGTAGTACACCACCTGCTCAGTAGTATGTACCCCATCACCCTGCTCAATACACCCCTCAACCCCCCCGCCCTTCTCCACTCAGTGGTACTCCACCAACTCAGTAATACTTTATCACCACCCTACACACACAAAATTCACCTCCTCCACTCAGTAGTACTTTCCTGCTACTCCCCCCCAGTAGTGCATTTCCCATACATTCACCCCCTGCTCAGTACACTGAACACCACAGCCTAGAAGTAAACATAAAATATAGCTAACACTGAATATGCACCCCTCATCAGCTGCAGTGCAGGTGCGGTTAGGGAGTGCTATCATAAGCCTTGTTAATACGTGTGATTGAATGCCAGTAAAACCCTGTGACTGAGTCACATTTTTACTTCCCCTCAACTGCTCCCTGTTGCTGCTGAGGCAGCGGCCGGGGGTGTACACATGCCGTGGCCACAATAGTTTGTTTTTTTTTGTGGCAGGAATTGTACCCCCTGTCATGCATTTAACTAAATGGGGCCGCACAGCAATGGGCCGACACACCACGTACAACATGCGTGGCTGAGGCACAGTTGTCTAGTAATTAGGGGGTAAAAGCAAGCAGCGAGGAGGTTATACAACACTTGCTCACCCTCTGTGTATTGATGTCAGAAAAGCAATTTGAAAGCATATCGTGCTTCAGACAGCAATGCAAGTCTAAACAACACCATAGACTTCTATTGGAGCTTTGAGATGCTGCACAGCATGATGGAAGCGACATGGGTTATAAGTTCTGTAGCAAAGCAAACTTAACAGTGTGTA